>NW_026712309.1:3942588-4109716 GCF_030504385.1 Musca domestica | reverse complement strand
CCTAGCGGCACATTTTGTGGCATTTTTGCACTTTTCGTACGTTCGCAGTATATATGTTTCAAATTTGGCATCCATATCAAATTTCAGGATTTCTGCCAGGTATTTAAGGTAAGAATACATAAAACGCTTTTTTTTGACTGGATTAAGTCAAGGTTGCTTCTTTAGAGAAAGAACAAAGAAGCGTAAGGGCCAAAATCGAACAAGTCAAACTAAAACTCCTTGTTCCTCTACGAAGAAGCCAGCCGATGACTTAAGCTAGTCAATAAAGTGTTTTTGTATTCTCACCTTTAGTTCTACGCATTTTCAACTCAATTCCCATATCTCAAAATTGACCTAATATCAAATTCAAGGATTTCAGCTTTGTTATTTTCAATTACCAAATTAAGTACCACTTAGGTACAATTACATACGCATATCCAAACCCGCTCTTCTCTCAATCACAGACACAACATGATATCCATATCAAATGTCATGATTCCAGCTTTATACCTTCACAGAAAACTAAATTTAGTATTTAGCATTATTCGAACATTTATAGTACACATTTCCAAAACCACCTGCACATCTCCATTCCGAATACCAAACAGACACCCTCAATATCAAATATCGGGATTCCAGTTTTATTCCTTTCACCCAATACGAAATTAGTACCACTTAGTACTTTTCGAACAACTATAGAATAAATTTACAAACCACCACCAAATTTCCACACAAGACGCCAAAAGAGGCTCCGTATTAGATTCGGAACTCCACCTCTAAATATTCATTCAATACCAAAATGTAGTAACATTAATGTTTTCGTGTAATTTTAGGTGCCTTTGCAAAATTGTTCCATATCTCAATCTTAGACACCAACAGTTATCGAAATATAACATTGTATAGTCCTTCAACAAGACCCAATAAAGTACCATTTAGTACTTTTTAAATTATGGTAGACATTTCCGAGACCACCTCCATATGTCGAGGAACAGCGACCCTACTACAAAAGTTTTGGATTCAAGCACTATCAGGTCAACAAATACCAAATTGTACAAATATAGTATTATTTGGTACTTTTCGTGCAATGTAGCACACATTTCCGAAACAACCTCTGTATCACAAATACTACCAACAGGGATCCTAATAAAAAATTTTCCAAATGTCAACTGAATCCGTTTAACTTGGTTTAAAGTTCCTGTTCCAAATTTAGTACAAGTTAATGCAATTCGTTACCACTCACTACACACTTCACCATCCTCATCGTAGTATCTAAAACATAACCTCCCATCCTTGGTACACACTACCAAATTTTCAGCTCTACTTCGCTCCATAATACCAAATGGTATCATTTTGAAGTTTAATACCCTTTTTCTAAATCAAACCCTTAGTGCGTCAATCCTGCACCCTATCAGTGAATCTCATGCCGTTTGTCTAATACAAATTATTTAATTTTTACCACATTTTTAGTACGAATTTGAATTGCTACACACCAAGACTGACCCTCGTACAAACTGCTTCACCTGTTTCGTCTGGGTATTTATTCTAGGCCAGTCAGATATTTCGCACTCTTCTTGGATAGTTCCAAACTAAAGGTGAGAAACGCTTCTCTGACTGGCTTCCCTCGTAGAGGAATAAAGGAGTTTTAGGTTGACTTAGTTCAATTTTGGATCTGCGCTCTTTATTTTCTCCAAAAAACCAGCCGATGACTTAAGTCAGTCAAAAAAGCGTTTTATGTATTCTCACCTTAAACAAATGAATACTTCACCGATATTCTTTAAACTTCGCACATCTTAAGATGGAATATGATGGGCTACTCCTTCTGGTACTACCCCCAACGATATTAAGTCTAAACAATACAGATTGTAATATTTGTGGAAAAATTGAAAAAAATCAACCTAAAGGTGGGAATACATACAGCGCGTATCTGGCTGGCTTCTTTGGATATGAACAAAGGCCAAAATCGAACTAAGTCAACCCTAAAACTCCATTGTTCATCGACGAAGAAGCCAGCCAAATATGCGCTTTATGTATTTCCACCTTAATTCTTCTAGCACCTTACTGAACCTTGATGAAATGCTGGATCCCATATAAGGTGAATGGTGTGTCCGTGTTACATGCCCGTTTCTTATTCTAACGTCCACACAAAAAAGGTCATTGAGAAACTATATCTATTGAAAGTGCAAAGCTGCAAGATGTAGGGACACTATAGGTCGGCATTGGCAGAAAATGTTGTTGAAAAGTTGAGTCAATTACTACTAATTCGGGAGAAGTTGAAAATTAAATGAAAATTTCATTTTACAAATCAATTGTTAGGTTAAATGATTAAGAAACAAGTCGAACTGACAGGTCTCAATTTATAGGGAAAACTCCGTGGAATTAAGTCTAGACCGATCGCACATAGACAAGTTTTTAGGATCATAGGACATCCTAAGACGGCTCCCTTGCAAAATTATCAATTATGGAGTAACGCTTACTAATGAGGCTGAATTTCAAGCGCTTAAGATTTGTTCTTTTCAAATATTATAATGAGCTTGTTCACCAAACTTCTGAAGAGAACTCATTAACGGCTTCATTGCCAACCTTCCTCAACACAGTGTTTCGTTTTCAAATGACGTGGATTCCAGAAATAGAGAAGGATGCGAAAGTCTTACAACCACAGATGAAGTGCTGGCCATTTCAGCAGCTATTAAGAATAAAAAGTCTTCCGGACTCGATGGTCCTTCAAATTTTATTATTCGCAAGCTTCCCGTCAAAGCTTTCGAGTATTTAACCTTTATATTTAATAATTGCATTTCTAATGGGTATTTTCCTGGTTCTTGGGAAATTTCCAAGATTATTCCCAGTAAAAAACCAACAACGAAGAAATTTCAAATCGTAGACCTATATCTTTACTTTCAAATTTGGGCAAACTTTTCGAGATAGTTGTTCGGAAAAAATTTGTTTTTCAGAGGGTCCATTCAACAGTTGATGCAATGACAAAATTTCATAATGATATTGTTCTGAATTTAAGGGATAAAAATGTACTGTCGCTGTATTCTTGACGTAGAAAAAGCTTTTGACCATGCTTCTCACTATGGAATATTGACGAAATGATAGACATTGGATTTAATCCTCAGACCATAAAGCTGATAAACAGTTTTTTTCATAAGAAGACCGTTTTGCGTGCAGTTTAAACACAAGTTGTCAGAGCTTTCAGATGTGAACTGTGGTGTCCCTCAGGGTTCGGTTTTAGCTTCCCATCTGTGCAATATTTTTTATGAGTGATTTCCCCCCGATCGTGAACACTCCAAAAGTATTTTGTATGCTGACGATTCCTTGCTATATTCGCACCACGAATCGCCTGTTGTTGCCTTGATAGATGTCTCGCAACGTTTCCGCGTAGTAAATCAATTTTTTGATAATGGGGTATCAAGATAAACCCTTCAAAATGTGAAGCATGTTTGCATAAGGAATGCTTCTGGGAAATGCAAACGGTTTGTTGTTCCCGAAGTAAGGCAATAAAACTTGTTTTAAATGGTACAGAAATTCCATTCAAAGACTCGGTCACATATTTAGATATTGAGTTTAATAAACTTAAATGCTCGCCCAAGAAAGTTCGCAATAAAGCTCAAAGAATCTTTAGTTCTTTTCTTAAACTTCTTTATAACAAATTTTTACCATCCTAAATTCTTTTGTACAAAACTTGCATAAGACCAATAATTATTTATGCATTTTAAATTTTTTAATTCAATGAAGGAACTTGAGATACTGGAGAGGGAAATTTTAAGGTTTTGTATAAGGAAAAATTTTAGCAGTATAAACAAAAGATATTCAAATAACTATATTTATTCAAACTCAAAGTTAAGCGTCTTTCCACCTACGCTTTTGATATTTTGGATAAGTTTAACTTAAGATTGGATAGAGGCAAAGAAACGTTGAGTTGTCAAACACGCAGTATCTTTCTTAATTGGGGTACTCAAATGAGGATCAGGCAGGCTTTTATGAAATGGCGCTCGCCGGGACTCATCGTGGGATGTTCATGTGTACCTTTTAATTTTTTTTGGATTGTTTTTTTTGTTCTTTTTAATTTGTTCTTTTAGATTTAAATTTTAGTTTTAAGTTTTAAACCCTAGATTAAGATTTTCTCTTTATCTAAAAATCCCGGGAGCAAGGACGTCCATTAACACATAAGATGTTTACATTTTATTGTCTTTTTATTAAATGAAGCATGATGCTGAATAACTCTTCGCGACATTAGGATAATACATTGTAGTCTTAAGGATTCTTTTATATTGTTTAAATTGTCATCTTATTGATAAATAAAAGTCTCAATAAAATATAACTTAACTTCATTTTACAATAAGCAGCAACTTATTGTTTTGGAGGATTTGCAACGAACATATAAGTAAAAGCCACTTTTCTATCCAAACTTTTTTTAAAAGAATTGTGCGGTAAAATGTTATTGGCTTTTAATGTATTTTTTTTTTAAGTTAAATATTCATTGTTCTTCTTTATTTACATTCATATTTAATTTTTTAGATGACGTTTGTATTACTTTCTAACACGCACATGTGGTTTTGTCTTTCAAATTATTGTATCACAACAATTATCACTTCCTAACATTCTAACACAATTCTACGGGTTATTATTGCAATCAATTAAAATTATTTGAAAATAATAATGTTGAATAACAAAAATAATATTTTTAGACGTTTGATTAATATTATTTTGAAATTTTATAAAATTAAATTTTGTTTTGAAATGAAAAGTTTTAAACGTTGCATGTCTACACAATTAGCTGTGTTCAGTTTACTATTGCTTAGAACAAACTGAACACATCACGAAATGGTTTATTATAAACAACCTCCTAAAAGTATGCTAAAGAATTACACAATAACAAGTGTTAATTCAGTGGAGTGGAGGAAAAGCAAACGATATTTTAAATAGATATTTAAAATAAATTGGAGCTGACAGGGCATCTGAAATTGTCATGATTCCAATAAGATCTGCAATTGGATTACATTATGTTATAAATGATATATTCTGTTGATGGATTTGTCGTTTTTATTTAATCCACCAATTCTGAAGCTTAAGTTAAGTTAGTCATTGCGTTTGTATCATTCATTTCCAAAGCTGGAGAAAAGGATCGAAAGAATATTGGCTTGTGATAACGCTAAATGCTTTCAACACTGCTTTCTGGAAAATATTTTAAAGGCTTTAGAACGGTTCAATGTCCCGTCATATCTTGCGGCAATACTTCAGGAACGGAGTCCTAATATATGAAACAGAAGAAGGTGTAAAAGAGTAACAGAAGGAGTACCTCAAGGATCTGGGCTCGCGCCCCTGCTGTGGAACATTATGTATGATGGCGTTCTAGGTTTAAACCTACCAGAAAGAGTAAAAATTATTGGTTTTGAAAATGATATTGCGCTAGCTTGAGTAGCAAAAACGACTGAAGAATCTAAAACAATTTCAGACGTTAGCATACATTTGGTGAAATCGTGGTTGTCATACAGTTTTTCTGTATGATAAAAACAGCTTACAGACTTAAGTACCTTGGCGTTATAATAAACAATCGCCATTCATTAAAAGCCCACCTCCACTATATCAAGTCAAAAGCAGGTAAAATGGGTGGACAGTATCTGCAAAAGGTTGATGAACGTAGTCTCTGAAACGAAACGTAGACTCATGGTTAGGCGAAATGGTTATTTCAACTTTTATCTCACCCAGTTTCTGTCAGGATATGAATGCTTCAGGACCTACCAATATCGATTAGGTTTTGACCAGACTCCGAATTGTTCATGCTGTGTAGAACACGTGAAATATACGTACCATGTTTTCTTTCTATATCGACGGTTTAGCGTAGAGAGAATGAACGTAGAGCGGCAAGGCAAAAGCGAAATAAGATTACATAATATAATTGTATTAATGCCAATCTCTCTGGAGAGCTGGGTTCATCTGGGAATATATGAAGAAAAAAATTATGGGGCTTCGTAAAGAAGAAAATATAGGAAAAATATGAGAAATAACAGGGACGAAATGTTTGTACGGCGGTACCGTAGAGATCGTGGATCAGAGTAAGTCAGTGTCATTCGATGATTTTTCCCCGACAAAAAAGGTGTTGTTGTACCATTCATACGCATACAAATTCTGTATATGTATGTGTTTTGGCATTACAAGGCTACCATGAGAAAAATTGCATTTAGGTTGCTAAGTGAACACATGCCTGTAGTATTTAAAAGTATAGAGTTTACATACAGAGATTCGGCAAAGAGTGTCGATCGGAGCCCGTACAGCAAATGCATTCGCAGGACTTTCAAACAATATCTATGATTGAAAAGAAAATAAAACACAATAGCTTAGTAAACAACTTGACTCGATTGTCTTGTATTTACTTGTGAAAAAACGTCTGATATAAACGTCTAGCAGTTTACAATTAAACGCTGCTGCATGTATTGCGTTTATATGCAAAATAATGTAATAATTCATGGTATAATTATCACAAGTAACAGCAAACCCCATCTGATTTGACTCTATATTAATATAATGTCAAATTCGATATGACGTTTTGTGATTTAATTCCATTGTTAATCTCATTGCAGGGCAATGTGCCTAATTATAGAAAAATTAGGTGTTATAATTTACAAAACGCTAATGGGGATGATGCGGAAAATTTTTTGGCCATAAAGGAACAGCGATACCGCATTAGGTAATATAGTCGTATATTAAATTTTTCTTAAAATTGCAAAATGTGGAATACTTTATACAGGGTGAGATAAAAAAACTACAACATAGTCAAACGCCATAATTTTTACATTTTTTTTTAAATTTTATTGAATGAAAGCAAAAAATTTTGCTCTGCGGTATTTTGGTCCACTCCTGGCGAAGCGCTTGCTTGAGGTGATCGACATTTTGGTATTTTTAGTGCCAACCTTGCTTTCCAAAATACTCCAGACACAATAGTCCAACGGATTGGTATACGGAGATTTTGGTGGCCATTGAGCGCTGGAAATAAAGCGAGGAACCTCATTTTGTAATCATTCCTTGGTGGCGCATGCTGAGTGCGATGTTGCTGAGTTCTGTTGGAATGTCCAGGTCTGGGGCCAAAATGTTTGCATGCTCAAGGCTTTAATACGCCCTCTTTGGCACGATCATTTTGTTTGTTTACAAACTACTGGACAACGAATGCTTTCTCATCGGAGAAAATCAAATTCGGCAGTTCACCACTTTCGCCAAGCGAAGCAATTCTTTAGCTCCTTTGAGTCTATTTTCCTTCTGTTGCGGAGAAAGTTCTTGCACTTTTTGGAATTTCAATGGCTTTTCCCCGAGCTCATTTTTCAATACTTGCCGAATGGAATATTGCGATATGTTCAGTTCACGGGCCATTTTTCGGGTTTCGATCAAGTTGCTTCTTTACTTTTCGAACCATTTCTGCTGATGTTGCTGTTTTCTTCCGTCCACTTCCATGACGTCGGGCTACGCTACCAGTATCACGGTAACGAGCGATGATACGAAAAGATTTATTCACATTTAAATGCTGGAATGCTCTAACGATAGCCACTTGTGGTTTCCCAGCCAAATATAAAGAAATCATACTATCACGCTCGAATTCCATCACGAATAACTTTTTTCTGGAAAATTCTCACCAAAATGCTTTTGTACGCTTGTAAACAATATAATGAGCTGTCACTGGAATAATTTTAACATCTGTCGGACGAGTGGCTTAGAAATGACAGCAGTCTGAAGTTGGTTGCAGTTTTTTCATCTCTCAGTTTCATTACAACGATTTTCTAGCGATTGCTTGAAGTGTTGAGAGATAAGTACCTGCAACTAACAACTATAAATTTAGGGGAATGACATAAAAGCATTAAAATTAAATATTTTAAGAGTTATTCTTTTTCATTTAAAATTTAAGAGTCGAGATCGCAAAAATGTACATTTTAGAAATTACTATAATTTATTGGAAATTAATTGTATTGTGTACATTTTAGGAAGTATAACTCGACACTTGTACAAACAAATTTGTATGTGTTTGTTTTTACGTTTGCTGTACAACAACACTTGCTGGTACTTGTGAGCAACCAGGATATATTTAATGTATGTTTTCCATAGTCAGTATAGTCGAGGTTAATCGGATAAAAATGCGTGTGTAAATGTACCGTTGGTATTTATTTATTTATTTTTTTTTTGACATTTACTAAACGTTTACATTACTGACTGTTAATCCATTGGGTAAGTTAATCTAGTGCGTTAACCTAGTGTATTTACATACTGTCAAACCAAATTTGAAATTGAAAATTTTGAATGAAAAATTATTCAAATTCGTAAAAACTGTTGAAAAATTCGTATCATAACAACCTCCGATTGGTGCCGACTGGGCATTTACCTCAAATAAAGGTGAGGGTACATAAGTCATAGGCTGGCTTCTTCGTAGAAGAACATAGGACTTATAGGTTGACTTAGTTCGACTTTGGCCCTACGTTCCTTTGTTCTTTTCCCAAGAAGCCAGTCGTTAATTTCAAAAAGCAAGAACCCTGTCAAGACAGCTTTTTATGTACTCTCACCCTAAGTCTTCATAAAGAAGGTTAACCCGAAAAAAATCTAACGAAAACCTACCCTTGAATGAGCAAATAAAATTTAAATTTGTATGTTGATCGAAGGCAAAAGCTTAACAACGTCTTCGCTAAAATACTGGAGACTCTGGAGTGTTTCGAATAAAATTGCAGTGTACTGCTATTATTCAGATTCTGCACCGGATATAAAATAACTCCCGCCATAAAGTGATATCGACGGTAAACTCTTTAATAATATCGTGATGATACAAATAAATCCTGATGATGAGGATTGTATTGATTATGGGAATGAACATTTTTATGTAAACGTGCAATAGGGCTTTATTTACATGGAACAAGTTGTCGTCAACCTCAAATTGAGTCTGTGAATATTTTACATCGACACTTTAATTGCCTGTTTTATGAAGATTTGTCATTTATTTGATCAATCAAAGGAATGGAAAATATAAACAACGCGTTTTATGAAAACAGGTTTACACCAAGGCTTCAGTTTGTCAATTATTTAAAACGCTTAATTTAAGTACCAATGTAATTGTTGTTTAACAAAAACTAAACAAAAATAAAATAAACAATTGTTAAAAATAATATTGATGAATAACGTTATTTATTTATAAGGTCGAAAATAAAGTCGTCCCATTGAAATGATAAGTGAAATAAATCGAAACCGAATTTTGACAACAAAAATCGGCCTAGCAACATATTTTCAATGAAACGCAGAAAGTTCTATGATTCATATCGAATATTCTATTTACGCAAATAAAAAAAAAATAAGTGAAATATCAACAAAACAACAATAACAAGATAACAAGTAATTAACCTTTAGCATCTAAATGTTGATATTGGCTTTTCTTACTAATGGGAATATCCCATGCATTTTCAGCGGCCAGCAGGACTATCAATCACATTTCGAAAGTGTCATTTGTTTGATAGTCTAAGGCGAAAACGAATTCATTCAACAATAAACAACATTAAAATGGATTAAAATATTAAATGGTTAAAGGGGACGAATTGATAAACTAGCTGCGATTTGGAAATAAGAAAAATCCATGGTAAAATTAAAAAGGTAAAGTCATTTTTAAATAAGCATTGCCATCTCTGCATTTTCTGTAACTAACCTTGTCAAATTTCAATGCTATAATAGATAATAGGTTCCCATCTCTGATTTATGTGTATACAATGGATTTATAAACATAAATTTTGACAATAAGACGTTGTCAAATGAATATTTTGGAAAAAAATTGTGATCATAAGATTGCATGACATTACCTTCCTCATTCTACCATGGAAGAATCATTAAACTAAAACAATTCCATAAATGCAGGTCGCATTTAATAACCGACTGAGATAATTTTCCAAACAATATTTGTTTGGCCTAAAAACAAACCCTATTGGAATTGGTGAGAATCGGTTCAAATTTAGATATAACTCCCATATACATCTTCAATCGCTTTCGGGTTAATTGTACACCAAATGACTAATATCAGTCCAAATGACCTGAATTTTGACACATCCAACCGAATTCAGTGTAGAAGCAAGTACATCAAATTTTGTGAAAATCAGTTCAGATATAGCTATAGCTCCCATATATATGTTTCATCCGATTTGGGGTTTTAAGCCCATCACATGCGTAATATGCACTCCGCAACTATGATCTTTGACACCAGATAACTTATAGAGCTCAAATTTACCTCTGCCAAATGTTATCGAGATCGAATCAGATTAGGATATAACTCCCATGTACGGGGTGAGATAAAAAAACTGCAACCAACTTCAGACTGCTGTCATTTCTAAGCCACTTGTTCAAAAGCTGTTAAAAAAATAACAGCTCATTATATTGTTCACAAGCGTACAAAAGCATTTTGGTGAGAATTTTCCAGAAAAAAAAGTTATGGAATGGAATGCAAGCGTGATAGTATGATTTCTTTATATTTGGCTGGAAAACCACAAGTGGATATCGTTAGAGCACTCCAGCATTTAAATGTGAATAAATCTTCTGTGTCTCATACCATCGCTCGTTACCGTGATACTGATAGCATAGCCCGACGTCAAAGAAGTGGACGGAAGAAAACAGTAACATCAGCAGAAATGGTTCGAAAAGTAAAAAAGCGACTTGATCGAAATCTGCGTCGCAGTGGCCGAAAAATGGCTCGTGAGCTGAACATATCGCAATATTCCATTCGGCAAATATTGAAGAATGAGCTCGAGGTAAAGCCATTGAAATTCCAAAAAGTGCAAGGACTTACACCACAACAGAAAGAAAATAGACTCAAAAGAGCTAAAGAGTTGCTTCGCTTGGCCGAAAGTGGTGAACTGTCGAATTTGGTTTTCTCCGATGAGAAAACATTCGTTGTCCAGCAGTTTGTAAACAAAAAAAAAATGATCGTGTTTACTTGCCAAAGAGATCAGATGAAAATGTGCACCCTCGGTTGGACACCAGAACTCAAGCGCCGGCCATGGTGATGGTGTGGACCGCCATAACAGCCGATGATCGCTCTCCGCTGGTATTAATTGACCTCGGCATCAGAATAAATGTCGAAAAAATATTAAAATTATGGCCTTTGACTTCGTTGCAGTTTTTTTATCTCACCCTGTAAATACATACATAAAATTGGCAGAAGTCGGGCAAACCTAGAAAAAAGTGTAATCAGCTTGTAGCTCTACCTTACCTTTTTATTGTACCATTATTCTATCATAGTATTATAATTAATATAATATAATTATTAAATAATTCCTGCAAAATTTATCTACCTTTTTGGTTGCACCAATGTCGTCAACACAGCAAAAAATAAAAATCCACTCCATTGCTTTACTTTAATGTTTGCAAAATATTATCAGTATCAAAATAGGTTTATATTCACGTTGTAACAACTTGTCTAACACCCCATAAGGTGGATGGATGGGTGATGACGACTCGGACAGCTAAACATTCCATATAATGACGCACTACACAAATATTTCCGATAATATTTAAAAAGTACTTAGGTTTTGCGTACACCGATGTAGATTTCGATATTCAACTGTAATTTATTTAGTTCAGGCAAAACTACACCTCGATACTTACACCCTTACCACAGGCACACATTATTTGACAGCAAAAATTAATTAATCAAATTATTTGGGGCGGTAATTAAACTGGCTGATCCTACCCCAATTGAGATAGGCTCAACATGTTCACAAATTGGTCAACACCTATACATATACCTATAGGTACACCACACTCAACCACACCTAGGATAGAGGCCATAGAACAAGAGTACCCAGCAGTGGCAAAATAAAATTTAACCGGGTACGAAATCAAGGTCATTGTTTATTATTACGTGATAAGCGGACATTTCGAACTGGGCACCAAAAGACAAAAAAGCCAGCAGGCTTCCCAGTGACATACATTTCAACAAACCGATATACATCGATACAAACTCGAATCGAATTTGCAAAAGAAACACAAAAACAGAATGTAATTAAGTTGTTGTACGAGTAGTGGGTTTTTTGTTTGTTCAATGAACTGTTGAATTTATTAAATAATTTATTGAGGCAAATAGGACACGTTAGCCATATCCTTTGAAGTTTTGATTTGAAATTTTGCTCTACTACTTGGCCACACTCGAAATTAATTTATTTGAAAGCTTTATGTGATATTCGATTTTTTGGTGTCGATTTCCGCGGTTGAATAAGTCCAATTTACATTGTTACGAGGTCGAGATGAAAATTAGTGTTAAAAATTAATATGCTCGCGGAAAAATTGCTTGAAGATTTACTTTAAAAGTCGAAGTGGAAAGCAATGCTTTTAAACTATTTAAAAATGGTGCAAATACAAAACTGCAAATAACAAGTGCCTACAAAATGGCCAATAGTACGTTTTCATTAGAGGTTTTTGCAGGGTTTACCTTGTTTATGAGCATTTATTTAAAAAGTTAAATCGACAATAGGAGTGCTCGTTTACTCGATAATTTGTACAGATTTCTCACCACCACCTTGTGGTGTAGGGTATAAAAACGAAATTTGAAACAACTCCAGTGAATAACGTCCCTAAAATCGTCAAAATATCGAATATCGGGGGGTACTGTTGTATGTGGGCTATACGATATCGTGGACCTATATAGACATTTCTCTTCCAGTGGGTGAAGTGCTTAAAAATAACTTCTAGTATGGATTTTTAGGCAATTCTGTTGAAAAATGTAGCTAAAATCATCAAAATACCGAATAGTATCAGTCCGTTTTGCCGACAGATGTATACCCCCAGCCTTCCGTTATGATTATTCAAACTGTTGACCCTTTATGAGGGAGGTTCCGAAGCAGTTGGCCAATATTGACCAATTCATATCTAACGTAAGACTGTTATAAATATTACAACGCCCCAGATTTGGACTACATCGACTACTTCCTATACTTTATTTGAGATATGTGCAAGTTCTTGGAAAATGTGGAAATGTGCGTGATGGACCAGATATAGAAGACCGAAGTATTCCGTTTTCATACTTCATCTAATACAGATATAAATATTGGTATGTGTAAAATTTGAAGGAGATCGAACATTTATATCCAATTTTATACGAAATCATAAGTTTCACATTCATCTTAGATTTCTGGTTAAGAGCTATATTTAAGTATAGCAAGTTGTAAAGAATCGCCGACTTGTTTCCCCAGCTATGACAAATAAATGTATTGAAAATTGCCACCTTTTGTGGGTGAGGTACCAGAAACGGTTCGCAGATATATCAACAACTCATGTGTTACCAAAAATGTTTGTATGTGTGAAGAAAGTTGGATGCTTATCTCGCATTCTATGAGCGTTTTGTTTTTCAAAACCTTGAACCCTATGTGGGTAAGGTCCCAGAAAAAATTGTTCGATCGCTACCATTTTCATAAGAGATCTTATGTTGATGGAAATATTGAGATGTACCAAGTCTGAATTAAATCGGATGTTAATTTCGGGTTTTATAAGTTCCATAGATATTCAATATGTGGGGAAGGTAACAGAAAGAGCGAGGAGGTACCAGAGGGAGTTAATATAAATATTGTGATGTGTGTAATTTAAAGAAACCTTGATGCTTACTTTGGATTTTATGATTGTTTTGGTTATTCAAAACTTGAACCATTTTTGTGGGGGTGATACCAGAAGGAATGTTCCGATCTCACCATATTTTTAAAAGATCTTATGTTTATGGAGCTTCGTGGATATTAAAAATGTTAACCTTTTGAGGAGAATGTACCCAAAAAATGGACCGATATATCCCATCTTCACAGCAGAGCGCAGTGTTAGTAAAAATAATTGGATGAATGGGATGGATTTTATGATCGTTTTGGTTATTCAAAACATTGACCCTTTTTGGGGGAGGTAGCAGAAGGAATGGTACGATCTCTACCGTCTTGTCTTGTGTTGATAGAAATATTGAAATGTGCCATGGAAATGTGAATGGAATCGGATGTTAATTTCGCGTTTTATGAGCTTCATGAATACTCAAAAGTTGACCCTTTGTGAGGGAGGTACAAGAAGGAGTGGACCGATATATTCCATCTTAACCAGACCTTGAGTTAATAAAAATATTGTGATGTGTGTAATTTGAAAACAATCGGACTCTTACATCACATATTTTAAGAATTACAATTATTCAAAATTTTGACCCTTTGTAGGGACCTACTTTCTTGTGTGGACCGATATTGTCCATTTTCGCTTCTGGTCTAGCACTGATGCAAATATTAGGTTTGCAAGGTTGGAGCAAAATTAGATTATCCTTTCTCTTTCTGTGCAGTGACATTTTTGTTTTGTTTTGAAAATTTTGACCTTTTGTGCCGGAGGTTCCAGAAGGTGCCGACCGATATTATCTATCTCCGAACTAGATCTAATTTTGATAATCATATTACCATGTCCAAAGCCTGGGCCAAATCGACTACTCCCTTCGAGGCATCGCTACAACGACTCCGAATGTTCTGAAATGGATTGGATCCAAAGAGATATAGGATCTAAAACCATTATTTCAATGATGCACGTTTTGGCCGCATCAAATTATAAATACCCTCTCTAACCACATGTCTGAGGGTATAACTAGCAAAAACTGTGTATGTAGGTTCAAGTTTTGGTATAACCACCATGACGTACCGCTAGCTTTATGTTGTTTTGATAACTTTAATTTCATTCTCTAACCTATTTCACTGCCAAAAATGCATACTTTTATTTTTAAAGACCTTCTTTACACATAGTGGAGGATATTATTATGTGATATTTTTCTGAATACCAATCGATATTAATTTCCAATGGAATGAGAATTAAACATTCTCTTCCAGTAGTGGGATTCTCTAATTTTTTGAGTTACAGACAAAAATCGCTAACTTTGAAATCCAGAATTTCTATATAAAAAATAAGTTAAAGTTGACAACATTGGTATCTATCGGTAGGTCTTAGCAACTACTTTGATTTCGTCATTAACTTACAGACACATTTCGTTAATTACCGAAATTATAAGCGTTTTAATTTTACCGGTTTTTTCGGTTACTCCAGAAATGAGTTAGAGAATTCCACTACAGTTCTATTCTGGCACTTTGGCGTATACGTAACGACATCGGACATACGTCCTTGTGCTTTTTAAGTAACAAATTCGATTTAAAACATTTTACTTTCAATTTTCATACCAACCGCTTGCTATTGTCTCTTTTAGACAATTTTTTTTATATTAATTTGCCTTTTTTTTTGCAAATTCAGATTACGTCAACTCATTTAATAATACCAACATTCATACACACGCATCCTATCAACTCACCTAAGACATATTTAGCTTAAGTTGGGGGTCCACAAATAAAGTAGCAAAGAATGTAAGCAAAACAAAAAAAAAACGATAATAAAAGTGAAAAATTATCATCTGAAAGGCGGGAGTAATCCAGACAACGACAGACAAGGAAGAAGAAAAGACAGAGATACTGCTGCTAGTCTTCTTGTGATTAACTTTTACGATTTTCATTCAAACGAAACCCTAGCAGTGCGTTCGAAACGGTTATTGAGTTAACAACGATGATGTGCGTTATTTGAATATGAAATCGGTTTGTAATTGAAGTGAAATTTTGCAAAGCCGCAAAGCATAGCAACAACACCAACAACTCCAAGAAAATAAACGGAATCGAAATTGAGTTTGAGTTGCAAGCATAAAACGAGATAATAGAATTTCACACTTGTTTGTAAATCGTTATCGATATGTATGTGTCCGTCTGCTCGTCAGTCAGTCAGTCAGGCATTCTCAGTACGTCTTCAAGGTGCTTCTTAATAGAACAATTTGTAAAAATAATTCAGTTGGATGTGCCTAAATCTGGTTCAAACTCGGTGCAGTGTCAAGAAAAATGAATGTGATTCAAGTGTCGGAAAAGATCGGAGATATTAAAGTAATTGTGTGAAGCAAACATCTAAGAATAAGAGATTTTGAAACTGATTCTATTTTAATTTCGTGCAATAAAACGCTTATATTTCCCAACCCTAAATTTCGAAAATAAGCCTAACTATTTTGAAACAAGAAAAGAACAGAACACGACGGAAAAATCACGTCATACAACAATGACAAGGGGACCTGGTGTCCTGAATTCAGCATTGGTGGAATTCTATCTCATTTACCTGTCCTGATTTTGATACCAATCCCAAAACAAGTCGGTATGTGTAATATGAAGCATTATTTACTAATAAATTGCAAATATTCGGAAAGGAAATTTAGGTCTCGGTGTAAAACAGGCTTAAATCTATAATGGATTTGGAGTTAGTAGAGTAGTTTTGGTTGGGTAGTTAAAGTGGTACAGAAACCAAAAGTAATCTCGGATTTAACAACAACTATCGTTTTTCTGCAATGGTAGGTGTTGGGGGGTTCATTTTGAAATCTTGTGTTGGTTCTGATTTTTGAATGCTGTCTTTTTTATATCAACCTCTCTAGGACATGAAAACAACCGAACGAGTTTGAGCGGGGAAGAACTTTGACTCCTTATATAGTTAGTCAATTGGAGCATAGTTGTCAAAAATATGAGAGACTTTGTTTCCCAGTTTAACAACAGCTGGTATTATTTACCACAGAGCGACTAACAGCGTTTTAAGAGGTCAACATCATTTCACGTATGTATTTCTCTCAGGGTGATTTAAAACTTTTGGCACTTTTACTAGGTGTACCGTTATAAATGTCAAGAAACAATGGTTAGGTTGAAAAGAGGGGCGAAAACGATCGCCACATGTCCAGGTGGACATACACTTAAGGCCTGTTGTGCGCTCTAGACCAAAATTTATTTTTGAAAGAAGTCGGGTACAATTTCCTAACTCTTAACTGGTACAGAGTCGTTCCCTAAGAATTGGGATTTGATATTTGGGAACACTGGACAGAGAAAATGTTTCAAAGTTTCATCATCTACCCCGGTGACCCGTAAGGATCCCCGTTACCCCACTAATCTTTTTCTTGTCTAAAAATAGAAGGTTCTTCGTTTTTACACCCTCCACCATTCTATGGAGGGTATATTAATTTTGCCATTTCGTTTGTAACTCCTCGAAATACTCATGTCCGACTAAACAAAGTATATATATTCTAGATCTGCGTAAAATTCTAAGTCGATTTAGCGTCTGTCTGTCTGTTGTAATCACGCTATCTTTCGAACGAATTGAGATAGAAGGATAAAATTTTGCACACATGTTTATTTTGCCAGTAGGCAGGTTAGAGTTCGTAATGGGAACTACAGTCTGTGACAGAAAAATGACTATGACTATATATATATATATATACATTGCTGTTTTTTGACGTCCACTACGTGGTTCATCTTCAATGCTTGTTTAAATTCAGCAACCTTTTACTGTTGCGTATGAAGGAGCACTTCATCTAACCCATTCACCATATCATTAAGAATTTCTTGTCCCGATAAACATTTTTTATGTAAATATATTTTATGACTGCACCCATTTCCAATTTTTCCATTGTAAAAAAATTTGCGAATGCGTCTTTTTTGAACACCTGTTTCTATATGAAGGAGTTGCCAGATCGAAACAAAATTTAACATGTGTTCATAACAGAGATGAAAGTTTCCAAAACATTTAACTTTTTTCTATTTATACCACGCTTGATGTGCTATGCTAAGAGGTTTTCGAACTGCCCTCGTACACATGTGTGTAGCACCAATGCACATTATCTGCAGCAATTATATCCTTAACCAGCCAAAGCCAGTTCATTATAAGCGTACATATTCAATTTAAATAACTCAATGTGAACCCCTCCCTCTCTCTCTCTCCCTCTCTCACTCTCGGTAAATAATGAAAAAAAAAATTTTTTTGAATGTTATTATTGTTGATCTGGCCCTTGTGATATTTGTGTTAGTAAACAATTGAGCCTGCGTATGGCTAGCAGTACAAATATTGTACTAAAAGTGTCCTTATTTACCCAAAGATAACGTTTTTGTCCAAACAGGCAGATTTCGAAACATTATCAACATGTCAGCCGACACTGAGTTATCTCGCTCTCTTCCCCATGTGCCGTTGATATTTCTGCGATAAGCCGACTATAATCAATTGAATGACTAAGCAATGAATAGTTTGACTCAATTGCAGGGAATTTTCGAAGCCTTTTTGAAATATTATTGACTTATTTTTAATGGTTATAACTCGCTGTTTTATTGAGCCATCATTTCATTCAGATTACTTTAATAATGCAATAGACCACGCATATAATCACATTCTATATAAGAAAAAAACAACATTTTCCATAGCAAAATTATTTGAAATAAGAAACACGCCAATAAGATATCAACACATTTTTGAAACATGTTTGTCCAGTAATGACTGATTATTCAGCCTTAATATTAGGGGTATATTAACTTTGTCTTTCCGTTTGAAGCATTGTTTGTGTATAGGGTGAATTTGGAATTGGTGCTTTAGGTGTTTACTTTTGAAGTGAAGAAACACAAGCAGCTTGAAATTCTCGCATGGCGTATTTTGTGACAATCATAAAGGGATACCAGAGCCGCACTCGAATCCTGCCATCGATTTTCCTGTTTACTCACATCTTTAGTGTCTTGCGTTGGGACCACTAAAAAGTTTTTTTTTGTCGAATATTTGATTTGAATACTTTAGGACAGTATTTAGAAATTTCCCATACTTTTATTGTAAACCAATTAACAACATTTAGTACACTTTTCCAAAATTCCTCGTTATCTCTAAATGAAACATTACTTCGCATAACCAAATTTATATATATAGATTATGTCGATATTGGTAACTTTTTATATATTTAGCACATCTTGTGGTTACTCGTGAAGGTTTTCTATTCGATGAATCATAAAATCATGTGTGAATACATGTGTTTGGAATTCCCAAAAATATGGACTTTTTTGTTCGTTATCAATAAGATTTTTGGCGGTAATTCTGACGTATTCTGGAATTTCAAAATTTATATGACATATATATTACGAGTGAATCCTATGTCACATAGCCTTGTGTTGTTGAAATTGGCGTTTGCATAAGAACTAATATTTTCATACAGAGTTGTACTTTAATACCATATATATGCAGCTGATTTCTAATGAAGATTAACCCAAAGGGTTTATAAGATCTTGCTGATGTTTGTTTTCGTGTAAATAAACAAGCAAAAGAGAATGCAAAAATAGCCAAAAATGTTGAATAAAAAAAAATCAATGACAAAAAAAGTCAAAGACAATTGATGTTGCAAACTAAAGATGAGAATACATAGAAAGACTTTTTTATTGACTGAAGTCATCGGCTCGCTTCTTCGTAAAATAATAAACATGCGTAGGTTGAACAAGTAACATTAAAGGGCCGAAATCGAACTAAGTAAACCTAAAACTCTGTTTTTCCTGTACAAAGAAGCCAACCGATGACTTAAGACAGTCAGAAAAGTGTTTTATGTATTCTCACCTTAAGAGTTTATTCACATTGGTGACGATCTGCAAGGAAAGCAAAGCATCTTCCAATGTGTTATCATGAGGAAATTCTTATCATTGTTCGAATGCAAAATGCAAACAACGCCTTGACGGAAATATTTGCAACTTTGGAGTGTACCGTTTTAATACTGTACCAAAGACCTAAAATGGTAAAGACTAGACAAAATGCATTCTGAGCAAATGGTTTGTGGCTATGCTACCTTGAATAACAGCTCATGACGGAGGCATGTTAATATAAAAAACACAATTATAGGAAATAATGACAAATAAAAGTTTGGATAATCCAAAATATTTGTTTCAAAATTCTATTCCATATTCCTTCCCAAATAATTGCATACTGCCTTAGCGGTTTTAATTGCTTAACATTGGTAACTATGTTGTTACGATATCATAACAACAGAGGTATTTTTCATTGGGTTGCCATATTTTACTCGGCTTTGTCCTATCTTTATGCTTCTATGTCTTTGACTGTACGTACTAAAGGTCAGTATACATAACAATACATTTTTGTCAAAACATTTTGAAATTTTTGACATATTAATGTACTCAAGCGTTGTTGCACCTACCTTTATTCTTCTACCATGAATTATACTGAAAGTTATAGAGTGTGTAGGTACAAAATTGAATTCAGATTAACCAACATTATCGAGATATATTTCTTAGTCTGGATTTATTCAACCAGAATTACCATAATATATAGATCTTCTCTCGACCGGATTTAGTTTAAATCATGGCCCAATTATGAAGTCTTCCTTCGAGCGAATTAATATAAAAAACTGTTATTTTATCAGATGAAATGTCAAAATGCATGCTTGAAGAACAAAATATTTTTGTGTTTGTTGTCAAGTTTTGACACCTTGATTGGAAAATGTATGTATAACAGCGCTGCTGTATGGTAAAAGAATACAGGTAGATGAATAAACGCATGGGAACATTAATATGTCAAAAATTGTAAAATGTGCTTGTTTTTAATTATTAAATTTTTATAAGTTTTCTTATACGACACCAATCAGAGGTTGTTATGATATGAATTTTTCTAGAATTTTCATAAATTTGAATAATTTTTCATTCAAAATTCGTTCGACAGTTTATTGTCCCAGCAGCTGTGTCGATGCGACTACCCGTATTCTCCCAACATGCGTTGCTGCGAGAACCTGTCAAGATACAAGTCGAAAGTACTTTCCATATTTGTAAAAACCTGGTGCTCTCTTTTCACAATATAAAGAACAATAAACCAAAATTGTGTCTAAGAAATAGAATTACATAGTGCCATAATCCCTCATCTCAAATTCGAAGTATTATTTATGATCGGTATTCTGGGATAGCGAATCTATATCTGTTGATGGATTTTACCACATGCTCCATTAGCCATGTGTATTTTCGTGTGTATGTCAAAATTGTCATTTTACATGTGACTAAAAATTTTTTCTATAACACACTTGTATATGTTTTTTATTTCCTTTGGTTACGTTCTGATTATATTGTATTTTATAACAGTTTTTTTATATTTTTCGGATGCATTTTTACAGCAAATTTAATTTTATATATTTTCACACTACAAACACCACTGTTTATTAAATTATTACTCTGTTTCAGAACCTGCAAGACTCTACTAGTTTTGCAATTTTTTTGATATCATAAGGGGAAAATCGGTTATCGTAGTAAAATCTTTTACAATCTAGCAGTTCTGGGACAGAGCATATACATTCCTAGTTTCCCAGAGATTGTGTTCAATTTATTTATGTATTTAAAAAAAAATAAAAAATTAATATTTCTGTTGCACTATATTTTATGGATGAAGTGCAGGAGCCTGCTGCTTCCGAATATTGGCACCCCTCAGGCGAACTCAGGATTCTTGTGTCCGCAACTGTATAGTAGATGATTTTTTCGTGCTGGAATTGAATAAATAAACATTGTATTTGTTATTGACATATTACAATTGTATTAATTATTTTTACTCACCTTTTTGTGTCCATTTTCAATCATAGCAATATTTATGTTGAAACAATTCTCCTGAATTATAATCAGACGACAGCAAACACACAAGTGACTGATTTTGACATTTGTGTTCGCATGCGTGCGAAAGAAAAAACATAGTGGAACGCAAAATTGCACTGAAATGCTTACGTTTTCGTTCGCTTTGATATTCGAACAATTTTTCGTTCTGATGGATTTTAGTGGAACGGAACGTGTTTTTTCGAGATCGTGGAACAGGATGTAAAAGTTTTTACTACGATAACCGATTTTCCCTTTATGATATCGAAAATTAAAAATTTATAGAGTCTTGCAGGTACTGGAGCACTGTATAAATTAGTGAAAATTGTTGAAAATCACATATTATACAGAACTCTGAACGGCATCCTACAAGAATATATTTCACAATCCATTTATTTTTGCAGATATTTTAATTTTTTTGACATATTACATATACATTTAACTGTATTCTTTTACCATGGTAAATGTCGTCCATGCATCACACGATATGTGCAACTTGTACATATGGAAAATTTGACATTACATAGGTAAAAAACATTTCCTCTGATATAGCCTTAATGCATTTCTTGAAAGTGCTAGACTTTAGTTGATGACTCAGTTCATGGAATATCTGGAGGAGTATTTGCAACTTTTCTAGGTTATGACTTGTACACTTTTTACTTAAATCTAAATGAATAACCCAATAAAAAAGTTTTTTTTTTTTTTTGATTAAAAAAACCATTCATTAATGTTCCATATAGACTTCGCATATTCCATGATATTGAGTAAAACTATTGCTAGTCATCCAATTCAGTTGATTTATCACAAAATGTTATCGAACCAAAGTCATATGGGTGAGAATGAGATAACCCAACGCCGGCTGACAAGGTGATGATGTTCGTAACATACACGCACTGAACTAACCAAAGTGTGACTGTCAGTCAATAATGTTATCTCTGTGTTAATACGGACATTTTTAGTGCAATATTTTTGCTGTTCGGTCAGGTACGAACAATTGTTTTGTTAAACAAATATCACAGAAACTGGATTACAAGACAATAGTTACAATTGTCTTCATGTCACTGTTAGAAAAAAAAAACAATATAATTTTATTAAAAGCATTGCGTCATGGCCCTAGTAAACGGTTCCCCTTTAAAGAACCTACCAAATAAAATGTCAAAATGCATAATTGCATGGCGCAATAACAAGGTTTTCTATCGATTTTAAAAACCAGATGAAATGTCAAAATCTGTTTACATATTTCTGGCCGTTATTTATCTTTTATTTTGTGATTTGTCAACCACAATAATGCATTTTGTGATGACATTTGGTAGTTAGTTGGCTTGAACAGGGGCTCTGTAGTTGTTGATCAAAACTCCTGTTTGATATCAAGGAAAAACATATAAGTGTGTGTAAAAATTGCTGGCATTTCCGTAGTAGAACAAAGATAAATTAAACAAGTCTAAATTATGGGCCGAAATTAAACTAAGGGTGGAGATACATAAAGCACATATTTGGCTGGTTTAAGTCATCGGCTGGCTTCTTCGGAAATGATCAAAGGAGCCTAGGGCCAAAATCGAACTAAGTCAACCGAAAACTCTTTTGTTCATCTACGAAGAAGCCAGCCAAATATGCGCTTTATGTATTTAAACCCTTAATCGACTTACAACTCCATTGTCCGTTGAAAAGTACGATTAAATATTCTACACGGGTTAACCCGGATAAAGCTACAATTATTGTTTGGTCAATTATAAGGGTTAATCCGGGTAGAGATTTAAGGCTGGATTACACATGATGTTAGAGTCATATGTAAAGTGACTTTCATATGTAAAGTGACAATTATCAGTGGCATTTTCATAGCATACTTTTAGACGCTGACTAGAATTTTTAATCTAAGGAAATGCTCTATAGTACAATAAAAATTAATAAAAATACTAAGAGAAAATTGTCTAAAAAATTGGCATTTGTAATTTATAATGGGTTCTAGCTTCGGTGCGAAACATTGTATATATAGGTTCACGTTTCGGTATAGCCGCCACATAAAGGTACCTCATGATATTCGGTATCTTGATGATTTTCGCCATATTTTCCACGAATTTGTCTATATGAATATTTTCGCGATAATATTCGGCATTTATTCTGATCCACAGTCGATTTATATAAGCGGAGAGCGACCATTGGCTGTTATGGCAGCCCACACCATCACCATGGCCGACGCTTGAGTTCTGGTGGCCAACCGAAGGTGTACATGTTCAGCTGACCTCTTTGGCAAGTAAACACGATAATTTTGTTTGTTTACAAACTGCTGGACAACGAATGTTTTCTCATCGGAGAAAACCAAATTCGGCAGTTCACCACTTTGGGCCAAGCGAGGCAACGCATTAGCTCGGTTCTAATTTCTTTTATTTTCTTTCTGTTGCGGTGCAAGTTCTTGCACTTTTTGGAATTCCAATGGCTTTACCCCGAGCTCATTTTCCAATATTTGCCGAATGGAATATTGCTATATGTTCAGCTCACGAGCCATTTTTCGGCCACTGCGACGCCGCTACATTTCGATCAAGTCGCTTCTTTACTTTTCGAACCATTTCTGCTGAAGTTGCTCTTTTTTCCGTCCACCTCCTTGACGTCGGGCCACGCTACCAGTATCACGGTAACGAGCGATGTTACGAGACACAAAAGATTTAATCACATTTAAATGCAGGAGTGCTCTAACGATAGCCACTTGTGGTTTTCCAGCCAAATATAAAGAAATCACACTTGAATTCCATCACGAATAACTTTTTTCTGGAAAATTCTCACAAAATGCTTTTTACGCTTGTAAACAATATAACGAGCTGTCACTGTCGGAAGAGTGGCTTAGAAATGGCAGCAATCAGCAATATTCGGTATTGTGATAACCTAGTCAAATTTACCCATGAAATTTTTACAAATTTGGTATTTAAGAAGATTTGGTAAATGACAATCCTTGAAGTATAAAATTGTCTATACAGGTTCCCGTTTAAAATGCTATGTCATGATGCCAAGCTTCTTTTATATCATCAACTATAACCATTTTTGCAGTGGAAGGGCTTTAAACGCAATATTGAGCCTGTTCACGTACGCAAGGATTAGTTTCCTCCGTGTATAAAGGGACTAATCTCATCTCTGCGTACGTGCACGATTTGATGTGCCATCACTGACAATCGATGTCAGTTCTCGACCTTTTCCTTTTGTTTAGTTTTTCTTTTTTTTTGGGACAACAGAGTTTGTTGATCACCGTAAGAGACGGTCGTGTTTTGCTACAACGTAAATTTAACAAATCAATAAATTGTGAAATCTTGAATTGCCAAAATCAAAGGTTGTGGTTTTTTTTTTTATTAAAAAAAAAAAAAGGAAATTTTGGAACAACTCTAGTTTAATTTTTTACTGCCCCTACGAGGCCTGTGAGTTTGATTTTTCGGTCCCGATTGGGCGACACTAAACCCCAGTATAACCTGTGACATACCTAAAGTGTGGATCGGGTATCCTGTTGCCGCAGAAAGTTAGTTGAATGACACTAACATATGGTCCTTACGAACCTACAACAACCAGAAAAAAAAAATTGAAATACAGGCAGATATCAGCCATACTGAGGTACGTACGGTGCATTTATAAAAAGATCCAGAATATTTCTATCCCAGAACATACATCCATCATAACCTGTCCCATAACCTGTCATCCATTTTCCTATTGTTACTTGCGGTGTTGCAAAATTTCACCAAAAATCATAATTTTGCATCGAAAGAAGAAATAATGCAAAAAATACCGCTACCCATCAATTTGTTGTTGAGGTAGGTCAGTGTCTTTGCATAGAAAAAACAATAACAAAACGCACACAAAATAGTTTGGCTGTTCGAAACATACATACACACAGCCACATACATACCAAAGATTGGTTGCTTGTGCGTTTTTGTTGTGATCTCTTGTTGCAGTCTGTCCCTTATTGATGTGTTGTTAGAGAAGAAGGAAAAAACAAGAATATCAATACAGTGGTTCGAAGAGATGCATTTGGGAAAATAAGAATAATATTTTTCACGTATTGAAAATAAATATTAGATTTTTGTCCCTAAACTGAAAAATTTGAATTAAAGCTCATTATACCGGACAATTAAAGTGGGCTAACGATAGATATAAATATTACACAAAAATTAACAGCTTTATGTTGTGTCGTCACTCACATTTTTGTCATCGCGGATCAATGTTGCAGTAACAGACACCAAATTTGGGCATCAAAGAAAAAAAAAAAAAAATAATTTTTGGTTTGCTCGTTTCTATGCGGTCACTCAAATGGAGTGAAATGGAATTTTGGTGCGAATAGAAATCAAAGTTTTCGCTAACGGTCACAATGAGAGTGGTTATTTGAACACTGCAAGAGCCTACCCTTGTAAGAGATACGCACAAGTAAATGATATCGACACAGTGGTGTCAAAGTAATAATTGCACAAATTAATGTCCCTATTGAGGAAATTGAAATAATTTAAAGAATTTCAAAGCCCTTTAATGTATTTAATCATCATATAATTGTGAATATATTAATTAATTATATGAACAAAATGGAACTTTGCTACAAAAATATTTGATCGACTGTCCCACTCATCTTAAAGAATGAACTGTTTCAAAAGGAGCATAATTAAATAAATTTTTATAGAATTTTGACAAAAAAGAGCAATAAATTGATTTCTGTTTTAAATGTATTTGGAATATTCCTTTGGACTGTCTCCGTTTAGAGAAGATTAAGTCACATCATCAAATTGCCTCAAAATACATTTCGTCTCTACGTCAAGTACACCTCAGATTGATCCCTAGTTGAACGTAACATTTATAAAAACGTAAACATTTTCCTGAATTTATCAAATATAAGGACTGGTTCGAAGTGAAAGATTATTTTCCCATTTTTTTAAAAAATAAAATTGTGGAAAAATATATTTTTCTGAATTATAAGAAATTCAATTAACTACGTCTTAAAACTGTCCCTACCGGCGGGCAGAATCGCAATATATATTTTTATTTAAAATTTAATATTTGCCTAACTGACTCGAAGCGTCATGGGTGTAATGGAAGATTTTTTAATTCAGTGTGAAGAAATAATTTCATACGAACAGCAACTAAAGGAGACCAATTTGAAAGAATACAACGATATGGCCCTAGAGGCAGAAAAGCTGGAAGTTGAAAGCTTATGGGGAGATTGGAAAGCTTCGTACAAAAAATGTATTTCTGATTTGGATTATCAGAAAAAGGACAAAATTACAGTAAAGAACAAAAAAATAGAAACTCATAAGAGCTATATGCGATGTCTTACTCTTATTGGAGACGCCAAAGAAACAATGAAAACTTCAAGTTTAAAACCAACTCAGAAAGTCAGCTCCTCAATTTCGGTCCCACCATGTGATACAGAGGTATTTCATGGAGATTATTTAAATTGGCCCAGTTTTCGGGATTTGTTCACTGCAATTTATGTAAACAATAAAAAACTTAGTCCGGTAGAAAAATTGTACCATCTTTTTCAAAAGACAAGTGGGGAAGCGAGACAGATAAATCAGCATATTCCTCTTACTGATGAAGGTTTTGATATTGCGTGGGATAATCTGAAGCACCAATATGAAAATAAGCGAATTCTTATAAATAATCAATTGCGTACAATTTTTAATCTTTCACAATGCTCCCAAGAATCAGCAAGCGCTCTAAAAAAGTTACAAAGGGAGATAAACAATGCTATTTCTGTCTTAAAGTTATACAAAATAGACATTCGATCATGGGATCCAATTTTTGTATTTCAATGCTCGTCAAAATTGCCGAAACTAACATTATCCCTTTGGGAACAGTCGATTGCCAAGAAGACGGAAATGCCATCCTGGGAAGAACTTAATATATTTTTAACGGAAAGATTTCAAGCACTAGAGAGTGTCTCTGACATATATGGTCCGCACAGTTCACGGTCTAATCTGCCCCAGCAGCAGAAATTTCACAACTTTGAAAGATCAAAAAACTATAAAGTCCACCATACAAAAGTCAACAATTCGAAATGTAAATTGTGTAGGGGAAATCATATTTTGCGATCTTGTCCCAGATTTTTAAGTATGGACTTTAAAAATAGATTGTCTATAGTAAAACGCGACAAACACTGCCTCAATTGCTTATCTTACGGTCACGTGGTAGCAGATTGTACAAGCGAAAAATCCTGCTCCGAGTGCAATTCGAAGCATCATACGCTTCTGCACAGGTCAAATGTTTCCCAACCAGAGAAGAAGTCAAGAGATTGTTTGAGGTCTCAATCCTGCCAAACGGCGAATCTACAGTCCACAGAGAGACCTTCTTCGCCTGAAAATATACGTACATACCATACTTCTGTAGCAAGTAAGACAATGCTGGCCACTGCTTGGGTGACAATTGTCAAAGATGGTACATGTCACAAAGTTAGAGCTCTTATCGATCCCTGTTCGGATGATTCGTTTGTGTCATCAAGGATACAGAAGCTCTTTAATCTTCCTACAATGCCAATTGCGGCAGAAATTAGCGGTCTCGGCGGCGAATGCCTAGCGAGATGCTCTAAAGTAGCAATCTTTACTATATCGTCCATTGTAACTCCTTCTTTTTCGTTGGAAATTGATGCGTTAGTTGTCCCTGACGTCACTGGAAATGTTCCCACACATTCTTTCAACTACGTAGAAAGAAACAAATTGCCAAACTTAAGATTTGCGGATCCTGAATTTTATATGAGTGGCCCAATTGATATCCTCATAGGAGGAAATTTATACCCACTGATTCTGCTCGGCGGAGTAGAACATGGGATATTAGGATCGTTAGTAGCCCAGGAAACGGTTTTTGGATGGATCGTAACTGGCCCTGCGAATAATAGAGTCGCAAAACAATCATTAAGATTATCTCATTGTACGAGAGTGTCTATCGACAAACAATTAGCCCGTTTCTGGGAAATTGAAGAAATTCCCACGAAAACAACTGTATCTGAAGAAGATAAAATATGCGAAAACATATATAAGACCACGGTGAAAAGAAACTCTGATGGTAGATATACTGTTGATTTGCCCTTCAAATTAGAAGAGCCGTCAAAATCAGCTCTTAATTCGAATAGATATGTGGCTCTTTGTCAGTTTCTACGAAACGAACAGTCAATGTTAAAAAAAACCTGAATTTAAATCAATGTATGACGAGGTCATACAAGAATATCTGTCCCTTGGGCACTTGGAATTAATAAAAGCGCCAACGTCAAATTTGGAACCTTGCTTTTATTTACCCCATCATGGTATATACAAACCTGAAAGTATCACAACAAAGCTCAGAGTTGTTTTTAATGGATCATGCCCTACGTCAACTGGTAAAAGTCTAAATGATTTGCTTTATGTAGGCCCCATCCTACAAAAAGACATTACTACCCTCATATTGAATTGGCGTCTGTACAAGTTTGTCTTCAATGCAGACATATCAAAAATGTATAGACAAATACAGATAAATCCTAATCACGCCACTTTCCAACGAATCGTATATCGTTCTTCTCCTGATGAGGAAATCGAGGATTATCAGCTAAAGACTGTAACTTTCGGTCTCAACTGTGCCCCATATCTGGCACTACGGACTTTATTACAACTGGCCCAAGATGAGGAACATAGGTTCCCAATAGGAGCAAAGATATTAAGAGAGAACATGTATGTAGACGATGCTCTTGTAGGCGTACACTCGATCCCTGAAGGAATTGCTGCAAAACAGCAGCTAATAGACATTTTGAAATCAGCGGGATTCCATCTGCGAAAATGGACATCTAATTGTAAAAAACTTATTGAAGATGTACCACGAGACCATCTTCTCAATGGAGAATTCCTGGATTTTGATGATAAAAGCATGGCAAAAACGCTTGGAATCCGATGGAATGCAGCTAACGACACATTTTACTTTGTAACAGAAAAAATAGCAAACAAACAGTCGTTTACAAAAAGAGAAGTTTTGTCGGTAATAGCCCGACTTTTTGACCCTTTGGGGTGGCTTGCACCTGTTATAGTAACAGCAAAAATATTTATGCAACAACTTTGGTTGGATGAAATACAATGGGATGATCAACTGAAACCGCTTGCCCTGAATAGGTGGAAAACATTTTTAGATAGTTATTTCGATATTGACAAAATTCAAATACCCCGATGGGTGAAATATTCGCCAGAGTGCACAATAGAAATACATGGATTTTGCGATTCCTCAGAATTAGCCTATGCAGCGGTTCTGTATGCCCGAATAAAGATAGGAAATTCTGTTGCCTCAAATTTATTGGTTTCAAAATCGAAAGTTGCCCCAATTAGGAAGCAGTCTTTGCCCCGACTAGAGCTTTGTGGCGCTCTTTTACTGGCTAATTTGGCTCACGCTGTTCTTCCGCAGCTGAGTATTAAAAATCACACTTTACGCCTTTGGTCGGACTCAACAATAGTCCTAGCGTGGCTTAAGAAACCATCACACACGTGGACAACCTTTGTTGCAAATAGGGTTGAAAAAATTCAAGAGAAAGTAGGAAATAATTGGAACCATGTTGCAACACATGACAACCCTGCAGACCTAGCAACCCGGGGGGTGACTCCTTCAGAATTGAAAGAGAGAAGTCTGTGGTGGTTTGGACCAAGTTGGCTCCAAAAAGAAGAGAAATCCTGGCCTTCATATCTTAGTATTCCGGAAATTAATCTGGAAATGAAAACGTCTCAAACACATGTAGCTAGATCTGCGGATGTCGAACACACTGAAATGCACTTGCAACATTTACATAATTATACAATGGCAATACATGTATTTGGGTATATTGAAAGGTTCATAAAAGCCAATCATTCTGCCACGAAAAAGACCTATACATATAGAAGCCAAAACCTATCATCTGCGGAACTATCCGCTGGACGAAATCGACTTATTAGGTTATCGCAAATGAGATACTTTCCCGAGGAATACGAAGCTCTATCCCAAAAAAGACCTTTACATCGGAAAAGCCCACTTCTCACGCTCACACCCTTTATGGACAAAGATAAGATTATTCGTGCTAATGGGAGATTAGGATCAACCTTTTCATTGACTTATAGTGAAAGACACCCAATTATTCTGTCCCCGAGCAGTAAACTCACAAAACTTTATGTATCTTTCATACACGAGATGACGTTACACGGCGGACCCCAGTTGATGATGGCAACTATTCGTCTAGAATCCTGGATCATTCGAGGAAAGAATTTGATAAAAACACACATACATAACTGCGTTAAATGCGTAATGGCTCGGAAGAAGCTAGAAAGACAATTAATGTCAGCTCTTCCCCCAGAAAGGGTAACCCTAAGTCGCCCCTTTGCCAACACTGGTGTCGACTTCGCCGGGCCATTTGAGCTGAAAACCTATTCTGGTCGCGGGTCCCGCATTGTTAAAGGATACATCTGTCTGTTTGTCTGCTTCGCTACTAAAGCGATTCATCTAGAAGCAGTAAGCGATCTCTCTACTCCGGCATTTATGGCAGCATTAACCCGATTTATTTCTCGTCGAGGCTGTCCCAATAAAATATTTTCTGACAATGGTCGTAATTTCGTCGGTGCTGCTCGAGAGATTAAGGCAAACTTTAAAAGAACCGTCTTGGAGTTGAAAGATAAAGCCATATCACAATACGGCCAACAACAACTTGAATGGCATTTTATACCAGCTGCTGCCCCACATATGGGAGGTTTATGGGAGGCGGGTGTTAAAAGTTGTAAAACTCACCTGAAAAAGATTGCTGGTCAAATACATTATACCTACGAGGAATTTAGTACAATGTTAGCAGCCATTGAGGCCTGTCTAAATTCACGCCCATTGACCCCACAATCGGAAAATATCGACGATCTAACTGCTCTTACGCCTGGCCATTTTCTGATTGGCTCATCCTTACTGTCCCCTGCCGAACCAGAAGAAATTCCTACCAAAACATCTTTGCTAAACCGATGGCGGAAATTAAAAGTCATTCAGCAGGAGTTCTGCCGTCGATGGAAATCCGACTACTTGAAAGAACTCCACAAAAGGAACAAATGGAAACAGCCATCACAAAATCTAAAAGTAAATGACTTAGTTGTTCTGTCACAGGAGATGGGTAGTCCAAATGAATGGCGTTTGGGGCGTGTAGCAAAGGTGTATCCTGGCCCGGATGGGCACGTTAGGGTAGTCGACTTAAAGACGACAACGGGCTTGATAAAACGTCCCGTACATAAATTGGTCTTACTACCTAGCTCGCAGTAACTACAAAAAAAATTCCTACCCCAATCCTTCACTCCCTAACAACCAACTGTGTTATTAAATTTAAACTAATTAACTTTTATATCTCTCTCAGAAAATGTTCCCTTACATGGAGGAATATCGCTGCCTTCTTTGCGCAACCCGACACTCACTCAGACTGTGCCGGCGCTTCTTGGTTCTCCATCCACGGGAAAAAATGAGGTATGTGCGTCAGAATAAGGCTTGTGTTAACTGCCTGGGGCTATCACACAGCTTGGAGGATTGTCGTAGCCCTGAAGTGTGTCGTGTCTGTTGGCGTAGGCATCATACCCTTTTACACGAGCTTGATGACTCTAAATATCAGTGGCTTCAAATGACAGCCCAAGCTCTGGTACATCGTCCTGGGGTTGATGACGAGAAACACATCGTCCGAATATTACTAAGTCCGAATTGCAGTGAGAGCTACATTGCACCACCATATCAAAGGTTACCTTTTCCAACAGACTACGACATTCCTGACTACGAGTTGCAATTTACCGATAGACACAGCGAGGTTCGAACACTCACCATAAAGCTTAAAACAAGCCATGATGGACGCCTAGAAACGCCAAAAGCCCATTGCCTTCCAGGAGAAGTGTGGAAAAAATACGATGTCGAAGATGTAGCTGACACTTCTTTCTACCTTCCATGGGGTTGCTCCATAGTATTGGGGAAAGATGTCTCGAAACATATCTACCTGGGCTTACCTCAAGAGCAGAAAGGTCTCCCTTACATGCAGAATACCATTTTTGGTTATGCCTTTTTTGGTGCGTTGGAGACCGATGTGGATAACACAGAGTTGGTGAGAACGTTTATGGAGCAAAATACTATTTAACTAAATCATCGTGAGCTGGTATAATTAGAATTTGTTGTAATCATAAGTATATTGATTATTTTTTTTCTGTCCCCTACTGGGCTTTTGAACTTAAGCTTTAATCTATATTTAGTCTGCCCCGGTGGGCGTTTTGAATTCTATGAATTTTATTTATTTTTATATTATTATTATTCCTTTTGTTTTGTTTTGAACTAATCGTTCAAAGGGGGCGGCATGTTCACGTACGCAAGGATTAGTTTCCTCCGTGTATAAAGGGACTAATCTCATCTCTGCGTACGTGCACGATTTGATGTGCCATCACTGACAATCGATGTCAGTTCTCGACCTTTTCCTTTTGTTTAGTTTTTCTTTTTTTTTGGGACAACAGAGTTTGTTGATCACCGTAAGAGACGGTCGTGTTTTGCTACAACGTAAATTTAACAAATCAATAAATTGTGAAATCTTGAATTGCCAAAATCAAAGGTTGTGGTTTTTTTTTTTATTAAAAAAAAAAAAAGGAAATTTTGGAACAACTCTAGTTTAATTTTTTACTGCCCCTACGAGGCCTGTGAGTTTGATTTTTCGGTCCCGATTGGGCGACACTAAACCCCAGTATAACCTGTGACATACCTAAAGTGTGGATCGGGTATCCTGTTGCCGCAGAAAGTTAGTTGAATGACACTAACAGAGCCCTAGAAAAAATTAATTTTGTAACCTCAGAAGTTCCCTTTGTATAGTGGTGGGGAGTCAGGAGCTAGTCAATAATCGTGATTAATGAAATCAACATTATTTTGATTTGAAAGATGTTATTGAGTCATTTTCACTGGACCTTTTCTCCACTGTCCGAATATCAGTCCTTACTAACTTCATGATATCAAAACAAAAAAGTGAAGGTACCCATTAGAATGTCAACAAATCTATTATCTGTTCCACTTTCCGTACAAGTGGGATTTTCGACAACACACTCACGCACACAAGTTGTTGTAGAATTTGTTTTTCTTATCTCTGTGTTAAATTACAACAACAACAACTTCCGAGTTGTTAACTGGGTGGTTTGGTTTACCTCTACAAATCGTTGACTAACACCAACGAACGCAAATAACAGCGGTAAGGGTTAAAGAAATTGACAAGAAATTACAACAACACCAACAACAAAAATAAATTGTGTAGTATTAGAATTTTATCGATGTTCGTACGGAACAAATAGAGGCGAACGCTTAAATAATAATCACAAAGTTTAACTGTTAGAGGCGGCGGCGGCGAGTGAGTGAATGTGCCTGTATGCTTCCATCGGTTGTTAGTTTGAGTCAGTGAAGCGCGCGTTTTGTCATAGAAAATATAGGTATTTCAGTTTTGGTTGACGCGTGGTGCAGTTCAGAAGATATTCCAAACAAATACCGGTCGAAGCAAACCTCCCAAGCGAAAAGTTATAGAAATTATTTAAAATTCTATGAATTAATTCATTCATAAACAAAAAATCCAAAAAATTGCATCTCTTTATTTGTAGTGGGTGGTGTGTGTGTGTGTGTAAGTGTACGTACCAAAAACGGGAAAAAAGTATAAAAATCAAAACAAACAAATATGCAAAAATTGAAAATTGAAAAAAAAAACGATCAAAATACAATTGAGGTTTGAAAGGTGTCGCTGGTGGTTTGATGATGATGTTCGCACCTTTGTTGTGTATGATTGTTGAGTATGGTTGCGACGACAGCTGTCAGTCAGTCAATGCTACATGACTCGATGGAAGCCAAAGAAAATAATCGAAATTTTGTAGTTTTGTTTATTATTTTTTTTTCTCGTTCGATTTTTTTTATTAAAAATGGTCAACAATTTTTTAAACTGTTATTGATCTTGCATATCAATTTGTGAATTTATGAATTTATCATTAATAATTTATGGTTAATATGGAATGCCAAACAACAATGTATGTGTGTGTGGGTGTGTGTGTGTGTTGTCAATGAAAGAAGAAAATCCCCCAGAAATCCTAGATAAAATATTGTTATTTATCTGTGGAGGTTTTTTTTTAGCATTTAAACTAAATAAATAGTGTGTGTTTGTTTTTTTGTTGTGCATAGTGATATCAAAACAAAAATGCTATGTTTTCTGCTTAACGTTCTTTTTTTTGGTTCTGAACTAACAACATTGTTATCGTACAAATCGCACCTGTTGAAAGTTTCTAGAACTTGGACGAAAAAAGGTAAAAATCACGTATGCCCCAATGGCAATAAAACGGTTGATCAATATTGGGCGCCATTTGGGTATTTGAAAGAAGTTATTCCAATAACAAATTTAAATGCATATCGGATCTTTAGTGAGCCTTCCTTAAATTTGAAAACAGATGAATCATGTATACATATGAAATCTAAAATTTTAAGTGATTCAGCCTAAGTTATATTACGTTTACAGCGTACTGTATTTAGTAAACCCAGCGGATTTAAATAGCCTATTTCATTGAATAGACTTCAAATAAATCATTATAAAGGTGTTTAATCCGGCAAAATGTCCTAATGTAAACATACTATTAGATAACTTGTAGAAGAATTCAGGTAGATGATTCAAACCCTTGGGTTCATTTATATGTCAAAAAAATGTAAATGTTCTTTCAAATATAAGTAGATTTTTACACGTTTTCTTATACGACGTCATTCGGAGGTTATTATACTTCGCATTTTTCAACAATTTTTAAAAATTTAAATAAATTTTCATTCAACATTTTCAATTCCAAAATTAGTTTGACAGTTCATTGTCCCAGCAGCTGTGTCGATGCGTCTACTTATATTCTTCTACCATGTCGCTGTAGGCTACATAAAATATGTCATATCATCATGATCGGATTAATAGTATGTCTGTCTGTTTACTTTATCTAGGTTAGTGTTGTAATAAAATTTGCGCAATGTTATCGGTTTGATAAAAGTTTAGTTTTTTTGACAGTTATAAAGCTCTGAAGTTATTTAGAGTTAACCTAGCATATCTATTATTTGAATTCTCAAAATTATCTGTCGGTTTTGCCGAACCTCAGCCAATATTCGATTATTTAAAAACATTTTGACTTCTTGGTTATTCAGATTCTTTCATTGGTATGGCAAAAATTATAAGAAAATTGAAACGCTGAGTTGTTTCGCAATTTATGACAGATAAAAGTATTGAAAATTGTGACCATTTTTGCGTGCGGTACCTGAAGGGGTTCGCAGATATATAGCATCTTCACAACATATCTTGTGTAAGCAAAAATGTTTGTATGTGTGAAATTTGAAAAGAGTTGGATGCTTATTTCGCTTTCTTTGGGCGTTTTGTTTTTCAAAATCTTGCACCCTATGTGGGGCATATAGCAAAAGAAATGGTTCGATCTCTGCCATCTTTATAACAGATCTTGTGTTGATGGAAATATTGAGATGCACCAAGTCTGGAATGGAATCGGATGTTGATTTCGCTTTTTATGAGCTTTATGGATATTCAACGTTTTAAGTCTTTGTGGGGGAGGTATCAGAAGGAGTGGAACGATATATCCCATCTTCACAACAGATTTTGTGTTAACAAAAATGTTTGTATGAGTGAAATATAAAGAAAACCTGATGCTTATTTCGGATTTTATAAACGTTTTGGTTATTCAAAACTTTGTTTCTTTGTGGGGGATGTACCAGAAGGAATGGTCCGATCTTTACCGTCTTTATAACAGATCCTGTTTTGATAGAAATATTCAGATGTACCAAGTCTAAATGGAATTGGATGTTAAATTCGTGTTTTATGAGCTTAACTAATATTCAAAATTTTGACCTTTTGCGGAGGAGGTACCAGAAGGGGTGGGCCGGTATATTCCGTCTTACTAACCGATCTTGCGTTCATAAAAATAGATAGGATGTGTGAAATTTGAAGTCAATCGGACTCTTACATCACATTTTGAAAGAGTTATAATAATCAAAATTTTGACCCTTTGTGGGGGAGGTACCAGAAAGAGTGAACTGATATTGCCCATTTTCGCACCTAACCTAGCATTTATGAAAATATTAGGAGTTGCAAAGTTGAAGCAAAAGTGGATTATCCTTTCTTTTTCTGTGCAATAAAATATATTCTTTGAAAATTTCGACATTTTGTGGGGGAGGTACCCAGTAGAGCGATATATTCCATCTTAACACCAGACCTTGAGTTGATAAAAATATTAGGTTGTGTGAAATTTCAAGACAATCGGATTCTTACATCACATTTTTTAACAGTTGTAATTATTCAAAGTTTATACCCTTTGTGTGGGAGTGGAACCCTTGTTGGAGTGGACCGATATTGACTATTTTCACACCTGACGTAGCACTGATGAAAATATTAGGATTCGCAAAGTTGGAAAATCGGTTTATACTTTCTCTTTCTGTGCAAAAAATAATTTTTTTCAAAATTTGGACCTTTTATGGGGGAGGTACCAGAAGGAGTGGAACTATATTGCCCATCCCCGAACTCGATCTAAGTTTGATAATAATATTACCATGTACCAACTTTTGATCAAATCGGATGCTCCCTTCGAGAGTTATCGTGCGCATCAACCAGCCAGACAGACAGACGGACGGACAGACATCGCTAAATCGACTCCAAATGTCCTGAAACGGATTTGTTTTAAAGAGACCTAGGGTATAAAACCGTTATTTCGATGAGGCACGTTTTGGCTGTATCAAATGATATATAGGGTATATATGTAGCCATATGAGGGTATAATAAAATAGTTTTTATTTTTTTGTTGTTGCAAAATTGTCAGGCTTTATCCCTTTATTGTTGTTTTTATAAAAACAACGTTTGTTTATTAGTGGAGAACGATGGTAATGTTTACCAGGGGGTAAAGCAGGTTTTTATTTTTTATATTTTGCTATTATATACTAAGTTCACATGGGACGTGATTCCCTCTTCATCCGTTCTCTACTCAACTCTCAACACAAAATATTCTGAGCGAACAACAATTGTTCTTCTTTTTTCCATACGACTCACTCTCAGAACTACTATGCAATATGTACCATCCCTAAAAAATGGGAGTATTTACAGAAAAAAAATTAATAAATCTATGTATTCTTATTCAAACTAGTTTGATGTGAAAGTTTCTTATCATTAAATTCATTTAAAATAAAAAGCAAATTAAATGCTCGTTTAATAAAAACAAAGGAAACCCTTCATTGGAAAAATCTCAAACTTTTTTCAATTTTCCAGACGTTTTAAAAGAAATCTATTGTATGCCTTTAAATGCCATCGGCTGTCCACAATGGCCCACTCACCGCTACGCGAACAATAAGGACAATGAAAACACTTGTGCCTATTTGCATTCCTTCAACCATATGAACGTAAAATATTATATCTAGGTCCATTCATTATTCAGAGGTGTGATGCGAGTCTCACACCAATCAATTTTATTAAAAATTTATAGACCAGTAGCAGAATTTTAAAAGTCATAAATCGATTAAAAGGCTGAAATAATGACAAACGTTAACTACTTTTAACCATTTTACTATAGGCATGAAGAGTGTAGATCAATGTTTTTGCAAATTTAATTTGTTTTATCGCATAGGTTTTTGTTTACAAAGTCCAAGTTGCAAGGTCTTCCAATTTTTGTTACTTTTTGGAAGTTTCTGTGATGGCCCAGTTATTTAGACCACATTTGAATTCGCCAGAAAATTGCAATACATTCCAATAATAATTCCATTTGGTAAATTATTCAGTCAGATTTGTCCAGCATCTTATTTTTCAGAGAGTTCCGGTGAGAATACATAAAACGCTGTTTTGACTGCCTTAAATCATCGGCTGCCTTCTTCGTAGAGGAACAAAGAAGCTTTAGGTTGACTTAGTTCGATATTGGCCCTTCGCTTCTTTGTTCTTTTCCGAAGAAGCCAGCCGATGAAGTAAGCCATTCAGAAAAGCGCTTTATGTGCTCCCACCTTCATGCTGATTTACTCTTTTTGTATGAAAACTGTAAAAGTAAACAGACAGCATAACTATAAATACCAAGCAATCAGATGATTTGCCATAAAAGGAAACAAAGCACGCACAATTTTTGTATTTAAAAAAAAAGAGTACGAATCAAAAAGGAAGACCAAGTAAACTTTCAAAAATCAATGTTTTCAAAGTATTGTGACAGCGTTTTCTAGAGTATTGTGGCAAGAATAAGGGTGAGAATATATGAAACGCTTTTTTAATTGTCTTAAGTCATCGACTGGCTTCTTCGTAAAGGAACAAAGGAGTTTTAGGTTGACTAAGTTCGATTTTAGCGCAAGACTCTTTTTTTCTTTTCCGAAGAAACCAGCCGATGATCTAAGCTAATTAAAAAAGCGTGTTATATATTGGCGCCTTAAGAAAAGGAGTTGCAAGTGATTGAATTACGAAATCTGCGGAATAAAAATTAAAAATAAACAAGTTAAAAACAGCAACTTTAGCCGAGCCGAACTTTGAATATTCCTCACCATTTGGAACGAATTTGAACATTTTCAAAAAAAAAAAAATAAATAAATAAAATAAAAATCAGAACCCGTAAAAATTATGTTAAAATTTTAAAAATACCGAATATAGGGAGTTATCGTTATTTTGGGGTCTATACGAAGACCTGGGCATCAATTCTCGTTCTATGAAAATGTGAAATGAAAACTTTTATAAAGGAAGGAAATGTCAAATGAAAAAAATTGTAAAGAAAATATTTTTCATTTCATGTTTTCATACAACCAGAATCCAGCCCCTGGACCTACATAGACAATTTTCTGTCATAGACTGTAGTACTCTTTAGAAATTTTAAATGTGAAATTTTAAACAATTTCGGCGAATAATAATCTAAAACCATGGCTCAATAAGAAAGGTTACTCGACTTCAAAGAAACTAGAAAAAGGCAACTCTGTGCTGGAGTTTTATAGTGTCAAATATGCAACAGTTGGCTTTGTTTATTTTGATTTTTAAACAAAATTCATATATTGGGGAAAACCGCGCGAAACAAGAATGTAATTTCGGGATTTTTCCACAAGATTGAATCTAAAATAGTAGGGCAATACAGTTTTATCCCAACATTTTACAATGTGTTGGCCGAAAATATGAATTTATTTTTCAAACGAATTTAAAATGATTTCAAATTATTGTATTTTTTATTCAAAACAATACACACACATACAAAAAATATGTATATGTTTTGACAGAGTAAGGGCACCAAAAGAAAAAAATTGTTTTTGGGGGGGTAGTTTTGTTCTACCTTCCATAATTATGTCATGTCTAAAACCATCAAAATACCGAATATATGAATGGTGAACAATGTCACTAAAATCAAACAAAGACATGGACCTGCGTAGCCAATTTTCCGTCACAGATTGTAGTACCCATTACGAAATTTGAAACGATTCCGAAGAAGAATATCGCTAAAATCATCAAAATATCGAATATAGGGAGGTATAGTTATATGGGGGCTATAACTGAAATACCAAAAGTCCTGCAACCGAAACTCACATTTGAGTAAAATTTTATCAACCTACTTCAATTCGTTCGGGAGCTAGAGTGATTTCGACAGACGGACTGGCAGATAGACCATTACTTTGTAGGGTCTAAAATGTATATTTTAAAATATTCTCTCCATACTATGGTGTAGGATATAAAAAATAGAAAATAGGTTCCCATCTCTGATTTGTATATATACAATATAGATACACAAATAAACATTTTGACAATGGTAGAAGAATACAGGTAGTCGCATCGACTCAGCCGCTGGGCGATGAACTGTGAAAATTATTCAAATTTGTAAATTTTTATTTGTTAAAAAAATGCATATCATAACAAACTCCGATTGGCGTCGTATAGGAAAACATTTACAATTTTTTGATATGTCAATGTTCCCAAGCGTTGATGCATCTACCTGTATTCTTCTACCATGGGTATGTTGCAAAATGTATAATTTTTAAAGAAAAGTGTAAACATATGATTACTTTTGATTAATTCTACAATGAATTGTGCCATGGTTCCCACATTTACTAAAGTGCTAACATTAATACCCTTTATAATGATAAGCTACACTAACATGGTTAAATATACAAAGGGTGGAAATACCTAAACGCATATTTTGCTGGCTTAAGTCATCGGCTGGTTTCTTCGTAGATGAACAAACGTGTTATAGGTTGACTTAGTTCGATTTTGGCCCTAGGTTTAGTTTAATACCGAAAAAGGCAGCCGATGGCTTAAGCCAGCCAGATAAGTGCTTTATGTAGTCCCACCTATAGAATTGTGGTTCCCGCCTACTTCTTTGTCTACAAACTCAATATTATTTATTTTATTTCTAGGTCATATGTACATAAGTACCTGAATTATGAATGTATTAGGATACCTAATAGACTCCATGTATTTTTCCCAAAACTCGATTGAAGATATTTTAAAGATTTCTTTTCACGAAGGTATGCCATTCAAGGTTTCGTATTTGAAAAGAAAATTGTGTGCAAATAAAAACCTCAAAAACTTCTACGAAACTTTTAATGTTGACATTTACGAGTGTCAGAATTATTATCTGAGAATCTACTTAAATATATGCCATCACATTTTTCTTCCCAATTGTTATTTACCTTATAAAAACAATTGATTGACACTTCAAGCTGATTGCTCAACATGTTTCACGTCCAAAGATGTGGGGGATAATGTCACCTAACCCGTGCTTCATACAACCCATTAATTTACATTGAGGGGTGTTCAATTATGTCCTGCCTGCTAATTGTTGTTTAATGATTTCTTTGACCTATAAAATAAAAACCTTCCTTATTGACGATTGGGAGGGGGGAAAATAAGTCTCCTATGACATAACATTTCTGTTGAGACCAATTAATGAATTGTCACACTTTCATGCACGTGCGTCCATATAATTAAACATTCTAATTAATAGAATATTGTTTAAGGTAGTTAAAATGTCATTAAGCACAAATATGTAAACAAAACATAGCGGACAACAAACTTAATTCGTGGGTTTGATCGATGTCTCCGCGGAATCAATAACCAACCAATATCTCAAAACACTTGTCATCGTAAATTAATTACAAGAGATTTTAGTAATATCCATGGTAAAATTAAGAAGGTATAGTCATTACAAATAAGCATTCGCATCTTAGCATTTTCTGTAATTTATCTTGTCAAATTTCTCTGCATAGAAAGCCGATTCCCACCTCGGATTTATGAATATACATCTTGACAAATTTAAACATATGAATGCATGACTTTACCTTCATTATTCTACCATGGTAATATCATACAACTGTTACAAAATCTTGAATATGTTGTTTTATTTTTAAAAACGTGCATAAAGTCATGCTACATTAAAAAGGTATGGTAGATTACAATTTTTCTTTGATTATGCCAGTTTTGTGCTTGTACTTAGAGTTTTGAAAAAACAATAAATCCCTTGTCGTCTGATAGCAGCTTTAAGAAGCTCAGCTAATGTTTGTTTACGTATACATACAAAACCATGGTAAAATTAAGAAGGTAAAGTCATTTCAAAAAAGCTTTCCATCTCTGCATTTTCTGTAATTTACCTTGTCACATTTCACTACATAAAAACATGTTCCCATCTCTGATTTGTGTATGTACAATGGATAATTTTGACAATGAGATGTTTTCAAATGAATAATTTTTGAAAAAATTGTAAACATATGATTGCTTGACTTTACCTTCTTCATTCTACCATGTACAAAACCAAAAAAGTATATAAAAATTAGCCAAACATGGCAGAAGAATACAGGTAGTCGCATCGACACAGCTGCTGGAAAAATGAACTGTAAAAGTTTGGAACTGAAGTGGTTGAATGAAAATTTGAAATTAATTATTATTTAAAAATTTATTAAAATTGGTAAAAATTGTTTAAAAATGCATGTCATAACAAACTCCGATTTGCATAAAAATCTACTAATTTCTGAAAAAAAAAAAAAAACATTTAAAAAATTGTGACATATCAATGTTCCCAAGCGCCGATGCATCTTCCTGTAATCTTTTATCATGGTAGAGACAATTGATGTTAAAAAGGCAAGTGTTTAAGCTGCTATCAGACGATAAGGATTTTACATATGTGCTGCCACTTTACATATGACTTATAATTTTTGCGATCACACTCTTGCATATGTTATTTTTTTATTTTTATTTTATTTTTTTATTTAATTATATAACATTTTATAAAAACTTATAAAACATTACGGATGACTTTATACCGCAAACATTTTCACACAACAAACAACATTTTTGATTAGACTATATTTTTCCAATGTAATTAAAATTAATGATTGTTAGCATATAAATAGGTGCGTCTGGTTACTTTTCCAGCAGGAATTGTCCAGCAACTTCTTTCTGAGAGAGTAAGGTAGTTTTATTCTCTTTTGCAAGGAAAATGCGAAAAGTAAACATACGCTATTCCTGCAGAAGCTTGCAACTAATCAGCTGATTTGTCAAAACAAACCAATTTGTATCCCATAAGGAGAATTAAAACAAAGGAACCAATACTAATTTTACAAGTTTTTTAAATAAAAATGTTGGAAATAGTATTTTTTTCTTATTACATATTAACATTTACGTTTTTCACATTTTGTAAAGTTGTTCTCCAAAAACAATTAAGCTGGGAATACATAAAGCGCTTATTTGGCTGGCTTAAGTCATCGGCTGGCTTCTTCGGGAATGAACAAAGGAGCCTAGGGCCAAAATCGAACTAGGTCAACCTAAAACTCCTTTGTTCATTTACGAAGAAGCCAGCCGATGACTTAAGCCAGCCAAATATGCGCTTTATGTATTTCCAGCCTTAGTCTTGCTGATTCCAAAACAATATTTTCAAATTAAAATCACAAAAAGAAATAAATAAACAAAAACATCTGATTGAATGTCGATGCAAGAAGAAATTTGTCCAGCAAGAATTTGCAAACTCTCACTGAAAGAACTGTCAAAATTTCTCTCTCCAACCGCTCTCTTTTGTAGAACTTTCGGGTTAACAGACAACTTCCAGTAACAATTTGTAACAATTCTTACAAATTTTAGGGTAACCAGAAACACCTAATGTTCTCAGGCATTGATGCATCTACCTCTATTATTCTTACATGATATGTACTTTACTCATGTATTTCTCATCTGAAATGTCGTTCATGTCGTTGACTACTTATGTAAAACAACTTTATTCACATTGGCAACCTTCTGCAAGGAATGCATTATCCATGGTAGAACTAAGAGGTAATCATATGTTTCCTTTATTTTTTTTAAATTTATGCATCTGACAACATCTCATTGTCAAAATCTATATTAATAAATCCATTGTAAACACACAAAATCAAAATCAGATGGGAACTGTTTTTTATGCATTAGAATTTGACAAGGTCAATTACAAAAAATGCAGAGCAGGGAAAGCTAATTTGAAATGAGGTTACCTTTATTTCATTGTACCCATGACTCAATAAGAAAGATTGGTCAACTTCAAAGAAACAAGAATAATGCAACTCTGTGGTGGAGTCTTACAGTGCCAAATAGACTTTTAAATATGCAACAGTTGCTCCGTTTATTTTTAATTTTTTTTAACAAAACTCTTATATTGGGAGACACCCGCGAAACGAGAATGGAGTTTCGGGGTTATTCCACAAGATTAAATCTAAAATAGTAGGACAATACAGTTTTATTACAATATTATTTTGTTACCCATTTACGTCGAAAATTTGCATTTATTTTGCAACCAAATTTGAAATAATTTAAAATTATTGCATTTTTTATTCAAAACAATACACACACATACACAAAATGCATATATGTTTTGACAGAATAAGGACACCAAAAGGAAAAAATTGTATTTAGTGGGAACCTTTTTGTACCTTCTCTAATTATGTCATGATTGTACCATGGTATTATAATGGGCAAATAAAATGTTAATTTTTTTTTGTTATTGTACTAATGGGAAATGTAAAGAGCGCCTTTGTGAAAAAAATTGCGGTTTTGGAGTGTACCGCGATACTAATGTGATGCTTTCCGTTGGTATGTAGATTCCACGCCGGATTTATAATAAATCCGGCCATGCAAAAATCTACTTTTGTATGTGTACGATATGGTAAAATGAAATTCAAAAAAGCATACCAATCTCTGCATTTTCTGTAATTTACCTTGTCAAATTTTACAAAATAAAAAAGATTTCTGTGTATACACTGGACTTATAAATATAAATTTTGACAATCAAATAAATAAAAAATAAACATATGATTGCATGACTTTACCTTCTTAATTCTACCATGTTGTTCGATCACCCAAAATTCCATACAATTAAATTTGACAAGGTGAATTTCAGAAAGCTGGATATGTTTATTTCCAATGAGCTCTTCTTCGGCATTCTATCACGAGTCTACCTTGTATAATAATTGTTGCATTACTCTCTTGTGTAATATACTTGTTAGTTGTGTTGTTATTTTCGTAATAATTAAATATTTGATTAATTTCCTGAGATAAAAATAATTGGAATAACAAAACATGAATATAAATTTTACATTAACAGGCAAACTTGTATTATTACTAGTTATTTTCTGTATAATCTCTATACATAATCGAAAGTGAGAGAGTCAAAACAATAGCAAATTCAGACTGGTATAAATGTACAGATAAATAAAATAAACAACTCATAGTAAAATAATTAATCAACTGGTATGAAATATAATCCTGACATAAACAAGACTGGTTTTAACTTCCTTCGTTTATCTGAGGTCAAGGTCTGTTAAAAAGTTTTGTTTAAAACTAACCTGCTGTTTACACAAGGCGAATTGTTTTGAATCAGAGTTGTATTTTACTAAAACATACATACTGCATTGATTATTTTCCTTACTACCAAACTTTTTAGAAAGACACCAATATCTAACAATTACTCTGTTACAGAACCTGCAAGAATCTATATTTTTGCAATTTTTTTCGATATGATAAAGGTAAAATCGGTTATTGTAGTAAAAACATTTACATTCTTGCAGCTATGGAACAGACCAATAGTTTCATTAATTAATACGTCCTTTCGAAGGCCTCTACATTTATATAATTATATTTTATAATTAATAAAACTTTTTTAATTTCTCTCGTTTACAGTTTAATATAACAATTTCTTGAGTATTATAAAAATGCCACCAAATTCCGAAAATGCCAATCATCAAACACAATCAGCCCCTGTCGATGATATCGCCGACAGAACTACAGATGAACAAAAATCCAAAATTATTGTGAAATATCGTAAAAATTTCTACGACATTACAAGATTCCTGCATAAACATCCGGGTGGCATCAATACCCTGAGAGGCTTAGAAAATGCCGATATGACAGCACGTTTTATGCGTGCCCCACCGCACTCAGATGCTGCCATGTATTTAATGAAAGAATATCAAATAAAGACAATACCGCCAAAATGGAGAAATGGTCGTCGACATGCGCCAGAGATTAAGGAAAATATTGAAATTGTCGAAGAGGAAGATCACGATGAAAATGCAAAGAAACACACAAATAATAATGATTTGGATGATAGTATGGAGGTAAGTTTTGTAGGGATACATGTTTTTATCTATGACCTACCCATTGTAAAATTAAGAAGGTAATGTCACTTCAAAAAAGCATTTTCAGTAATTTACCCTTTTAAATTTCACTGCATAGAAAACAGTTTTCCATCTCTGATTTGTGTATATACAATGAGATCAAGCCATACGTATCAATTTGGAAAAATTGTAAACATTTGCATGACTTTAGCTACCTTGGAAATTATTGCGCCATGGGCCGAGTACACACGGACTACCATTCCGATTAAAAAATGCTTGTACAAATTTTTGTTTACGTTTTCATTCCATGGTAAAAGAATGCAGGTAGATGCATCAACGCTTGAGAACATTGATATGTCAAAATTTTTAAAATGTTTTGTCAAAAATAAGTCGATTTCTATATGTTTTCCCACACGACGCCAGTCGGAGGTTGTGATAATATACGTTTTTAATTCCAAAATTGGTTTGACACTTCATTGTCCCAGCAGCTGTGTCAATGCGACTACCTGTATTCTTCTAACATGTTTTCATGCGATTAATTTACAAATGCATGTATTTTGATAAAATCAGCTGATCATATAGGCAATGTATTCATGATAAAATTAAGTAAAGGTAACCTTATATAAAAAATATATATATCCAGCTCTGTATTTTCTGTTCTTTACCTTGTGAATTTAAACTGTTTATTTTGGCATTTTTCCGATATCATAAAGGAAAAATATTTTATCATAGTAAAAATTTTTACATTATTGCAGTTCTGGAACACTATTAAGGTAAGAATACATAAAACGCTTTTTTACTGGCTTAAGTCATCGGTTGGCTTCTTCGTAGAGGAACAAAGGAGCGTAGGGCCAAAGTCGAACTAAGTCAACCTGAAACTATTTTGTTCCTCTACGAAGAAACCAACCGATTACTTAAGGTGCAAGCACTTAAAGAGCTTTTTTGACTGGATTAAGTTAGCGGCTGGCTTCTTTAGAAAAGATCAAAGTAGTGTAGGGCCAAAATCGAACTAAGTCAACCTAAGACTGCTTTGTTCCTCTACGAAGAAGCCAGCCGATGACTTTAGCCGTGCAGAAAAGCGTTTTATGTATTCTCACATTTAAGTCTTTTTCTGTACTCTCCCCAGTATTAGGGACTTCGTTTCGAAAATTTCAATTTAATAATTCATATTCTAAAAATATACATTTTTAAAATTAAACTATTAATTTGTTTTGTTTACATGTTTGGACATATAGCTCTAAAACTAGCATTATTTTCTATGGGGCTTTTGTTACATTGTATTTGTTGTAGTTTTGTTATTTCCTTCCTATATTTCTACCATGCTATGGGCTATCCACTTTAATGGAGAATGATTCACTTTTATATTTTTAATTACTATTGAAAAACTTCTTATCGGTTTTTATTGAGAACACTAGAACCTATCATAGAAATGTGACTTGACTTTCATGTCGTAAGTTATTGCGATATTTATAATTTAAATTTAATTTCTCTGCTAAGACAAGGGGGTACATGTACGAGTAGTCCGTTTAGTTTTGAGATTAGATAGAACAATGTCAATCTTGTAAATTCTATACCGGCATTCAGTATCGCCTGAATTTTAATTGGTGTTATCGTTAGTGAGCACTTTATAATCAGGAGAGATAAAAAATCATGTTTACGATGCGATAGTTAGTTTATAATATTGAAGGCGAAATAGGCGCACACGTTTAAAGAAAAAAGCCATTTAATCCATTACAAATTTTTGAGACCTTTCCCCATAAATCTTTTTACGTACTTTGGAACTTATAAAAAATATGTTTACATTATAGTATTATTTTGATACAATAAAAAGAGGTTAGAATACATACAATAACTGTTTTAAGTCATCGACTGGCTCCTTAGTAAGTGAACAAATGAGTTATAGGTTGACTAAGTTCAATTTCGTCCCATACTTGCTCCTTTATTCTTTTACGAAGAAGCATGCACATGACACCAGATGGAATGTAAACATTTGTTTACACTTTTTTGGCTATTGTTTATCTTTTGTTTTGTGATTTCAATCACAATAGTGCATTTTCACATTACATTTGGTGCTCAGCGAGCTTGGAAGGAGGACCTTAAGTTGGAAGTACATGAAGACTTTGACTGTGTTCTTCTCTGAAGAAGCCAGCCGATGACTTAAGAAGAGAATATATAAAACGCCTTTTTTGGTTGACTTAGTTTGATTTTGACCCTAGGCTACTTTATTTCTTTCCGAAGAAGCCAGCCAATGAATTAAGTCAGTCAAAAATGTGTTTTATGTACTCTCACATTTAAGACAGCAAAAAAAGTGTTTTATGTATTCTCGCCTTTAAACTTAGGCCATGAGCCTGCCGTTAACAAAAGCATTTCATGGCCGGTTATTACATATTTTCGATAGATAAAAAAATCATGTTGTCGGACAAATAAATCGTTCTTCTTTTTATTTAAATATGAACCGTTCGATTAGTCTTCGTAGAGGAACGGAGGTAGGCTCTTTTGTTCTTTTACGAAGAAGCCAGCCGATGACTTATGGCAATCAAAAAAGCTCTTTATGTACTTCCACTTTAAGGAGTAACCAAACTGAACTTAGTTCAATTTCGGTTCATAATTTAAAATAGTCCTTTGTTCTTTTACGAAAAAAATCCTGTCGAAATTTATTTTTTCATATATTCAATACACAATTGCTTTTTTTTTGGTTTTGAAAATTAGCAGGAACATCTTGTTATTGCGCCATGGATGTATCCATGATAACATTTTTTCTAACTGTGCCCCATGGCCCAATTATGAGGTCTTCCTTCGAGCGATTTAATTTATTTTCGAACTCTGTTTATTTTACACATTTTAAGAGCTACTTAATTTAAGAAAAAATCGCAAAAAACATATGGAACGTCTAGGGGTTTTCTGCAATTTTCCATGACAAATTCAATCGTATAGAGAACATGTTCCCACCTCTAATATGTGTATACATTTTAATTTATACAAACATATTTAAAAAACATATATTCGGACGTCAAATTTATAAAAGTGAGACATTTGATTGTCTAAGGTTACTTTCTTAATTTTATTGGGGACTCTCGATTAATCTATAATTTATCAAAGTTGTATATCAATAAGGAACATAAATACTGGGCTTTTCAATCAATCAGCTAAAATTTTTTTGCAACACGTTTTATTTTTTATAATGATTCATTTTCGAATATATGAAATGAAATAGGTACAATGACGGTGCGAAAAGTGAGATGACGTATGATTACGTGAGTTCGTTTTTCAAAGGCTTTAAAATCTTATCTTGACTTTATTGGTGGTTCTATAATACTCTTATTTAATACAATTGGGTCAGTAATTAATAATTATTGCACAAAAGTTATATAAGCAGATGTATGATACAACTAATGTATTTAGTATATATTAAAGTTGCTAGCAAAACTTTTTTGAATATTTTAAATAAAACTTTCGATATTTTAACCAATTTTTTATGAAGTGGGAGATTTTATAGTGGCATAGTCCAAATTCTAACATACAGAAAAAAAAAACAATTGGTTACCGACATATTAGTGGTTTCCGAATATTCCGAATATTTTTGATCCGCCTGCGGACCTGCTAATCAAGATGAAATGTCTTCTATATGGCCATTAACTATGAATCCAATTGGGAAGCAGATGGATTATATATAGCAACAACGCATATCTTACCTTTACATGAAGTCTGTTACATTCGCATAACTTATACTCGAATCGCAGAAACTTTTATTAACAACTTTTTTCATGTTAGTGAGGTAGAGAATAATAAGTATGAAATATATATGAAATTTACATATATTGCCTTTTTGTATATTTGTATAAGAAAATGTACTCAAAATATACATATAAATATTTACATGGTATCTATTAATAATTGTGTATACAGATTGCATATCAATTCGTCTGGGTCTTCCATTAATTTTGCTCTCTTTCAATTACATTTCAATAGAGATGACTGGAAGGTTCATTGCTAGCTGGAACATATACTTTGGGTTTGGAAAATGTTCGTATATCTAATTCAATTTGTGATAGTTCCTTTTCTATTTCAACTTTTCTCCGGCGTATTCGTAATGTTTCAGTTGTCATGGGCATACGATTTAGTTCTTGTATCAGAGATTCCATTTCTTTGAAAATAAAGAAATAAACATTATAATTTGTAGAAATTAATATCATGAAAATATATATAATAGTTGTTTTTGGTATTAATTAAAAATAAAGAAGTAAAAAAAATAAATTATTTTACTTTTCTCAGCAGCATTTAATGCAGCCAAACGTTCTGCTTCACTTATGGCATAATGACCCAATGGACAATTGGGATCTCTTGAAATTTCCCTCTGGCGTTCTTCCTCTTTCTCACGTTTTTCTTTCTCTAAATATCTAGGTAAACGTATTTCATCACGACCTAAAAGATAAAACTAATTTTATAAAAAGAAAGTACTTGAGAAAATGTTGAAATTTATTTTTTGGCCTACTTCCAAATTTATAGTTTCCATTAGATTTTTTCTTACTGGCAGTTGAAAACATTGTTTGACGACTGCGGGCACTTGAACGGGTTTCTTCGTCTCGAAGTTGATGTGTGTTAAGTTGCAAATTTTCAAATTGTTCCACAAAATTTTCCTCGTTGTGACCATTGGCCATATGTGAATATTGAGACCTTGGTGAATATTGATAATAGCGATTTTGATTTTCCACTTCAACGTTATATTTTTGATGTTCGTATGGAACATGCTCTGATGCTATTTTAAGGTCATCTTCAGTTGGGTTTGCGGAATAAGAGTTTGCATTCGTTTTCGATACAGGGTTTGCATCTTCGCGATTATTACAATAATCAACTTCCGTGTTACTACATCTGAAAAAAGTAGAAAACATCAATTAAAAAAAGTAATTTTTGCAGACTGCCATCTTTACTTTTTTAAAGCCCTGTACAGGAACTCTTCATCGATAATATCCTCAGTTTGTATTTCTTTATCACATGATTCAGCTTTGGAAACGAAAGACACCACACTGGCACTGCGAGGCACAGTGTTTCTATTGTCGGCCTTGTAATGCTCTCCTGCGTTTCTTTCATATGGATTTATTTGTTCCCCTACCCTTTGTTGACTATACGAACGTCGAAAGGACAATTGCTTCTGTCTCATTCCTTCCTCTGGCCTACCCCTTATTCCATTCTGTTTTGTGCCTCCATTACACGGTGTAACCACTGCACCTGCACCCCTATCAGCCGTCATTCTTGTGGATGAAGTATATCCTGTTCGTCCTGTACTTTCATATCTTTGTTGAGAATCTGAACGTCTGTGTAGGTATTTTTGTTGCTTCCTCTCCAGATCCTGTTGTTTCTGTACAAGTTTGTTGGTTGTATTCTTCTGTAGCTCACGTAAATTTAATTTATTTTCACGTAAAAAATCACGTCTGTGGTTCATTTCTGTAAAAAAAAAGTATTTAATTCAAATGAATGGAAAATGTACATATGCTTTTTTCATATTGCTATTGGCAACCACTTACTTGGCTCCTGAAATATTCCCTTCAGGGTTCTCATGGAACCGCATGGTGTTTGCATGTCTAGTGACGCTAACGCTGGACGAACAAAAATGACCTTTTCTAATTAATTATATATATTATAGAAAGTATGTGTAAAAACATTTATTAAACGCAAACGCAAATGTAAACAATTTTCAAATAATACCTTCAAAGTAGTTGACAGCTCGCACTTGTTTTTGTTTGTTAACGGCGCAGTGTTGTATTCGTTTGTTTACCTTTTTTACTTCAGGCGTTGAACACAACACACACAATTGTGGCGGCTGACGTTGAACGTTTCCGTTACATTAGACGAGTGCTGCAAAATGAATCGTACGACTAGTAATAATTGTTACTAGATTGTATTGAATATATCCAGAACTTTTTGCAGTTGTGTTACTTAGATCTGCTGGATTTTACAGGCAGAAATATCTTTTGTAAGAATTACCAAATGTTCTGATCAAGAACTGTAAGAATAAAAAGGTTTTTGCTTCGATTTTCCCTTTATGATTTGCAAAAAGAGTAGATTCTTGCAGGTTCTGAAATAGAGCAAAACTCGCTGTTGTTAGAAAATAAATATAAATGTACAGATAAATAAAATAAACAACTCATAGTAAAATAATTAATCAACTGGTATGAAATATAATCCTGACATAAACAAGACTGGTTTTAACTTCCTTCGTTTATCTGAGGTCAAGGTCTGTTAAAAAGTTTTGTTTAAAACTAACCTGCTGTTTACACAAGGCGAATTGTTTTGAATCAGAGTTGTATTTTACTAAAACATACATACTGCATTGATTATTTTCCTTACTACCAAACTTTTTAGAAAGACACCAATATCTAACAATTACTCTGTTACAGAACCTGCAAGAATCTATATTTTTGCAATTTTTTTCGATATGATAAAGGTAAAATCGGTTATTGTAGTAAAAACATTTACATTCTTGCAGCTATGGAACAGACCAATAGTTTCATTAATTAATACGTCCTTTCGAAGGCCTCTACATTTATATAATTATATTTTATAATTAATAAAACTTTTTTAATTTCTCTCGTTTACAGTTTAATATAACAATTTCTTGAGTATTATAAAAATGCCACCAAATTCCGAAAATGCCAATCATCAAACACAATCAGCCCCTGTCGATGATATCGCCGACAGAACTACAGATGAACAAAAATCCAAAATTATTGTGAAATATCGTAAAAATTTCTACGACATTACAAGATTCCTGCATAAACATCCGGGTGGCATCAATACCCTGAGAGGCTTAGAAAATGCCGATATGACAGCACGTTTTATGCGTGCCCCACCGCACTCAGATGCTGCCATGTATTTAATGAAAGAATATCAAATAAAGACAATACCGCCAAAATGGAGAAATGGTCGTCGACATGCGCCAGAGATTAAGGAAAATATTGAAATTGTCGAAGAGGAAGATCACGATGAAAATGCAAAGAAACACACAAATAATAATGATTTGGATGATAGTATGGAGGTAAGTTTTGTAGGGATACATGTTTTTATCTATGACCTACCCATTGTAAAATTAAGAAGGTAATGTCACTTCAAAAAAGCATTTTCAGTAATTTACCCTTTTAAATTTCACTGCATAGAAAACAGTTTTCCATCTCTGATTTGTGTATATACAATGAGATCAAGCCATACGTATCAATTTGGAAAAATTGTAAACATTTGCATGACTTTAGCTACCTTGGAAATTATTGCGCCATGGGCCGAGTACACACGGACTACCATTCCGATTAAAAAATGCTTGTACAAATTTTTGTTTACGTTTTCATTCCATGGTAAAAGAATGCAGGTAGATGCATCAACGCTTGAGAACATTGATATGTCAAAATTTTTAAAATGTTTTGTCAAAAATAAGTCGATTTCTATATGTTTTCCCACACGACGCCAGTCGGAGGTTGTGATAATATACGTTTTTAATTCCAAAATTGGTTTGACACTTCATTGTCCCAGCAGCTGTGTCAATGCGACTACCTGTATTCTTCTAACATGTTTTCATGCGATTAATTTACAAATGCATGTATTTTGATAAAATCAGCTGATCATATAGGCAATGTATTCATGATAAAATTAAGTAAAGGTAACCTTATATAAAAAATATATATATCCAGCTCTGTATTTTCTGTTCTTTACCTTGTGAATTTAAACTGTTTATTTTGGCATTTTTCCGATATCATAAAGGAAAAATATTTTATCATAGTAAAAATTTTTACATTATTGCAGTTCTGGAACACTATTAAGGTAAGAATACATAAAACGCTTTTTTACTGGCTTAAGTCATCGGTTGGCTTCTTCGTAGAGGAACAAAGGAGCGTAGGGCCAAAGTCGAACTAAGTCAACCTGAAACTATTTTGTTCCTCTACGAAGAAACCAACCGATTACTTAAGGTGCAAGCACTTAAAGAGCTTTTTTGACTGGATTAAGTTAGCGGCTGGCTTCTTTAGAAAAGATCAAAGTAGTGTAGGGCCAAAATCGAACTAAGTCAACCTAAGACTGCTTTGTTCCTCTACGAAGAAGCCAGCCGATGACTTTAGCCGTGCAGAAAAGCGTTTTATGTATTCTCACATTTAAGTCTTTTTCTGTACTCTCCCCAGTATTAGGGACTTCGTTTCGAAAATTTCAATTTAATAATTCATATTCTAAAAATATACATTTTTAAAATTAAACTATTAATTTGTTTTGTTTACATGTTTGGACATATAGCTCTAAAACTAGCATTATTTTCTATGGGGCTTTTGTTACATTGTATTTGTTGTAGTTTTGTTATTTCCTTCCTATATTTCTACCATGCTATGGGCTATCCACTTTAATGGAGAATGATTCACTTTTATATTTTTAATTACTATTGAAAAACTTCTTATCGGTTTTTATTGAGAACACTAGAACCTATCATAGAAATGTGACTTGACTTTCATGTCGTAAGTTATTGCGATATTTATAATTTAAATTTAATTTCTCTGCTAAGACAAGGGGGTACATGTACGAGTAGTCCGTTTAGTTTTGAGATTAGATAGAACAATGTCAATCTTGTAAATTCTATACCGGCATTCAGTATCGCCTGAATTTTAATTGGTGTTATCGTTAGTGAGCACTTTATAATCAGGAGAGATAAAAAATCATGTTTACGATGCGATAGTTAGTTTATAATATTGAAGGCGAAATAGGCGCACACGTTTAAAGAAAAAAGCCATTTAATCCATTACAAATTTTTGAGACCTTTCCCCATAAATCTTTTTACGTACTTTGGAACTTATAAAAAATATGTTTACATTATAGTATTATTTTGATACAATAAAAAGAGGTTAGAATACATACAATAACTGTTTTAAGTCATCGACTGGCTCCTTAGTAAGTGAACAAATGAGTTATAGGTTGACTAAGTTCAATTTCGTCCCATACTTGCTCCTTTATTCTTTTACGAAGAAGCATGCACATGACACCAGATGGAATGTAAACATTTGTTTACACTTTTTTGGCTATTGTTTATCTTTTGTTTTGTGATTTCAATCACAATAGTGCATTTTCACATTACATTTGGTGCTCAGCGAGCTTGGAAGGAGGACCTTAAGTTGGAAGTACATGAAGACTTTGACTGTGTTCTTCTCTGAAGAAGCCAGCCGATGACTTAAGAAGAGAATATATAAAACGCCTTTTTTGGTTGACTTAGTTTGATTTTGACCCTAGGCTACTTTATTTCTTTCCGAAGAAGCCAGCCAATGAATTAAGTCAGTCAAAAATGTGTTTTATGTACTCTCACATTTAAGACAGCAAAAAAAGTGTTTTATGTATTCTCGCCTTTAAACTTAGGCCATGAGCCTGCCGTTAACAAAAGCATTTCATGGCCGGTTATTACATATTTTCGATAGATAAAAAAATCATGTTGTCGGACAAATAAATCGTTCTTCTTTTTATTTAAATATGAACCGTTCGATTAGTCTTCGTAGAGGAACGGAGGTAGGCTCTTTTGTTCTTTTACGAAGAAGCCAGCCGATGACTTATGGCAATCAAAAAAGCTCTTTATGTACTTCCACTTTAAGGAGTAACCAAACTGAACTTAGTTCAATTTCGGTTCATAATTTAAAATAGTCCTTTGTTCTTTTACGAAAAAAATCCTGTCGAAATTTATTTTTTCATATATTCAATACACAATTGCTTTTTTTTTGGTTTTGAAAATTAGCAGGAACATCTTGTTATTGCGCCATGGATGTATCCATGATAACATTTTTTCTAACTGTGCCCCATGGCCCAATTATGAGGTCTTCCTTCGAGCGATTTAATTTATTTTCGAACTCTGTTTATTTTACACATTTTAAGAGCTACTTAATTTAAGAAAAAATCGCAAAAAACATATGGAACGTCTAGGGGTTTTCTGCAATTTTCCATGACAAATTCAATCGTATAGAGAACATGTTCCCACCTCTAATATGTGTATACATTTTAATTTATACAAACATATTTAAAAAACATATATTCGGACGTCAAATTTATAAAAGTGAGACATTTGATTGTCTAAGGTTACTTTCTTAATTTTATTGGGGACTCTCGATTAATCTATAATTTATCAAAGTTGTATATCAATAAGGAACATAAATACTGGGCTTTTCAATCAATCAGCTAAAATTTTTTTGCAACACGTTTTATTTTTTATAATGATTCATTTTCGAATATATGAAATGAAATAGGTACAATGACGGTGCGAAAAGTGAGATGACGTATGATTACGTGAGTTCGTTTTTCAAAGGCTTTAAAATCTTATCTTGACTTTATTGGTGGTTCTATAATACTCTTATTTAATACAATTGGGTCAGTAATTAATAATTATTGCACAAAAGTTATATAAGCAGATGTATGATACAACTAATGTATTTAGTATATATTAAAGTTGCTAGCAAAACTTTTTTGAATATTTTAAATAAAACTTTCGATATTTTAACCAATTTTTTATGAAGTGGGAGATTTTATAGTGGCATAGTCCAAATTCTAACATACAGAAAAAAAAAACAATTGGTTACCGACATATTAGTGGTTTCCGAATATTCCGAATATTTTTGATCCGCCTGCGGACCTGCTAATCAAGATGAAATGTCTTCTATATGGCCATTAACTATGAATCCAATTGGGAAGCAGATGGATTATATATAGCAACAACGCATATCTTACCTTTACATGAAGTCTGTTACATTCGCATAACTTATACTCGAATCGCAGAAACTTTTATTAACAACTTTTTTCATGTTAGTGAGGTAGAGAATAATAAGTATGAAATATATATGAAATTTACATATATTGCCTTTTTGTATATTTGTATAAGAAAATGTACTCAAAATATACATATAAATATTTACATGGTATCTATTAATAATTGTGTATACAGATTGCATATCAATTCGTCTGGGTCTTCCATTAATTTTGCTCTCTTTCAATTACATTTCAATAGAGATGACTGGAAGGTTCATTGCTAGCTGGAACATATACTTTGGGTTTGGAAAATGTTCGTATATCTAATTCAATTTGTGATAGTTCCTTTTCTATTTCAACTTTTCTCCGGCGTATTCGTAATGTTTCAGTTGTCATGGGCATACGATTTAGTTCTTGTATCAGAGATTCCATTTCTTTGAAAATAAAGAAATAAACATTATAATTTGTAGAAATTAATATCATGAAAATATATATAATAGTTGTTTTTGGTATTAATTAAAAATAAAGAAGTAAAAAAAATAAATTATTTTACTTTTCTCAGCAGCATTTAATGCAGCCAAACGTTCTGCTTCACTTATGGCATAATGACCCAATGGACAATTGGGATCTCTTGAAATTTCCCTCTGGCGTTCTTCCTCTTTCTCACGTTTTTCTTTCTCTAAATATCTAGGTAAACGTATTTCATCACGACCTAAAAGATAAAACTAATTTTATAAAAAGAAAGTACTTGAGAAAATGTTGAAATTTATTTTTTGGCCTACTTCCAAATTTATAGTTTCCATTAGATTTTTTCTTACTGGCAGTTGAAAACATTGTTTGACGACTGCGGGCACTTGAACGGGTTTCTTCGTCTCGAAGTTGATGTGTGTTAAGTTGCAAATTTTCAAATTGTTCCACAAAATTTTCCTCGTTGTGACCATTGGCCATATGTGAATATTGAGACCTTGGTGAATATTGATAATAGCGATTTTGATTTTCCACTTCAACGTTATATTTTTGATGTTCGTATGGAACATGCTCTGATGCTATTTTAAGGTCATCTTCAGTTGGGTTTGCGGAATAAGAGTTTGCATTCGTTTTCGATACAGGGTTTGCATCTTCGCGATTATTACAATAATCAACTTCCGTGTTACTACATCTGAAAAAAGTAGAAAACATCAATTAAAAAAAGTAATTTTTGCAGACTGCCATCTTTACTTTTTTAAAGCCCTGTACAGGAACTCTTCATCGATAATATCCTCAGTTTGTATTTCTTTATCACATGATTCAGCTTTGGAAACGAAAGACACCACACTGGCACTGCGAGGCACAGTGTTTCTATTGTCGGCCTTGTAATGCTCTCCTGCGTTTCTTTCATATGGATTTATTTGTTCCCCTACCCTTTGTTGACTATACGAACGTCGAAAGGACAATTGCTTCTGTCTCATTCCTTCCTCTGGCCTACCCCTTATTCCATTCTGTTTTGTGCCTCCATTACACGGTGTAACCACTGCACCTGCACCCCTATCAGCCGTCATTCTTGTGGATGAAGTATATCCTGTTCGTCCTGTACTTTCATATCTTTGTTGAGAATCTGAACGTCTGTGTAGGTATTTTTGTTGCTTCCTCTCCAGATCCTGTTGTTTCTGTACAAGTTTGTTGGTTGTATTCTTCTGTAGCTCACGTAAATTTAATTTATTTTCACGTAAAAAATCACGTCTGTGGTTCATTTCTGTAAAAAAAAAGTATTTAATTCAAATGAATGGAAAATGTACATATGCTTTTTTCATATTGCTATTGGCAACCACTTACTTGGCTCCTGAAATATTCCCTTCAGGGTTCTCATGGAACCGCATGGTGTTTGCATGTCTAGTGACGCTAACGCTGGACGAACAAAAATGACCTTTTCTAATTAATTATATATATTATAGAAAGTATGTGTAAAAACATTTATTAAACGCAAACGCAAATGTAAACAATTTTCAAATAATACCTTCAAAGTAGTTGACAGCTCGCACTTGTTTTTGTTTGTTAACGGCGCAGTGTTGTATTCGTTTGTTTACCTTTTTTACTTCAGGCGTTGAACACAACACACACAATTGTGGCGGCTGACGTTGAACGTTTCCGTTACATTAGACGAGTGCTGCAAAATGAATCGTACGACTAGTAATAATTGTTACTAGATTGTATTGAATATATCCAGAACTTTTTGCAGTTGTGTTACTTAGATCTGCTGGATTTTACAGGCAGAAATATCTTTTGTAAGAATTACCAAATGTTCTGATCAAGAACTGTAAGAATAAAAAGGTTTTTGCTTCGATTTTCCCTTTATGATTTGCAAAAAGAGTAGATTCTTGCAGGTTCTGAAATAGAGCAAAACTCGCTGTTGTTAGAAAATAGAAAATGACATATTTTTATAAATTTTAGTATTTTAATTTGCACTGGCTCATTGGTTGGTGATAAATAGCTTCATCAAAACAATTTCACGACATTTTGTAGAAATATATTTCAATTTAACTAACCAAATAATTAATCAAGAAGAATGTGGTATAAATTATTGAATATTAATTCAAAATATATTATAAAATTTTCTATTGCAGCATTTAGTGGACTGGTCACAGGCTATGTTACCACAAATCGCCAAGATCACTCCCTACTACAATGAATGGGTCCATAAACCTGTTGACAGGCCGTTACGTTTATTTGGTCCTTGGTATTTGGAAATGTGCACAAAGACACCATGGTGGGTGGTGCCGGCATTTTGGATACCTGTCATAACAGCTTTAATTTATAATCAATTCCAAGAACCCTTTGCTAATCGTGACATATTAAAGGTAATTATAAATTTTTGTAATGAAAAAACAAAACAACATATTTCCAAATGTTCGACATTCTCATATTCTTATCATTTCAGATAACATTTTTATCATTGTACTTTGTTATGGGAATATTGCTATGGACACTGTTAGAATATGTCTTACATCGCCATGTATTTCACATGCAAATGGTTGGAAACCCCAGCCCCTGGCTGTGTACATTCCATTTTATGATTCACGGTCTACATCATAAAGTTCCCTTCGATCCGATGCGTTTGGTATTCCCACCGCTACCAGCTGTCATACTGTGTCTATTCTTTTATACACCCTTATCGTTGATTTTCCCCCAACCCAGAGTTCTGTTGGCAGGAAGTCTGTTGGGTTATCTGGGTTATGATATGATACACTACTATCTACATTACGGAAATCCTAGTCTTAAGCAATTATATTTTATGAAACGTTATCATTATCAACATCATTTTGCCCATCAAGATTTGGGTTATGGTGTTTCAAATCCATTGTGGGATTTTGTGTTTAAAACAAGTATACATTTGCGAAAATTAACATTTCATTTAAAATGGAAATAGTTGGAATTATAAATATTTATATAAAGTGTTTTTAAATTATTATTTGACATATAAGTCTGTTTTTTAGTATTGTAGTATTTTTTTAGTATTTTAAAGGAACAAATTATGTATATAAGACATTTTATACATGTGCGTTTTTATTTATAGATTTAATAAACGAAATTAGCAGAAGAAAATAATAAAACATATAGTTTATTTGTAATAGTTTGATTATAGGTATATAGACCTAAAAAATCCAAATGTCCATACTCTGGCCACTAAACTGCGTTTTTCGGGCTAAATTACTTTGGCATGTACATGTAATATAGCTATGTTATTAGTTGTTTTACATTACCTGCAATATAATAATATTTTTACATTTGACAGGGAACGCATACAAATATAGCGTTCTCTATTTCTACTACTTCAGAAGTTATGTCGAAGTGATAGATTTTTTGGAACCGCATTTTAATAAAACCCCCAAATGGTGGAGAAAAATGCCAGTTAATAACTAACTCTCTAATGAGTTTTGAAATATGTGTTATCATCGTTCCTGAATCCAAATATACGAGTTGAGCAACCATTGATTTTTAATAATTAAATTCTTTTTTCCAAAATGTTTATCCCTCTATTTAGACAGCCTGCGAATTTTCCTCTGATTATGTCCAATACCGGCTTCGGGAACATAAGTCTTTTGTATTCAAAGCAGCATTTCAGCGAACTAAACAGATCCAGATTGCACAGGTTCAAAGACTTATATCACAGGATTCAAGAAGAATATTGACATACATAATCCACTTCGCTATAAATTTGCCTATATCGAATAGATAGTTCCAGGTCCCACTATAAAAAAATCTCTAAAAATTAGAGATTTTTTCCGGGACTTCAAACCAATTGTCGATTTGGGTTGGTTCTGTTTTTCAAAGGGTTTTGTGGCGGCTCAAACTGTGGTATTGGTTCGGTTCGATTCGGTACAGTGGCTTGTTAAAATTCATTACATTAGAATTAAAAAATTACGATGCAAATTCTAATTTTGGAGTCACATGTTGATGAAACGAATAATTTTTAATACCCTCCACATTATATAGGGGGTCTATTAAGTTTATCATTCCGTTTGTAACACTTCGAAATATACATTTGAAAAAAAACCGCCCATGGAAATCATTCTAGTTTCCGAACGAGGTTGATATAAAAATTCACTCAAATGTGTTTTTCGTCTGCAGGTCTTTTTGTATTAAAAATGAGGTATATAGGTCCACGTTTTGGTAAAGACCTCATATAACTGTATCTCCCTATATTCGGTATTTTGATGATTTTAGCGGCATTTGTAACCGGAATTGTTTCAAATTTCGTATTTGCAGTTCGTAACGGGTAATACAACCTGTGACCGAAAATTGTCTATTCAGGTCCAGGTTTTCGTATATCCCCCATATAACGGTGCCTCCCTCTTTACGACATTTTTCTGATTTCTGCGACATTATTCTCCGGAATTGTTTCAAATTTCGTAGTTCCTAATGGGTACTACAGTCCATGACATAAAATTGTCTATTCAGGTCAAGGTCTTCTTATTTACCGCAAAAGAACGGTAACTCCCTGTATTCGGTATTTTTAAGATTTTAACGGATTCCACTTTTTATTTTAGGAAAATTTCCAAATTTGTTCCAAATTCCGGATTCCGTTCATTTACAATATCTCATACCAAAGGGTTGACTTAGATGATGGGTAAAGATGCCAAATAAAAGGCACATGCCAGGCTAAGGATTCCACAATGAACTGGATTTTTTGGGGCCATACTACACTTCTTAAAGAAAACTCATAAGATTGGACCTAAGTTATTTATTTTAAATTATTTTTTTAGAATTTCAACAATTTTTATTAAATCTTAACAATTTTCTATTATATTTATGTTCCCGGTAAGTAAAGTTACTACTGACTACTCTTCTGAAGAATCTCTGTATTTTTTTCATGCTTATTTCGGCTTATTGACACTACTTGTTGTATAGAATGGTATATCGTATAATTGCCATATTTGTGGACGTTTCTTATTGATCTTATAGCGAATACAACGTTTTCGGAATGTACCCTCCATATATTGTTTGCAATTAACAATGGGAAAACCATATTCTACACACTGTTTGGTGGCACCAAAATAGATGTGACCCAAAGTATTTGACACCATACTGTTGACGGCTTGCAAACAGTTGATGAATTTCTGTTCGCAGGAACATTTCATACTAAAAATGAATGATGGCAGTTATAAATTAAAGGATATTTCTATTTTTCCAAAGCGATATACTTACATGGGAAACATGCCACTATTTGTAATGCCATGCAATGAGGCGGTGGGTTCAATTATCATTTCACAATGATCGTGTTCACGACAGCATGTATCCGTGTCGCGATGTTTACCCAAATCATTATAATTGGCAGCTGTATTGCCGGGACCACACCATTTGGTACCCGGTACAGTGGTTCCAGTGGCATTTGGAGGCGGCAATGCCATGCGATAAATATCTTCATCCTCAAATATTGATTCTTCACTGAAGCATGTTATGTATGATGCAAATAGCATCACAAAAAGAGAAATAATTAAAACTTTTGCCCGCAACATTTTGTTCGGTGTTTTCGTTGTCTCATCAAGCTTTGGAAACTGAATTGAAATCGAATAATTACATGATATTTAAGCTAAAATATTAATGCAATCATTGGCCCCACACCGACTGACCTTTTTTGAAAATATATTTTCTAGAGATAAGGAGATTGTTTCACGTACTTCCAGAGATAAGCAGATGCTAATGCTTTATTTACGTTTCGAATTCGACTAAAGGCAATGAATGGTGCGTGTAGTTGAGGTAGACCAATATTGTTGGCTTAAAGCCTCAGCAAGTGAACTTGAAATTTTAAGTTTCTGAATCATATGTTGAACGACATTTGTTGGGGGTCAATGTCATTACTGCGCAGAATCGGAAATAATAAACAAATTCTGGTTCCATTTTGTGTAGGAATGTAACGACACAGTGATCTTTGGACATTCATTTCCGCAGTAGGCCTATGTTTATCTAATTTTTAATTCCTACTCAAATCTCCTTTTTATAGAAAACACGAATCAGAAGTCGTATTTGATAGAATCTTGCAGCCAAAAATTATAATTTCGTTTAGATGTTTCACATCATAAATTTTAATTCTGAGAGCATGGGAAATTTGTAAAGCTAATAAAACAACTCATTAAACTTGTTTTTGTCAACATATCAATTTATTATATCTTTAAATAGTTCTTGAGCTTTTGATTCCTTTTTCTTTAGACTTGCCTTCCACTGCTCAGCCGATAGACGATATGTGTCTACTCGTAATTTGGCACTAACTAATTTTCCAAATGGAGATCCTTTCAACATATTTGATTTCTCCGCCAACTCCTTGACAATTTTCGCCTTTTGTGGCTCCAATGCTGCCGCAAAACATGACTCAACAACGCGGGAGCCAAATTTCGTTATGGCCAAATCCACATAATAGCCTTCCAAATGTTTGATTAACTTTTCACGTGATTTCTCACCAATAAATTTACTTTGTAAAAATGCATCACAGATATGCGAACCATTGGGTGTGTTGAATACAGACACCAAGTACTCAGACGATGTTTCCAATATGCAATTCACAAGGAAAATGGGTTTGTTAAACCGCAAAATATCTTGTATTATCAGGGAACCGTGTAAATGGACAAAATTCGATTTATCCTCTTGTAATATTTCAAATGGTTTCAACTTTATCAAACACAAGAAGAACGATTTCATTTTCTCTTTGTCGGCGTTGACATGCAATGCCTGTTGTAAAGCGGAAATAAACTGTCCTTGTTTGGTTTGAAGACGTAGACAGGCCGATGAGAGGCCATATATTATGGCTGTATGGCCGATTTTCAGTAATTCCTCGGTGTGCTCATGTAGTTCTTGGAAAACATTTTCGAAATCTTCCTTTTCCTTCATATTGTCCAGTAGTTTTTTCACAGAAAAATGTGTCATATGTTCTTTAGCCAATATGGCCAATTTACTGGTGAATAGCATGGCATATAGCTGAGTTAAAAGTTTGGGACCAGCCACCGTTATCAGTGTCTCCAATAATCTAACAGAACTTTGATAAAGAAATACATTTGGCAATTTGGGCGTTGGTACACTGGATTGTTCTGCTGTGTTCTCCGATTCACCTTCCTTTGCTTTTTGTTCTTCTTCATCGTCCAATATTTCGATTTTCTTATCATCTCCATTTTCGTCCACTTTAAGCAGTGCTTCCATCAAAATCTTTTTACCAAAATGTTTTAACATGTTTTTATCAATGGCCTTTAGAGCTACGCACAATACACTCAGTAGGGCCGATGAATGCTCATCATATGGAAAGTCAGGAAATTGTGGCCACATTTCTAAACGTTGGGCAAATTCCTTGGCAACTTCATGGAACTCTTCGGAAACTTCATATACCTTACGTTCTTGTGCCATTGAAGCTCCTCCTTTCTCAAAGGCAACTTTGGGTACATGGACTCCCGAGAGACATAGAATACATGTGCGCATTATGTGACTGGCACAGGAATCCCAAACGAAATCTTCTAAATTATTCAACATAAATTTGCCCACTCTTAACACAAAATTTGCACAATTTTGTTTGTGTTCTTCGGGAAAATCAGTATCCAAGTTGTATCGCTCTTCGCTAGCAACACTTTGAGACATTTTCGTTTTCTTATTACTTGGTGGACCATGCTCAGCTTCATCTTCGTCCTCTTCATCGAGTTTAGCACTTTTTGCCTTCTCGTTTTTAACACATCTCAGGAAGGCAATTTCCACCATTTTCTGTAACACATGTGAAGCAAAGCGATCCGAGCAAATGGGACGAAAGTTGTCAGCGAATGCTTGAAAATATGATTCCAACTGGGCAGGTTCCACAAATCCACATAAAGATTCCAATACTTTACATACAATTTGATTCGAGGCCAAATGTACTTCGATTCCCTTCGACTGTTCAAAGACATTATTGGCCATCATAACTGAGGAAGAGTTTCGTTAATAAAATCAATTGACAGTTATGAAATCAATGGACTCACCTTTTTCCTCTACATCTTCAAAACCAAGTTTCATAGTATCTAGAATGTTGATGAAATAGTTGTATTGGTCATCGTCGATATGTGTTCCTCTTCCGAATATGCCCTGCTTAGCAAAACCCTTGGCATTACGAAGGAATCGAGCATTTTTCTTCTTTTTCTTATTTCGCTTAAAGGGTGGCGCAGCAGGATTATTGGTCACTTCATCGGACATTGTTTTTAAAAGATTTGTTTAAACTATTTCGTTATTTTATTCAAAACTTGACGATTCAATTGGTTTGAAGGAGGATGAATGCAATGCACGTGTAGCGTTTTCAGAAATGAAAACAAATCCAAATGTCATCGCAAAAGCACAGAGAAGAAAGATGTGGAATAAAAACAAAACGGCTGATTAATATAGGGATGCAAAGGTCGACTATTAAGGAGTCTAATGATCGTAAACGTACTTTAAACAGGCCTTGCTAATACGCCTCGCGCCGTACAAAAATTGTCATAAAAACATTAATTTTAAGGTAAAATGTTTCGTACTGCCCATTAACCAAATACGAAAAGCCCATACATAAAACAATAATTATAAGGAATGGCAGGTCAATTAACTTTGAAATTTGAAGAAAAAACAACAATACAAAATTATTCGAAATTTGATGTAAAAAAAAAAACTAAAATAAACAATATCAATTGCTGCATTTTTGGTTGCATGGTACAATAAAGAAGAGCTACCAGCTGATTACATATTTTACTTCTGCCAAATTTGTGTATGTATTTATTGTTTAAAAAATAAAAACAAAATATTTTTTTTAACCCATGATTGGAAGAAATGAAATTGAGCATTGTAGATATTAACCATCTTTTTTTTAACAAAATGCATGGTAAAATTAAAAAGGTTAAGTCATTTCAAATAAGCATTCCCATCTTTGCATTTTCTGTAATTTAACTTGTCAAATTTCACTGCATAGAAAGCAAGTTACCATTTCTGATTTGTGTATGTATAATGTATTTACAAGCAAAATATTGACAATCAGATGTTGTCAAATGAATAATTTGGAAAAATGTGAACATATGATTACATGACTTTACCTTCTTCATTCTACCAAATTCTTATATTTGGAAAAAAGGTAGAACAAATCTACCCCCTAAATACACTTTTCTTAATTTAGTGGCCATATTATGTCAAAACATATATACATTTTGTGTAAGTGTGTGTATTGTTATAATAAAAAATAAAATAATTTTCAGCATTGATGGGCAATACACTGTATATTTTTGGGATAAAACTGTATTGCGCTACTATTTTAGATTCAATCTTGTGGAAAACCCCGAAATTCCAAAAAATGAATGATTTTTAGATAAAACAATATTGTCCCTCTCTCTTGGATTCAATTTTGTGTGTTGTGTTCATGTGTTGTTATTTTTCTTCAAAATAAGAATTTTATAAAAACATTAAAATAAACAAATCTAATTATTTGTCTATTTTTTTTTTTTTTTTTTTTTTTTTTTGTACTTCATACGTTGTCAAGTGTGTTGGTGGAACACGAAGTGTTCATTCACCAGTGCTAGTTGTTGGTTACTTGAAACCATATAAAAGTACTCTCTTTATTTCTCTTCTTTTTACATGAGGATACATATGTGTTAGTGCATCTAAGTATACATGAATATACGTATAAACAAAGCTTTTGTTTTTTTTTTTTTTTGAAAGGAGTGTAGCAAAACAAAACAAGAAAAGCAATATTTTGATTTTGACAGGATAAAAAGATTAATTGATTTCATAAAACAATTTTACATTTGCTAATGAAATTCAGGAGATCATCTATGAGTTGAAAATCTTTGGCCATGAGGACATCCGGTAAGTTATTGTGTGTTTTAAAAAGGTTGTGTTCATTTCTTTCTCTATTAAATTTCTTGCAGTGGAAGATAATGTGATTTTCATCCTCGATCACATTGCAGGTCTCGCATAAACTGGAGTTGGAAATACCAACACGGTGAAAATATTTTTTGGTATATGTATGTCCAGTAAAAAGTCTATTAATGATTTTTATGTTTTCAGGTTTCATGCTAGAGTTTTTATACCATGGTTGTTTGGGAGGATTTGGGAAGAAGCGGAAGAAATAAGATCCTTTGTGCAGAGAAGTTTCTTTGAAACGTTCAACAAAATCGTTCCAGAGATTTGCTTCAATCTTTTGGATTGCATCTGTGACCGAGAGTTCGTATGGTATAACACATCCAGCTTCCGTAGCTTGTTTTGCATAGAAATCGGCAGTTTCATTTAAGGAAATTCCAACATGTGATGGAACCCAAATAAAAGTCACTTTGCATATAGATGAGTTATTAATTTTTTGTATTATGTTGTATGTGGTGTAATTGTTGGAGGAGTTATCTTGTAAAAGAAGACACGCATTTTTACTGTCTGTGAAGATCGCAGCCATGCTGATTCCGTCTTCAATTATTATATCTATAGCTTTTTCTATAGCTCGTAGTTCTCCAGCTAGAGAAGATAACTTTTCTTCGATTTTAAATAAGAAGTTCTGACTTGAGGATATGTTACAGACAGCGCATCCTGTGTTATTATTTGTTACCGAGGCATCTGTTGCCCAAATGGAAACCCCTTGAGATTTTAGCTCGTTAAACATTTTGCGAAAATGAGATTGTATGCACTCAGAAGCAACATCATTTTTTGAGAAATTAAAAATGTTTAGTTTTGTCTCAATTTTTGACGATTTTACGTTGTAACCAATTCTTGTTTTATCAAATATGTTTTTGAAATTGTTGTAGACGTATCCAATGCTCGTTTTCTGAGATGAGTTCGTTGTGAAGTAATCATATAGAGAAAGATTATAAATTTTTAATCTTAACAACTCTTTAGCCGCAAGCTGTCGGGCTCTTAAATCCGTTGGAAGAATACCAGCGAGAGCACATACAACATGATTTGGCGTTGATGGCACCAGTCCCAAGTTTCTTCTTAAAAGTTGATTTTGAAAAGAAGTTAATTTTTTATTTATGTATGCTGGTCTGTGAGCCATTGATGATATTGCATATTCTGTCTTGGAAAAAATCAGAGATTTACTTAAATTTACTGCTTTTGCTGGATGTAATCCTTTCTTTGGGCCAGTTACCATCTTTAGAGCGTTTAAAGTGTTTTTGCAAGATAGTATCACCTCATCGTAATGTTCTTTCAAGGACAGACTGTTTTTAATGTGTCTACCCAAAAATTTTATGGATGTTACAACTTTAACCTGGTTTCCATTGATCATGACATGAGGTTTCTTACGGCCTCCTTTGGCAACATACATAACAGCTGTTTTTTCTATATTGACGCTAAGGTTTAATTTCATAAGTAAGTTGACGAAATTACTTGCTTTTTTTTGTAAAATTCTATTTGCCAGATCAAAGTCGAAGTCGTGAACTAATAGAATGAAGTCATCAGCGTATTGAAAAAGATTAGTGTTCCCATCTGAAATACCATGCAGGCCTAGTGTGTATAAATTAAACAGAGTTGGGCTTAAACAACTTCCTTGAGGAATGCCATTGTAAATATTTAGCAGGGAGTTTCCCATTCTGAGTGTTCTTTTGCATAGAAAGTTTAGGATCCAAGTTCTGATTTGCTCGGGAATATCCAATTGTTGCAAGATCATTCGTAGACAGCTGATGTCTACACATTCATAGGCCTTAGATACATCCATTGATAGTATAACAACTTTCTCATTTCTTTCCTTGTGAAAGTTTATTGTGTGAAGAATGTCGTTGATGCATGTTGATGTAGATACGTGTTTCCTATAGGCATATGATCTATGTGGAAGCAATTTGTTATCATCAATATAGAGATTTAGGCGTTGCTTTACCATTAGATTTATTATTTTTGCAAAAACAGAAATCAAGGCAATTGGCCTGAAATTAGTTGGAATATCCAGATCTTTGTCTTTTTTGGGAATGGGCACAATTTTGATTTCTCTCCATTCATCAAGATAATTGCAGTTTCTCCATAATTTATTATATGCGACTAAAAGATGGTGTTTGGATTGTATGGAAAGATTATTTACCATTTCATATGTTATGCCATCCAGGCCAGCTGCAGATGGCTTCTTCTTCATATCAAGAACTTTTTGTAGCTCTGCAAATGAAAAAACATCGGATTTTTTTAAGTATTCGTCATTGAAAATATTTTGATTGTTATTTGGAACTTGGTCCTTCAAATGTTGTAGAAAGACGATATTGTTGTCGGAACACCACTTTGAATGAGTTTGATTTTCAAAAAAGGACTTACATCCCTTGATGTAGCGGAAAAGAGACTTTGAGTTTGAGATGGTGTTTAACTCATTGATTTTGGAAACTTGTGCAAGGGCTTTGGCTTTTTTAACGGCATTTCTGAAATTATTTTTAGCTTCTATAGCATTTAAGGCATTTTCAGTATTTTTATAGCTTTCGAACTTTTTCTCAGCGGCATCTTTGAGACGAAGTAATCTTTTTAGATCCTCGTTCCACCATGAATTGAATTTTGTTTTCGGTCCAATAGCAAAAGTAGAATTCTTTACTTGATGACTTAACTCTGATTGTATTGTATGCATATCCGTTCCTATATGAAGATTGCATATATTATTCAAAAGGTGTTTTTTTGCAAGAAAGGTTTTTTCTTTATGTTTAATATTACTAATATCTAGTAGTATTGGCTTATGATGACTACCACCGATAGTAATGTTTTGCACCTTCCATGTAAAATGGTATGCCGAGTTAGTAAAAGTGAGATCCAGGACAGAACCAGGAGAATTGTCATACAAATTTTTCTTGAAAGTTGCAGAACCATCATTAATGCATCGGAATATTGAACCATCAAACAAAGTTTTCACAGTCGAACCACGAACAGTGTCAAAGATATCTCCGTAATCTCTGCATCTTGCATTAAAATCTCCAGCTATGAACACGTTTGGTTTTCCTTCAAGCAGTGTAAAAAGTTTAGATAATTCTCTCTTTAAATGATTGGATTTAACAGAATGAGGAAAATATACTGATACGAAGGTGAAATTGGGGCATAGATTAGTGGTTTCACAGACCAAAATGTCCAAATCCGTATTGAAAGAGATTTTTTTCATAAAAATATTGTTCTTATGTAAAAAGGCTACACCACCATAATTATCGCTTCGTTTTTTGCAAATCAAATTGTAATTCCTTAGGAAAGAGTTGTTATTTTTTTCGTTGACATTAAAAATTTCACTTAGTATACAGATGTCCACTGATAAATTATTTATGTATAATTCGAGATAGTTTTTGTTTTTACTAAGACTTTGAATGTTGTACTGCAAAATTTTCATTGTTTTTATTTGGGGGAACTTCAGAGTTTCCTTCTGAAGCTATCTTTAGTGCACTTGCAAAACAGTTTAACATGTCTAATCCTTCACTGCAATTGGCCTCTGATAAAATAATTGCCATTTGATTTGTAAAAGATGATATCATTTTTTCATATTCCGTAACTTTAGAAAAATTTCTAAAATCATATGATGGTTTGCTGGGAGTTATATTTTCTTCGTCTCCTGTTACGTGGATCCGTTTCGGAACCGAAGATACCACTTTACTATATTTAGTTTTTGTTAATTTCCGATTTAGCTCCTCATCCAGTGATTTGCGTACAGGCTTAGTCATTGTAGAAATCAAAGGAAAATCGTTCTCATATTGTGGGTCATCAAAAATTGCATAATAATTGGGCTTGCTTTTGCGAATAATTTCATTTCTGGACAAATTTGAGATAGCCATAGCCTCCCTAATATTTTTTTCCTCGGTGTACTTGGGACATTTTTTTGATTCCATGGCATTATGTTTATCGTCGTTACATAAAATACATCTGGGCATAGAACAAAAGTTATTGCATTTAGTGGTTGAGAGACAAAAGTCGCATTTTAATTCGCCACAATTATTAGGACAATCTATCTTCCTTCCACAGTGAAGACATCTTTTATATGATCGACATCTAATTGCTATGTGGCCCAGACGGCCGCAGTTTTTGCAAAGACGTGTAGGTGGGGTATACAATTCACATTCAGCTAAACAATTGAACATTCGTATTTGTTTTACCATGAAGTTCGCTACAATTCCTATTTTAATTGTTTGTGATGGGACGTATTGTCCATTTTCGTTCTTATAATTGAAACGGTATACAGACACCGCTTTAAAATCATTATCGCTGTTATTGATTTGATCTATGATCATTTTGCCGCTGAAAAAAGTAGGTACCGATTTTACAACATAAAATTTTTGCACAAATGTATCCGGTATAAATGCATTAAGGCCAATTTGCTTTACTTTCGAATCCAAAACAAAACTATTCGCTGAATCGCTGTTGTTGAAAGTTAAACGGAAAGTCTTGTATGCTATGTTTTTTGAAACAAAATGATAATTTATGTTTGCATTAGTTAGCTTTGCATATAAATGAAGCTCAGAATTTTTCCTCTTTGAGCTGATGGGTTCATCAGTCTTAACTAATACATAAAAAGGACCAGGATGCAGTTTGTTGTAGAGAATCTGTGTATTTTGATATGTTTTGTAGTTGTGAAAATCTTCTTGATTGGTGTTAGTTGTGGCCGCTATGGGAGTGGGATGGTTGGAGTGTGAGTTGTTGGGATGAATGGATTGTGAAATGATGGATTTATCGGTGTTGGCGCTATTGTTTGGATTATTGGGATTGGATCTATTTGTGTTGGAAATAATGGTATTGGGATAATTGGTAGTGGGGTTATTAGTATTTTTAGAAATAATTTCATTTGTATCATTGTTTTGATGACTGGTGTCTTCAGTAACTTGTGCAGCTGTAGATGTTGTTGGTGTTGGTGAACTCGTTTCCGAAACAAAAACCATTTTGTTTTTTATTGTTGTTGGTGTTTGAAGATTTTTAAACTTCTTGCTGTCCGGGTTACTTCCAGCCTCATATTTCCTCCTCGGCAAAAAACGAGGAGGTGGGTCCTCGTCATCCATCCGGTGAGTTGGAAAAACACTTTTCTTCAGAAAAAGAAATTGTTTCAATAATATAAAAAGAAACCAAAAAACGATTTGTTTTGTATGAAAATGTTACTGCAGTGTGTGTGTATGTGTGAGTAAACAAAAGACAAAGCAAAAAAGTCTTGGTTGCGACCGGCGCGAAAAAGTCTATCGTCAACAAAAGTTGAATAGCGACTGATTTGTCTATTTGACACAATAATACTCAAGTATAGAGTTGCCATTTCAGTTGTGTGAAATAACCACAAACATATATTTTGTTGTTCTCCTAAATTAAAAATGCAAATCATAAATATTTTATGAAAAAGTTGAAGAGTTAACAAAAACAAGAATCCAGGACAGAGTTGAATTTTTCATAGTTTCTTTGAATTTGGACTGCCTTCCTGGTTTTGCCATGGGTATGTGTCATGGTAGAAGAATATAGGTAGACGTATCGACGCAGCTGCTGAGACAATGAAATGTCAAACCAATTTTGGAATTGAAAATGTTGAATGAAAATTTTTTAAATTTGTAAAAATTGTTGAAAAAGGCATTTTATAATAACCTCCGAATGACGTCGTATAAGAAAACATATAAAAAGCTACTTATATTTGAAAATAAATTAAAAAAATTTTGACATATCAATGCTCTCAAGCTTTGATGCATCTACCTATATTTTTCTACCATGGTATGTGTATTCAAATTGTATTGACGGAATTTTTATGGCCTACTTTGTGAATTATTGTAACACAGAAGCGCCATCATCATCATTACCGCCATCTTTATTATGTTTTCGTAACTATTCGCCACTTACATTTGTGAGTAAAGTCAATATGGGTGAAAAGTCATAATGCCACAAACATTGTTTCGGCCGTTGTTACACGGCATCTTTGCAACCCTGTGTTGTAGCGTCAGTCATAGTTTCATATCAATCAACTGAAATTTCACGGCTACTACACTAATAACAAGCTACGAGCAATATATTTCTCAAGAATCATTTTATTTTCCTAAAAATATTTACAAATAAACAAAATGGATTTTCAATTTAATTTGCCTCTTACCTCTGGAGATTTATTGAATTCCAGTGGAGATAATTATTATGTTAAGCAATTGTATAGTCCATCAGAAATTCCGGAAAAATTAAAAGGTACGTGAGAGTGATTGTTGTAATTTTTGAAGATTTAACTAATGCCCGCCAAATGGATTCTTTCTTTCTACCAACAGTTTGCAAGCAAATGCTATATCAAGGTGATCCTTTCTATATATTCGATCATTTCGACACCTTTTATGCTGTAATTGAAAATAAGAACACTGATTCTGCGGCTATGACAAATCTGATGCGTAGCTTTGATTTGCTGTATTTGACTATTGACAAGCTGGGAAATCGTTTGGCGCCCTTCCTGGCCGTCAGTGAGCCACCGACAAATCAAGAACGCAATGCCCATCTAAATCTAACCAAGATGTGTATGTTTTTAATTGTGAATGTGGTGAGGAAAATCGACAGCAATATTTTGCGTTTGCAACAGCAACAACAGACCAATCAGCAAAAGAAGCGAGGGAAAAATGCCGATACAGTAGAACAGTATCCTGATTGGGAAAACAAAAGGGGCAAGTTTTTGGTACAGTTATACAATGTTCTGCAATTTCCATTAGAGAAACTATGGAGTCCGCCCATGGCCGAGGAGAATTTTGTGAAGTAAGTGTTAAGGATTACATTATCATTTTGTTTCCCTTTGTGTTTCATAGTTGGGTTTCTTGTTTACTTTTTTTCTTTAGTTTAATTTGTGACATTTGTTATCGTACTTTGGAAATGTTACATGTCCGTCCCGACAATCGTCACATTGTTGAGACAGTTTTTCAAATTTTCGGCACAGCAATTAAACGTTATCAACATGCTATGAATTTTCCAGTACGTATACTGCAAATCCTTAGGACGGTAGAGCATGCAGCTGTTTCCATTGCCAATGGCATCAATATCTTGCATGAGGAGTACAACATAACGAGCGTCTTCTCTGTGCTGATAAAGGAAATTGTAGAATGTTTAACATTGGACTCGGCAGATTCAAATGTTTCAAGGAATTTCTCTAATTTCCTAATGCATTCAGCCTCAGTGGCTCCGAAGCTGATGATACCCCATATATCCACGCTATGTGATGAATTGCTGAATTGTGAATCCTATTTATTGAGAAATTGTATTTTACAAATTATGGGTGATGCAATTGTGGGTGAATTAACATCTGAGGAACTTTCCGAGGAGCTGAAGGAGGCACGTAATGAATTTTTGGAAAATCTTTTAATGCACATCAATGACGTATCGGCTCATGTGCGTTCCAAGGTTTTGCAAATTTGGCATCACATGAAGGAGGAACAGGCAGTGCCTTTATCTTTTCAATTGAAAGTACTATCGGAGGCAGTGGAACGTTTAGAAGATCGTACTTCCTCGGTGCGCAAGCATGCAGTACAATTAATTAAAGCATTTTTGGAGAGGAATCCATTTTCGGCCAAGCTGACATTGGAAGAGTTACAAAAGAAACACAATGAGGAGGTAGAGAAAATGGAAAAACTTACCGAAACATTGGCGGAGGAACGTAAAAAGGCGGAAGAGATAGAAGAGAAATGGACGTTAGTTATACCAGATATTTTGCCATTTGTGGAAGAAAGCCTAAAAGAAAATAATGAACCCACCGAGACTCAGGAGAACTATGAAGATTTGGTGCAGCGCATCTCAACAATGTTATTGGAGAAAAACTACAAAGAAGCTGTAGTTTTGGTGCGCAAAGCTGACCATGTTGCGGGAAATTCGGAGCTGCGTTTATCTCTGCGTCATGAGGAACAATGTGCATATTATATGGCGCTATTGAAGTCCTATATATTTCTGGCGAACGGATGCAAAGACAGCGTGAGTAAAATATTTGTTTCACTGTTTTATTATTTTAAGAATTTCTTTTGAAGATTTTAGTTTTGTTAACTGCCGTTGAGTAGAAAAACCAATATGCTTTCAGATTTTTTTAATTTTAACCTAATTCAGATGAGACATATTGAAACGGACCTCTTCCATAGTCCAACTTATGATTGAATAGAGGTATTTCAGAAATTTGATGTGGTTCCTAGCGTATTTATCAGAGAGCTTTTAAATATTTTCTAGAATGAATGTTTGCCATTTTGTGAAGTTTTTTTTTGTAAACATGTGATCTTTGGAAGACACTGGCTTCAATTTTTTGGCCGATACATTCCTTAAATTATTGCTCCTTTTCTAAAAACTACCAAATCTCTCGCACTTCACATGGCCCTCCTAAGTTTCCACCAGTCTCATCCCACATGGTATTTAGAGATCTTCAGTGACCTGTAATCAGACTTACTGGGAGCTCAACATATATTTGAGGAAAGATATAAATTTGTGAAGTTAATCGAAAGCGTCGAACAAAACGACATTGATTGCATAAATGTGGATCACAGTCTCTCTCTTGTCTATAGAAAACCTCATATTATGTATCTCAAAAAAAATATTTCAGGAGGATTGTATTTTGCTTCTATTCAGAAATTCTTCTAATTATTGTAAATTTTGAGATTTTTAGCTCCAATCCCCTTTTTAAAAATACTTTCCTATTTTTTATCTTTCAGAATGAAGAACTGGGAACACAAATAAAAACTGTTCAATTTCTGCAAGATTCTATTGAGTTCTCAAAAGCAGTTTCGCGGGCAATGCCAAAATTATTGGAAATGTTACTTTCCAAAACAAACACTGATGTCTATGAGGCTGTAGATCTCTTTACTACCGGCTACATGTTCGGCATTAAGGGAACCGAGGTTGGAATGCGTCAAATGTTGTACTTGGTATGGTCGTCGGATAAGGAGAAACGAGACGCTGTTTCAGATGCCTATAAGAAAGTATTATTTACAACAGACCAAACCGGACGGTGAGTAACAAATATCCATTATTTCATAAACCAAGCTGTCATTAAATCGCCTTGTTTTTATCTTCCCTACAGAGCCCACGCCCTTCGTGTGGTACAGAATCTTTCCATGTTCCTGGAAGGCATCGAATATGGTCATTACACAGCATTGGAATGCTTAGTACGCGAATGGGTAAATAATGAAGACATTGATGCGAATGTCGTACAAGTTCTATTTGAACGTTTCACTCTGAAATTGGAAGGAACTACTGACAACGAATCACGTTTAGCATTACAACTCCTGATAATGTGCTCTTATGCCAAATCGTCAATAGCATCAGCGAATATCAATATAATTGAAGGTATTGGCCTGGGTCAAAGAGGCAAACAAGACCCTCGCATCTATGCCAGTTGCTTGGAGTTCTGGTTGAATTCCATTGATCAATCGTTGACATCGAAATACTATAAAAGATATGATGCCGATTCACCGGTAGTACAAAAAATCATCGACATGTTCTTGAAATTCTTTTTCCATCCACGTATTCCCGATTTTGATAAACTTACCATGAACACACTGCAATTCTTCTATCAAATGTGTCAGACACCCGATGTCATTTGCCAGAATATCGTAAAGGATTTGTTGAAAAAATTCAAAGCATTTGCAATGAAGCTGTGTGAAATAACAGCATCCCAACAGGCACAGGCGCATGAGACACCATTCTCGCAACAAATACCCGGCACACAGTGCACCCAATTGACACAGACTATGCCATCACAGATTGGTGGTGCTGGTCTGGTACAAATGAAAATGCCGGTGTTTTTGTTGACACGTTTTATTTTCATGATTGGCTATATAACTCTCAAGGAAATGATATTCTTGGACATTGATGTCTATAACAATATGAAATTTCGTCAGGAGCTTAAAGAGTGTGAAGAGAAGAAAAAGAAAACAGCATTCAATTCAACTCGTCGTACAACCACAAATCTTAATATGTCTGCCACAGAGTCACTAAAGCGTTTATCGGTTGCTGCTGCTGAGCCACAGCAAGAGGTAAGAGAGACATTGTAAAATTATTCCGCAAAAAATTGAAAATTATTCTTTCTATTTTATTAGCCCGATGAAGATTTGGTGGGAGCCACAGCTGAAGACAACATTGCCGAACTTATCAATCACATTTGCGAAGAAGTCTTATTGTATGGGCAAAATTCATTACTGGTCAAAATTTTCCCATATGTAATGGAAATTTGTAAATATCCGGTTAAATATCGCGATGCCTCCCTTCAGCAGGCTGCTACTTTGGCGTTGATACGTTTCATGAGCGTATCATCACGTTTCTGCGAGGCCAATATGCCATTCCTGATGAACATTTTGAGTCATTCGAAAAATATTAAAATCAAATGTAACATTGTCATCGGTCTATCGGATTTAACGTTTCGTTTTCCCAATATCATTGAGCCGTGGACGGGTCATTTCTATTCCACGCTGCATGAAGAGGACACTGAGCTTCGTTTGACGGCTGTGAAAATGTTGTCACATTTGATTTTACATGAAATGATTCGCGTTAAAGGACAAATTGCCGATTTGGCAATGTGCATCGTTGATCCCCATGATGAAATTAAGAATATCACCCAACAATTCTTTAAGGAAATTGCAAATAAATCAAATATTCTTTATAATGTGTTGCCCGACATAATTTCAAAATTGAGCGATACCTCACAGAATTTGGAAGAGGAAAAATATCGAATTATTATGCGATATATTCTCAATCTGATTCAAAAAGATCGTCAAGTCGAAACATTGGTGGAAAAACTTTGCCTCCGCTTCCCAGTAACCCGTGAAGAGCGTCAATGGCGTGATATTGCCTACTGCCTGAGTTTACTAAGCTACAATGAGAAGACAATTAAGAAGCTCATCGATAACATTCAATATTACAAAGATAAGGTACAAATTGATGAAGTGCATCAATCATTTAAACTGATTATTTCGAATACCTCCAAATTGGCCAAACCGGAATTGAAAACTTTAGTAACCGAATTGGAAACACGTATAAACGAATGTCTACAGGTCAAAGAACCTGGAGAGGAAGGGGAAAACCAAGAACATGACAAAGAAAATGCTCCCGATGCCGTCTCAAATACTCAAAATAAAACTAAAAGTACAACGAAAAATAAAGCAAAAGGAGGGGCATCCCAATCACGCCGTAATAGACAAAGGAAATCATCAACATCCGAAGAGTCTTCTTCTTCGGAGGATGAAGCACCCAAAAGAGGTGCAGCAGCCAGACAAGCTGCTGCTGCAGCAGGTCGTCGTAAAAAACAGCAATCATCACAGGCCAGTGATTCCAGTGATTCAGACGCCCCACAACCACCTGCGAGCACTTCAAAGAAAGGCAGTAATGTTTCACATTCATCGTCCAGGCGTCCAGGTCGTCCGGCTGCTTCTACTTCTTCACGTAGCAAAGTTATTCAAGAGACTGGAAGTTCAGATGATGATGTACCCCAGCGTAAACGTGGCCGTAAAAATAGATAAATGTTTGCTATGCAAAATTGTTTTATTTTTATGTTATATACGCATAGTTTGTTTAAAATTTTGTCTTATATACAAACAAATTATACATACATGCATATTTTATACATATATTTAAATAAATCATTTCTTTTTTGAATGAAATTATATTCAATTTGAGGGTTTTTCGTAACACATCAATACCGGGCAGATTTTGGGATAGGATCATCGCACATATTCAACAAATAAATTTCTGTACGAACCGCTGGACCCCAACGAGCTATTTCAGCCCAAGAGGAGAAATCCTGCCGTTACAAATGGCAAAATTAAGATGGTAAAGTATTTCAAATAAGCGGACTCAGGCACAATTACAGAAGCTAGAACCAAGCATACAATTTTTTTAGTGGCCTTATTCTGTCAAAACATAAATGCAAATTTTCGACGTAAATGGGTATCAAATTGTACAATTTTGTGACAAACTGTATTGCCCTACTATTTTAGATTCCATCTTGTGGAATAGCCCCGAAATTCCATTCTTGTTTCGCGGGTTTTTCTCAACTTAAGAAATAAAAATAAACAAAGCCAGCTGTTGCATATTTAAAAGTCTATTTGACACTTTGAAGTTGAGCAACCATTCTTATTGAACCATATGGCTAGAGAGGATATATATCCAATTGTGGAATATCCAATTTTGTCCAAAAATGGTACATCGTAATATTATTATCAAACTTAGATCGAGTTCGGAGATGGGCAATATCGGTCCACTCCTTCTGGTATCTCCCCCACAAAGGGTCAACATTTAATATCTGCGAAGCTCGCCAAACGTGAAATTAACATCCGATTCCATTCAGACTTGGTACATTTCAAAATTTTCATTGCTACAAGATCTGTTATAAATATGGCGGGTCAAATTTTTGAATACCCAAAACGATTATAAAATAACCATCCGCTTCTCTTCACATTTCATTACATACATTCCAGCATATTTACTAACACAAGATCTGCTGTAAAAGTGAGATATATTGTCGCACTCCTTTTGCCACTTCCCAATAAAGTGTTCAAAATTTTGAAAGAAAGATGCTCATAACACGCGAAATAAGCATTTCAAACATTTTTTCTAACGGAAAAATCTCTGGTGAAGATGATATATATCTGCCAAACCCTTTCCAATACCTATATTTGTCATAAATAAGTCGGCGATTCTATCCAACTTGCTACCAGAAATCTGTTATCGGAATTTATGATTTCGTACAAAATGTGATGTGAATGTTCTATTTCCTTCAAATTTTGCACATACCAATATTTTTATCTGTGTTATATGAAGTGGTTTATTGGTTTCGCTATATCTGAAACCTCACGCACATTTCCACATTTTCCAAAAATTTGCATATATCTCATATAAAGTACAGGAAGTAGACGATATAGTCTAAACCTGTCACGTTGTAATATTTATATCAGACTTAGGTCAGATACGAATTGGATAATATTGGCCAAATGCTTGGGAACCTCCCCCATAAAGGGTCAACAGTTAGTCTGTTAGAATAATCATAACTCAAGGCTGGAGGTATATATCTGTCGGCAAAATCGACTGATGTTATTTTACTTGTTTTAAAATGACGAAAAATATAAAATAAATGAAAACGGCAAAACAAATATGTTCAAAATATCAACCGGTCGACAGGATGCGTCGATCATTGATTTAACTGATAAAAGTAATTATCCTGATGCATACAGGGTGAGATAAAACAAGTAAAAAAACATTAAGTTCGGCCGGGCCAAACTTTTAGTACCCTCCACCTTAGGGTAAAAGAAACATTAGAAGAAATGTGGTAAAAACCTTAAAATTGCCGATTATGGGGAGGTACCGTTATATGGGGGTTATACCAAAACGTGGACCTATAATTACAATGTTTCGCCACCGGAGCTGGAACCCATTATGACCCACAAATACCAATTTTTAGACAAATCAGTGAAAAAATGTGGCAAAAACCATCATAATACCGAATATCGGGAGGTACCGTTATATGGGGGCTATATCAAATCATGGACCCATGCATGCAATGTTTCGCCACCGAAGCTGGAACCAATTATGACCAACAAATACCAATTTTCGAACAAATCCCTGAAAAAATGTGGCAAAAATCATCAAATTACCGAATATCGGGAGGTACCGTTATATGGGGGCTATACCAAAACGTGGACCTATAATTACAATGTTTCGCCACCGGAGCTGGAACCCATTATGACCAACAAATACCGATTTTCAGACAAATCCGTGAAAAAATGTGGTAAAAAAACTAAAATACTAAATATCGGGAGGTACCTTTATATGGGGGCTATACCACAACGTGGACCTATACATGCAATGTTTTGCCACACGCTCAGGGACCCGCTATGACCTACAAATACCAATTTTAAGACAAATCCGTGAAAAAATGTGGCATAAATCATCAAAATACCGAATATCGGGAGGTACCGTTATATGGGGACTATACCAAATTATGGACCCATACATCCAATGTTCCGCCACCGGAGCTGGAAACCATTATGACCCACAAATACCAATTTTTAGACAAATCGGTGAAAAAATGTGGTAAAAAAAAACTAAAATACTAAATATCGGGAGGTACCTTTATATGGGGGCTATACCACAACGTGGACCTATACATGCAATGTTTTGCCACACGCTCAGGGACCCGCTATGACCTACAAATACCAATTTTAAGACAAATCCGTGAAAAAATGTGGCATAAATCATCAAAATACCGAATATCAGGAGGTACCGTTATATGGGGACTATACCAGAACGTGGACCGATATATCTCATTTTCAATACCAACCATCCTAGACACAAATAGCTCTGCCAAATTTTGGAGCTCTACGTCAAATAATGTGGGCTGTATCGTGATTTCAACAGACAGACAGACAGACGGACAGACAGACAGACAGACGGACATCGTTAAATCGACTTAGAATTTTATGCTGATTATGAATATATATACTTTATGGGGTCTAAAACGAATATTTAGGTATGTTACAAACGGAATGACAAAGTTAATATACCCTCCTTTCCAAGGTGGAGGGTATAAAAACAGCAACAAAGTCAAACGACATAATTTTTACATTCTTTTTAAATTTAATTGAATGAAAGCAACAAATGTCGGAAATAGCATCAAATTTTAGAATAAGTTTTGATTTGTTCGAATTGGTCACCTTTGGCACGAATTATGGCCTTCGAACGGCCAATGAAAACGAATGTTGCTCTGCGGTATTTTGGCCCATTCCTGGCGAAGCGCTTGCTTGAGGTGATCGACACTTTGGTATTTTTTAGTGCCAACCTTGCTTTCCAAAATACCCCAGACATAATATTCCAACGAATTGTTATCCGGATATTTTGGTAGCCATTGTGCGCTGGAAATGAAACGAGGAACCTCATTTTGTAACCATTCTTGGGTGGCCCGTGCTGAGTGCGATGGTGCTGAGTGCTGTTTGAAAATCCAAGGTCTGTGGCCAAAATGTTTGCGTGACCAAGGCTTCAATACACCTTATATATATTTTCGCGATTATATTCGGCATTTATTCTGATGCCACAGTCGATTAATACGAGCGGTGAACGATCATCGGCAGTTATTACGGCCCACACCATCACCATGGCCGGCGCTTGAGTTCTGGTGGCCAACCAAAAGTGCACATTTTCAGCTGATCTCTTCGGCAAGTAAACAAGATCATTTTGTTTGTTTACAAACTGCTGGACAATGAATGTTTTCTCATCAAAGAAAACCAAATTCTGCAGTTCACCACTTTCGGTCAAGCGAAACAACTCTTTAGCTCTTTTGAGTCTATTTTCTTTCTGTTGAGGTGTAAGTTCTTGCACTTTTTGGAATTTCAATGGCTTCAACCCGAGCTCATTTTTCAATATTTGCCGAATAGAATACTGCGATATGTTCAGCTCACGAGCCACTTTTCGGCCACTGCGACGCGGGTTTCGATCTTTACTTTTCGAACCATTTCCGCTGATGTTGCTGTTTTCTTCCGTCCACTTTCTTGACGTCGGGCTACGCTGCAGTATCACGGTACGAGACACTAAAGATTTATTCACATTGAATTCCATCATGAATAATTTTTTTCTGGAAAATTCTCACCAAAATGCTTTTGTACGCTTGTATATATAATATAATGAGGTGTCACTGGAGTAATTTTGACAGCTGTCGGACGAGTGGCTTAGATATGACAGCAATCTGAAGTTGGTTGCAGATTTTCATCTCACCCTGTAAAGCTTCTTTTTCTACATTTATGTTAAGAGTTTTTATTACATACTTTAAGGCGCTTCGCACAGTTTTGTTATCCGAAAGAAAACGCTTTATATCATAGTATATATGCTTATATATACTTTAAATGTAATAGTGCTTTTTTAACATATCTTTGTATAGCATATGATTTTTTAAAGTATCGCGTTTCGATTAAGTCTAAAAATTGTTGAGCGGACTTAAATGAAATGTAAAATACAAAATGTTAAAAATCACTTTACATATGACTTTAACACAATGTGGAGACTGCTCTATAGGAAACTTTCTGGAAATGCATGCGTATCACACACTTCTTAGACATCTCTCACATTTCAAAGGAGAAAAAAAGACCGACCAGAATGACATTGAATTAAGGTGAGAATACACAGAACAAGTTTTTAATGGCTTAAAAATTGTTTGATCTTTTACGAAGATGCCAGCGGATGATTTAATAAAGTAAAAACGGCTTCCATGTATTTGCACCTTCAGTTCGCCTTAATTTTTCACCAGAAGTGTGTTATATATATTAATGCCATTCTACACATGTGATTTAAGATTTATTTTCAATGATTTATTTTTTATGAATATTGTAATTAATTAAAACAAAAATATGGTGGTTAACTTGGCGACTGCGGTATGTCAAAATATTTTGAAATTCTATACACAGATCACGTGCCGTTCATTAATTTACAAAAAAAAAAAAAACACTCAGATGTTCATTGGGGTCTCAAACATGGATATCACTTCACTTGAAATTAATATGAATTTTCCCATGACCAGCACACTCTGCAGTCTAGGCAGATTAACACTTTAAATCCTGACATCAGCGTGTCATCCAAACATCATCACAAATAAACAAACGAAAAATTCAATGCATCACTACGTCCTGGGGTAGAAAAGTATCACCACCATCGACAGACTGCCGCCCAGCATCATTGGTCGGTTGCTAAGGACCACCCCCTTTTTTGTGAGTTCTGGAAAATGTGTTGGTTGTTACTGTGGTTGGTTTTAATTTACGTGCCGGTGTAATGATGTAATGCGGTTCGTTGCCACCATCACAGCCATGCGCGTACTTTTATCCTGTATCCATGCCAAAGTGTTGAGGTGTATAATGCCAGCATTCGTTTGTGGTAATCGGATATTTTAATTCGGCAAGAATTTAAAATTACATAATCGGTACTGTGAAATACTATTGTACATTGACTTTACGTTAAGTACATAACTTTAAACTTCAGTAAAGAAGTGTTGAAAAATTTTAAAATTCTATATTTCGGATTTTAATTCATTTAAAGCACGTCTGGAACTAGAAATTTCAATACCAATTACCAAATTCAATAGTTAATAATGCCGGTACAATATAGGTACCTGCGGTAAGCTTATGAAGCGTACTATCCATTGGCATTATGAAAAGTATTCGAAGATCCGGCCAGTTCCGAGGTATATGGTCATTTCTGGAGATATCCTTGGATCAGTATAATTCCATTGGTCAATATTCCTTCCAGGACAATTCTGCCGGTACAATTCGGCGGCATTGGGTAATATTTTTGATATTTTTATTAATGCTACGGAGACTATTCTCGATAGCTTTCCATTGGTACCCATACTGTGCCGGCAGAATTGTCCTTGCAGGCATCTTGACCATTGGAATTATCCTGATCCAAGGATATCTCCAGATATGACCATATACCTCGGAACTGGCTGGAACTTCGTATACTTTTCATAATGCCAATGGATAGTACACTTCTTAAGCTTTCCGTTGGTACCCATACTGTGCAGGCAGAATTGTCCTGGAAGGCATATTGATCATTGGAATTATTCTGATCCAAGGATATCTCCAGAAATGACCATATACCCGGAACTTTGTGTACTTTTCATAATGCCAAGGGATAGTACGCTTTATAAGCTTTCCGTTCGTACCGATATTGTACCGGCAGAGTTGTCCTGTAAGGCACAGTTGGTTGTAAACTTGTCCTGTCACATAATATATTGGTACGAGTTAATGGGTGTTTGTAGCCTTACAATCTTTGGAACATTTATTATTTATGATCATGTAATGAATTCTTTTAGCCTTTTATATGAAATGTAATTACAAATTAATAATTTTAAGTGAAAAACAATTTTTATGTAGCCCTGTTAACGTTAACATAGTTATGTTATCTTCTATGTACAATTCGTGGTTTGTGTCTTGGCTAGGTAAATTCGGAATTTATCGTAACGGACCTTTTGCAAAGACCTAAAATGGTAACGACTAGACAAAATGCATTCTGACCAAATGTTTTGTGTCTATACTATCTAGATAATAGTTCATGACAGGACCATGTTAATATAAAAAACACATTCATAGGAAAAAATGACAAACAAAAGTTTAAAAAATCCAAAAAATGGGTTTCAAAATTCTATTCCATATACTTTTCAAATTAATTGCATATTGCCCAAGCAGTTTAAATCGCTAACATTACTAATTATAGTTGTGTTCCAGAACCTGCAAATTAGTACTAATTAGCACCAATTCTGCCACAAGGCGTTCCCGTGCTCCAAAAACTAGCAAAACTTGCAGCTCTCTCGAGAAAAAAATGGCGCTGAGTGGTGCACATTTCTGCTTGTTTTAGCTACATGAATTTGGCCGAGCAGAAATGTGCATATTGTAAATTTGACATTTAATTGGCAGGGCTAACAAGGTTGAAAAATGTATTGATACATTTCAATAAAGAAAATGATCAACTTGAAAACTAAAGGAAAAACTAATATTTGTCGTGCAAAAAACAAAAAGAGAAAATATGGAGCAACTGATGTATTCACTTTTGGATGATTCCAGCAGTGAAGAGAACTGGCTGAATGAGGAATCAGATTATTAATTATTATTATAAATTATTAATTTTAACTTATCGTCTTCAATACTCATTTTTTAAATGTTGGCGCTCTTTTCAGTAAGGTTTCACCAGTCCGATTTAGGCTGTTTACTTTTGGAATTTTGAATTTTGACTTTTTATCGCATTTCTGCTAATTTTCCGTTCCCTTATTTTTTGAGCAAACCTAAATGAGAATGACATTTCGAATTATTCTCTCTTCTGCTAGTTTTACTACTAAAAAGTACTGGAACACAACTTATGTTGTTACGATATCATAACAACAGAGGTATTTTTCACAGGGTTGCCATATTTTGACTCTGTCTTTTCCCATTTTTAATACATACGTAGAAGCATGGTACAATGATATCAAGGTAGGGCTATGATACCATATGATTTTAATTTTTTTATTTTCTTGGCTTAATATGTCATCTTTATTTGTTATTTGATCGAAATAATCATTTTAGACCCAACAAAGTATATATATTCTTAATCAGCGTAAAATTCTAAGACGATTTAGCCCTGTCCGTCTGTTGTAATCACGCTACAGTCTAAACGAAATAAGATAGGAAGCTAAAATTTTGCACAGATCTCTCTTTTGTCTGCAGGCAGGTCAAGTTCGAAGATGGGCTATATCGGTCCACGATATCGTATAGCCCCCATATAACGGTACCCCCCGATATTCGGTATTTTGATGATTTTACCCATATTTTTCAACGGAATTGTCTGAAAATCCACACAAGGAGTTCCTTGTGGGTACTTTATACCTCGGCAGAGAATTGTCCATATAGGTCCACGATATCGTATAGCCCCCATATAACGGTACCCCCCGATATTCGGTATTTTGATGATTTTACCCACATTTTTCAACGGAATTGTTGTGGGTACTTTATACCTCGGCAGAGAATTATCTATATAGGTCCACGATATCGTATAGCCCCCATGTAACGGTACCCCCCGATATTCGGTATTTTGATTATTTTACCCACATTTTTCAACGGAATTGTCTGAAAATCCACACAAGGAGTTCCTTGTGGGTACTTTATACCTCGGCAGAGAATTATTTATATAGGTCCACAATATCGTATAGCCCCCATATAACGGTACCCCCCGATATTCGGTATTTTGAAGATTTTACCCACATTTTTGAACGGAATTGTCTGAAAATCCACACAAGGAGTTCCTTGTGGGTACTTTATACCTCGGCAGAGAATTATCTATATAGGTCCACAATATCGTATAGCCCCCATATAACGGTACCCCCCGATATTCGGTATTTTGATGATTTTACCCACATTTTTCAACGGAATTGTCTGAAATCCACAAAAGGAGTCCCTTGTGGGCATTTTACCTCCTCAAAATGAAGTGTCTATATAGGTCCACGATATCGTATATCCCCCATATAACTGTAACCTCCGATATTCGGTATTTTGATGATGTTAGCCACACTTTTCAATGGAATTGTCTGAAAATCCACACAAGTAGTTCCTTGTGAGTACTTCACCCCCTGAGAGAGAATTGTCTATACAGGTCCACGATATCGTATATCCCCCATATAACGGTACCTCCCGATATTCGGTATTTTATGATTTGACCCACATTTTTCATCGGAATTGTCTGAAAATCCACACAAGGAGTTCCTTGTGGGTACTTTATACCTCGGCAGAGAATTATCTATATAGATCCACGATATTGTATAGCCCTCATATAACGGTACCCCCGATATTCGGTATTTTGATGTTTTTAGCCATATTTTTCAACGGAATGGTCACAAGGGGTTCTTTGTGAGCACTTTACCCACCGACACAGAATTCTCTATATAGGTTAACGATAACGTATAGCTCCCATATAACGGTACCCCGCGATATTCGGTATTTTGATGATTTTAGTCACATTTTCCAATCGTATTGTCTGAAAATCCACACACGGAGTTCCTTGTGAGTACTTTACACACAGACATAGATTTGTCTTTATAGGTCCACAATATCGTATATCCACCCATATATCGGCACCTTCCTATATTAGATATTTTAAAGATTTTAAAAGAATTTTTATTGGATTTTATTTTTTTGAAAATTTTCTAATTTGTTCCAAATGGTGGAGGGTATTCAAAGTTCGGCCCGGCCGAACTTACTGCTTTTTTACTTGTTATTGTTTTGATACTAATTCTGACATTACAAGCCAAACAGCTAGACCTCTATACTTGCAATTTTTCAAAGTTGACCTACCTTCTCTTCATTGTACCATGCATAGAAGTATGTCTTTGCCTTTTGAGTATAAAGATAGGACAAAACATAGTAAAAATTTGACAACCCTGTGAAAATACCTCTGTTATGATATAACAACATAGTTACCAATGTTAACTAATTTTAACTGCTAACGCAATACCTCGGTTATGATATCATAACAACATAGTTAACAATGTTAACTAATTTTAATCGCTAAGGCAATATGAAAATATTTGGAAAGGTCTATGGAATAGAATTTTGAAACCACATTTTTGGATTATTCAAACTTTTATTTGTCATTCGTTTTTGTAATTGTGGTTTTTACATTAACATACCTCTGTCATGTGCTGTTACTCTATGTATTGTAGATACAAACCATTTGCTCAAAATTAATTTTGTCTAATCTTTACCATTTTAGACCTTTGCATTGTTATTAATATTCTTGTATAAAAATAAAAACAAAAACACAAAAGGGATTGCCACAATCTTGCCATTGCAAGCAATTTTTTGCCATTTCCTTTCCCCTTAGCCCTCTTTTCTGAAAACAGAGACTTCCCACAAATAAACTTGCCTAATAGAAATTCGGACTTAAATAAAGATGGGACAAAACAGAGCAAAAATATGGTAACCCTGTGAAAATACCTCTGTTGTTATGATATCGTAACAACATAATTAGCAATGTTAAGCGATTTAAACCATTTGGGCAATATGCAATTAATTTGAAAAATCTATGGAATAGAATTTAGAAACCCAATTTTTGGATTTTTCAAACTGAATGTGTTTTTTATATTAACATGGTCCTGTCATGAGCTGTTATTCTAGATAGTATAGACCCAAACCATCTACTGAGAATGCATTTTGTCTTGTCTTTACCATTTTAGGACTTTGGTACATAAAAGGCTTTTTTTGGCTGGCTTTATTCATCGGCCGGCTTCTTCGTAGAGAAACAGAGGAGTTTTAGGTTGATTCAATTCGATTTTGGAACTACTGTCCTTTGTTCTTTTTCCGAAGAAGCCAGTCGAAAAAGCATTTTATGTATCTTCACCTTAAGTCCGAATTTATATTAGGTTTTTTAGATGGAATAAAGAAGGTAAAGTTATGCAATCATATCTTTTCATTTCTTTCAAAATTATTCACTTGACAACATCTCACTTTCTAAGTGGAATGTATAAACCAGATATGGGAAACTGTTTTCTTTGCAGTGAAATTTGACAAGGAAAATTACAGAAAATGCAGAGATGGAATTGCTTATTTGAAATTGAAATATTTGTTTAAGTTAAACAATTCAAGTCCTATTTAAAAGGTCATCCGGTAAGAACAGCTGATCTCTGTATTGTTAAAATGCAGGCAATTTTGAATTAAACACGGACGAACTGCACATTCTTCCACTTCTGGAACAGACAATAACATTGTCAAAAGTATTCTCCTTGACTGACCATATAGAGGCCATGTTAATTTAAATAATTTTAAAATTCCGTGAATATAAAAATTCGAAATTACAGTTTTACAAAGGAATAAATTTTTACGTTTCAGAAGGAAAAAATCTTAAGGTGAGAATACATAAAATGCTTACTTGACTGACTTAATTCCTCGGCTGCCCTCTTTATTAAAGTAAGAATACATAAATCTCTTTATATCCTACACCACAAGGTAGTCAGGGTATTATGTCTTTGTGCATTTGTTTGTAACAGGCAGAAGGAAACGAGATAGACCCATAGCTCCTTTTCGATTTATGCATGTCCGTCCGTCCGTCCGTCCGTCTGTCCATGTATTTTTGTAAACAAAGTACAGGTCGCATTTATCGTCCGATCCAGATGAAATTTTGCAAAGATCTTTTGTTTGGCCCAAGGACGAATTGAAGCTAATCGGTCAAAATTTAGATATAGCTCCCATATATATCTTCGTCCGATTTGCTTTTTATTGTGCACCAAACGTGTAATATCAGCCCGAATTGTATGGAATTTTGCATATACACCCAAATTAGGCCTGAAAATATTTATGCCAAATTTGATCGAAATCGGTTCAGATATAGCTATAGCTCCCATACATATTGTTCATCCGATTTATTTTTTTTGTCCACCGCCGCCGTAATATGCACTCTGTAACAGCAATATTTGGGGAAATATATCAAATACAGCTCAGAAATACATTTGCTAAATTTTATCGAGATCGGTTCAGATTTGGATATAGCTCCCATATATAACTTCGTCCGATTTTCCTTTTATTGTGCACCAAACGTCTAATATTTGGGATGGAATTTGGCACTTACGATCGAATTGAGTCTAGAAGCTAGTATGTCAAATTTGGTGAAGATCGGTTCAGATATATATTTTTCATCCATATATATTATTCATCCGATTTGTTATATTTGTTACCCACAACCGTAATATGCACTCCGTATCAACGATATTCAGGGAAATATATCAAATACAGCTCAGAAATATCTTTGCCAAATTTTATCGAGATCGGTTCAGATTTGGATATAGCTCCCATATTTATCTTTATCCGATTTCGAATTAATTGTGCACCAAATGGGCAATACAAGTTCGAATTTAAAAGATACAAATGCTTCGGCATATTTAGTCCTTTGAACTTTAAATTATAATTATAATCATAGCGTGTATGATTAAATTCTCCCATAAAAACTTTTAATTGTTATTTGGAGCTCTACTAAATTAGCAAAGTGGTGTAGGGTATCATAAAGTCGGCCCCGCCCGACTTTAAGACTTTCTTTACTGGTTTTTGACTGTCTTAAGCTGGAAATACATAAAGAGCATATTTGGCTGACTTAAGTCATCGGATGGCTTCTTCGTAAATGAACAAAGGAGTTTTAGGTTGAATTAGTTCGATTTTTGTCCTAGGCTCCTTTGATCATTTCCGAAGAAGCCAGCCGATGACTTAAGACAGCCACGTAAGCTCTTTATGTATTTCCACCCTTAAGTCATCGGCAGGCTTCTTCGGCAAAGAAGCGTAGGTCCAAAATCGAACTAAGTCAACCTAAAACTCCTTTGTTCCAATACGAAGAAGCCAGCCGATGACTTAAGCCGGTCAGAAAAGCATTTTATGTATTCGCACCATTACGCAAATTTTAAAGAAATAAAAATTATAGGTTTTTATGCTAAGTTCACATGGCACAGTGATTCGCTCTCTACTCGGAAAGATTAAATAATCTAATGTAAATGTAATGTTGAATGGAATGAATGTATATTACATTAAAAGAAAATAAATTTTGTTTTCTCCCTCATTCGGGGTAGGTTTTTTGTCCAAGAGTTGGAATTTTCGCCGAAAGCTAAAAACAAAAGAGTCACTATTTTTAAAAATTGTGTATCGACAAAAATGAATTTGACAAGTGTCTCTAAGGCAGAATTAAAAAAAAAACGAAACTGAAAATAATATATATTTTTTCACATGGTAGAATTACAAGGTAACCCTTTCAGGCCAGCTGATATCAATTTGATATGTCAAAAAATTGTTGTAATTTGAATTCGCCTTCATTTACACATAAGAAGATTGTTGCATGATTTCAAACTTTAACAATGCTATTGATAGAAAATCGAGATTTTACGTTTTTATAGAGTATGAGGGAAAAAGTGTATATTCAACATATGGTAGGCATAGATAATATGGAGATCTAAAATTCGTGGATATTTGAAATAAGTGAAACAGGGAATCAATTTCATTTAGGAGATAAACCGATACATGGAATTTCATCATCTTATTTGTACGGATTTTCAACTATGTTATACACTATAGGGCTTCAACAGTGAAAGGTGAATGATTCCAAAGCATATTGGATTGGTTTGGGGAACAAAATATTGACAATTTTTGGGGTGTGATTAAATATTGAGATAATTTTTTTATTTCAAATTGTTCGAATGTATTAAAGTTATCTAGGCTTAAAAGACTTCCTGTCTGCTATACATTTCATAGCTGAGCAAATAATATGCCTGGACTCACAGTAGACTCAGCCCCCCTGTATCTTCTGCAATCTTTGATCCAAATCTTAAGTAAGCCTGAGGAGTAAATATACCCTAAAGTACCTTTTAGGTAGCATGTCACTACAGCGAGAAAGCTGACGATGTAGCAAAAGAAAAAAGGGTACACCCCAGAACCACCACAAAACCTAATTTTAATTTTTCAAAAATAATTTTCCGGATATTTTCTTGTAAAGAACATTATCGCTGTTGAATATGAAATCAACGTTGCCAACGTTACCAAGACTGCATGCTGTGTAAGGATGATGAAGAGATAACAACGATTGGACATCTATTATCGCAAATATCCTTCGTTGGCGCGCTGGAGACTACAATCACTCCATTTCCAGTCTATGTGATTTTCAAAAATGTTGTATTGAACGTGCTATAATCGAACCAAGATGCAGCGGCTTCAGCATTACTTTCAATCGATGTTGGAAGTTTTGAATATTTGCTTTTGTAATAGAAAAAACAACAATTTTGAAAATTTTTAATTCAATATTTTGATTGGAAAAATAATTTGCCCCAAATTTTGTACTTCAAATCAATTCGCCCTGACTACAACTTTGACATATCAAGTTTCCAAAAAAGTTGCTTTGTTGTAATTTTCGCCTATGTTGCTACCTGGTATTTCTACCATGTTTTTTCATTAAAAAGTTTTAAATGTCAAAAAGTTCAAAACATTTTTGAAAATTGTAAAATTAATTATAAAATAAAACAATAATTTCTTCTATACATTTTACCATGAATTGCACGTATTTTCCTGCAAATTTCCATTAAAATACAGGAATTATGAATTACGAAGCGTTCTGTATGAACAGAATAATTCGTGTACCTTATTCTGAGAGCGAACAACGTGATTGAAATTGCAATGAAAACATAACATTAAATGACAAGGTCGAGTTCGAAGATGAAAGGGTCGCCATATTCATTCAGCAAATAAGTCGAACTCTATTCTATTGCATTGAATAGTGAGGGATATTTTTAATTCCCAAGAGTTTAAAATTACAAATCATGGCAATGTTGTTCTGTTTTCCCAATCCTTATTTCCTCAATGTAACGACTATTCATAATCGTATGTGTTAAATTCATATTAGAGCATGAAATCCCATTATAATCAACCGCCAAAACGACAACAACAGCATCCCATTACAAATCACCATCGAAACCGACATTGCATTGCCACAACATCATCATGGTGGTGCTGGATGTGGCTGTATCATCATTACGGGGCGTAATTATCATTACTGGCGACGCGCCAGTCGCGTGTCGTCCTAATGCCCTCCTGTTTTCCTGAGTCTTGTTGGTTGGTCGCTTGGGTTGTCCATCATTATTGAACAGGTAAACAATAACTGTCGGCTGTTGATTCCACAGCTTGTGAGGCTTTCATTTTTATGATCCTTATTTTGAAAGTCTGCCTTAATCCTGATTATATTGTTTATTCGAGAGCCCACTTATTTATTTGTTTTGCCAGTCAGTCGCTGGTGATTTCCCTTCGGTTGCCCATTGTCGTCTTGTCTATGCCTTAGTTGCCGATACAGGTCCTCGCGGCAATGCTGATGGCTTAGGTGGTTTGTTAATTGTGGCTTTATAGTAATTATGATCTCAGCAGGTACTTGTAACAATGTTTTGGTGTATGAAATAGAATTGTTTCGTGTGCAAATGATGAGAGCTGTGGGAAAATGGAATAGACAAAAGAGGAATTTAATTATTTAAATTAAATAGTTTTTAATCCATGCAAATGTAGTGAGCTTAGCTTCAAGAGTTGTGAATACATCTTTCCAAGTTGGGTATAAGGTCAGAACATTCAAAAAGTATTTGAGCCTGTACGTAGTCTTACTGTAATTCTCGCAGCTTATAATCCACGTTAAAGATCCAATGGTTGGAATATGAGGATCGAGTTTTCGTACAAGATGTCAGGAGCTCCTAAATACTCCCGCAGTCAATATGCGGTCTTTGTACTTTAATTTGGACACATATAATTTAGTTTCCAGCGTTCACAACCAGAAAAAATATGCATGCCTCAAGATGGGCAAGAGCAAAGTTTCCACCTTATACCTGTGGATTCCATGTGGGTGTAGAGCACAATAAATCTCTATTCGCTTACTCCTGAATGTTCTAAAAAATAAACTCAATTGTTGACCCTTGTGTGTACCGGGACAATTGTCTTGTCGGATAGCTATTGAGCTTCCTAGTTGATCCGAAATGATTGGTTGAGTAAAGAAGGAATGGGAGAGCTTCAATTTTCGGTGTTTCTTACCGAAACCTCTCGCACGCTTGATTTGTCTATTGAGCTAGTTCATATTCTATCAAATCGATCAATAAGGAAACAGAGAATAAGTACCAATAATGGTACAATCATTACGAGGCAGGACAGGTTGATTATATATAACAAGTAAAAAAGCTGTAAGTTCGACCGGGCCGAACTTTGTATACCCTCCACCATTTGGTACAAATTTGGCAATTTAAAAAAAAAATCCGCTAAAAATCCTGTTAAAATCTTAAACATAACGAATGTATCCGTATATTAGGGTCTATAAGACGACGTGGACCTGCATAGGCAACTTTTGTCATAAGCTATTACCATATTCAAATGCGAATCTTGAAAAAATCTGTTTATAATGTAACTAAAATCATCAAAATACCGAATATAGGGACGTACCATGGGGGTTATAAAGCGTGGACCTACACAGACAATTTTCTGGCATAGGCTGTAGTATCTTTTACGAACTTCAAATACGCTGTCGCTGTATGTCGCTAAAATCATCAAAATACCGAATATCGGAGGCTACCGTTATATGGGGGCAATACGAAGACGTGCACCTGCACAGACAATTTTCTGTCATAGGATCTAGTATCCATTACGAACTTCAAATGCGGAATTTGAAACAATTCCCGTAAATAATGTCGCTAAAATCATCAAAATACCGAATATTGGGAGGTACCGTCATATGGGGGCTATACAAAGACATGGACCTACATGGTCCATTTTCTGTCTTAGGCTGTAGTATTCATTACGAACTTTACATATCAATTTTGAAACAATTCCGGTAAATAATGTCGCTAAAATCATAAAAATACCGCATATCAGGAGGTACCGTTATATGGGGCTATAGGAAGACATAATACACATTTAAGTTTATTTTTATCAACTTACTTCATTTCGTTCGGAAGCTAGAGTGATTTCTACAGACGGACATAGAATTCTATATGGCTAGAGAGGGTATATATCATTTTATATGGCCAAAACGTGTCTAGTCGAAATAACGGTTTTAGACCAAATCCGTTTCTGGACATTTGGAGTTGATCTAGCTATGTCCGCCCGTCTGTCTGCTTGCCTGGCTGGCTGGTGCGCACGATAACTCTCCAAGGGAATCCAAACTTGGTACATCGTAATATTTTTGTCAAACTTACATCTAGTTCGGAGATGGGCAATATAGGTACACTCCTTCTGGGACCTCCCCCACAAAAGGTCAACATTTTCTGCACAGAAAGAGAAAGGATAATCCGATTTTACTCCAACTTTGCAAATCCTAATATTTGCGTCAGTGCTAGATCAGGTGTGAAAATCGACAATATCGGTCAACTCTATCAAATACCTCCCCCACAAAGCTTCAAAATATTGAATAATTATAACTCTAATAAAATGTGATGTAGGACCCGATTGTCTTCAAATTCCAGACATCTCAATAATTGTATTAATCCAAGGTCTGGTGTGAAAATGGAATGTATCGGTCCACTCCTTCTGTTACCTCCCCCACAAAAAGTCGAAATGTTCAATATCCATGAGGCGAAATAAACATCCGATTCCATTTAGACTTGGGACTTCTGAATATTTCCATCAACACAAGATCTGTTGTAAAGATGGCAGAGATCGGACCATTTCTTCTGGTACCTCCCCAACGTAGGGTTCAAGATTTTGAAATAGGCATTATCTTCTTTCTCTTCAAATTTCACACATACAAACATTTTTGCAAACACAAGATCTGTTGTGAAGATGATATATATATGCGAACCCCTTCTGGTACCTCACCCACAAAGGGTCACAATTTTCAATACTTTTATCTGTTATAACTGGCGAAACAAGTCAGCGCTTCTTTACAACTTGCTAAAATATTTCTCTCAACTAGAAACCTGAGATGTATATAGAATTCACGATGTCGCATAAAATTGGATATATATGTTTGATTTTCTTGTATTTTTGCCCATATAAATATTTTTAACTGTATTAGGTGAAGGATGAAAATGGAATACTTCGGTCGACAATATCTGGCAACTCATGAACTTTTTAACATTTTCTAAAAATAATAGTTGTGTTCCAGAACCTGCAAATTAGTACTAATTAGCACTAATTCTGCTACAACGCGTTCCCGTACTCCAAAAACTAGCAAAACTTGCAGCTCTCTCGAGAACAAAATGGCGCTGAGTGGTGCACATTTCTGCTTGTTTTAGCTACATGAATTTGGCCGAGCAGAAATGTGCATATTGTAAATTTGACATTTAATTGGCAGGGCTAACAAGGTTGAAAAATGTATTGATACATTTCAATAAAGAAAATGATCAACTTGAAAACTAAAGGAAAAACTAATATTTGTCGTGCAAAAAACAAAAAGAGAAAATATGGAGCAACTGATGTATTCACTTTTGGATGATTCCAGCAGTGAAGAGAACTGGCTGAATGAGGAATCAGATTATTAATTATTATTATAAATTATTAATTTTAACTTATCGTCTTCAATACTCATTTTTTAAATGTTGGCGCTCTTTTCAGTAAGGTTTCACCAGTCCGATTTAGGCTGTTTACTTTTGGAATTTTGAATTTTGACATTTTATCGCATTTCTGCTAATTTTCCGTTCCCTTACTTTTTGAGCAAACCTAAATGAGAATGACATTTCGAACTGTTCTCTCTTCTGCTAGTTTTACTACTAAAAAAGTACTGGAACACAACTAATCACATATCTCATATAAAGTGAAGGAATTAATCAATACAGTCCAAACCCTGGCACGTCGCAATATTTATGACATATTTATATAGGTATGATACGCAATGAATGAATAATCATAACAGAAGTCAAAATATGTTTAAACCAGGACTAGAAAAAGAGTATCCCATGGGATATCAGTGTGTTCACCAACACAATTGTAAAAAAATCTGTCAAATTGGTTTTGGAAGAATATTTACTTGTGTTCGAGTAGTCGATAAATACATCGTAAGAAATATTGGAGCACATAAATATATCTTACTACATATTTGAAACAAATATTTCCGAAATTGTAAAAATTACAACTGTTAAGTTTTATCTTTTTATTGATTACTATTTGAAAGAATTTGTGTAAGAATTCACATGTTGAGAGTAGGATTCATTTGATATTGACCAACATATTAATTTCCCTTCTTAATTAAATATTGAGTTTTCGGCGTTTTTAGTTATTATTTGTGACCACTTTTCCTGGCATGAATTAAATGGCCATAACTCCTTAAATATTGAGTTTTTGGCGTTTTTAGCTATTATTTGTAATCACTTTTCTAGGCATGAATTATCGAATATTTTAAGATGGCCATAACTCCTTAAATATTGGGTTTTCGGCGTTTTTAGCTATTATTATTAATCACTTTTTAAACTTTAAACTATCAAACATTGGCTGTGGGTATAAATCTGTTGGCAAAACCGACTGATTCTTTTTAACTTATTAAGTTAAATTTAGGTTTGTCGTTGTATATATTTTTAATATTTTTAACCCGTTTCTCGAATTATTTAATTCCCTTTACTCCCAAGATTACTTTTAAGCGCTTAACCTGAAATTTTCTATTTTGCATTTAACCTTCTTAAGACGTTACGCTGCGTTTCATGAAATTAAAACAAAAAAACATTTAAATAACATCAATGAACAACATGTGTTTTGCCAATAGAAAAGGCGATTAAAATTATTACAGGCTTCTTAAGATACTCGAAATGAGTACTTAAATGCCATGCTGAGAACGTGTGTCTGTATGTGTTGTATTGTTCCACAGAAATGACACGTCAAAAGACAATGTTAATGAGGAAGAAGGAGTTCACAATGGAAAGAAGTACCTACTTGTTAGGAACTTCAAACATTGTCAACTGTTTAAGCATCTGACAATGGACAGCGTGAGCATTATGTGCGTATTTGACATACCATCATCGGTCATGAATAGAAAGGTTTCGGACAAGAAAATCCGCTTAAGTGACACATTCATATTCATCCAAACACACGCACACACACACACTCGCCATAAAAACAATTCATTCAAAACGGTTTGACCGATTTGGGTGAAAGTTGTGCGTGTGACCAGTTAGCCAACCAACCATTCATTCTATCCTGCTCCTATGACATGTCTCACTTGTCACACAATGACAATTTGCTTGAAAATGCGATTAAATGGAAGTTAATTGTCAGAATTATAAAGAGTTTTAAATTGTAGGTGATTAAACAAATGAAGGAGTTCTGGGATCGGGGAGGTGGAGGGATTTGTGCATGTTTTCTAAATAACTCTATTATATGAATAATTCTATTATTGTCTTAATAGTGCGATTGTGGAAAATTTAAAAAAAACGGATAATCTCTTATAATTTTTAAACAAACTAGAAATATGCTAACTATATGAAATCTGTGACAGATGCAGCAGTATATAAACATAAATTAGACTTACTTTGGATCTGGTACAGACTATAGAAGAATATATTTCTTAACTGATTTGGGACTGGACATAACGTACACATAAGTCCAACCACTCCGGGTGAAACCTTAGTCACCGGTTAGCAAAATAGGCCAAATCACAATATGTGAGATGAAAAAACTGCAGCCAACTTCAGACTGCAGTCATTTCTAAGCCACTTGTCTGACAGCTGTTAAAATTATTCCAGTGACAGCTCATTATATTGTTTACAAGCGTACAAAAGCATTTTGGTGAGAATTTTCCAGAATAAAGTTATTCGTGATGGAATTCAAGCGTGATAGTGTGATTTCTTTATATTTGGCTGGAAAACCACAAGTGGCTATCGTTAGAACACTCCAGCATTTAAATGTGACTAAATCTTTTGTGTCTCGTACCATCGCTCGTTACCGTGATACTGGTAGCGTAGCCCGACGACAAGGAAGTGGACGGAAGAAAACAGCAACATCAGCAGAAATTGTTCGGAAAGTAAAGAAGCGACTTGATCGAAACATGACCGCGTCGCAGTGGCCGATGAATGGCTCGTGAGCTGAACATATCGCAGAATTCCATTCGGCAAATATTGAAAAATGAGCTCGGGGTAAAGCCATTGAAATTCCAAAAAATGCAAGAACTTACACCGCAACGGAAAGAAAATAGACTCAAAAGAGCTGAGGAGTTGCTTCGCTTGGCCGAAAGTGGTGAACTGCCGAATTTGGTTTTCTCCGATGAGAAAACATTCGTTGTCCAGCAGTTTGTAAACAAACAAAATGATCGTATTTACTTGCCAAAGAGGTCAGCTGAAAATGTGCACCTTCGGTTGGCCACCAAAACTCAAGCGCGGGCAATGGTAATGATGTGGGCCGTCATAACAGCCGATTGTCGCTCTCCGCTCGTATTAATCGAGCGTGGCATCAGAATAAATGCCGAATATTATCGCGATAATATTCTGGAGGGTGTATTGAAGCCTTGGGCACACAAACATTTTGGCCGCAGACCTAGGACATTCCAACAGGACTCAGCACCATCGCACTCAGCACGCGCCACCCAAGAATGGTTACAAAATGAGGTTCCTTGCTTCATTTTCAGCGCAAAATGGCCACCAAAATCTTCGCATACCAATCCGTTGGACTATTGTGTCTGGAGTATTTTGGAAAGCAAGGCCCTAAAAAATACCAAAGTGTCGATCACCTCAAGCAAGCAAAAATACTGCAGAGAAACATTCGGGCAGCGTGTGACGTTTTCATTGGCCGTTTAAAGGCCATAATTCGTGCTAAAGGTCACCAATTCGAACAAATCTAAACATATTCTAAATTTTATGCTATTTCTGAAATTTGTTGCTTTCATTCAACAAAATTACAAAAATAAAATCTATGGCGTTTAACTTTGTTTCAATTTTTTTTTATCTCACTCTGTAAAATAAAATATATCGTATTGCGCTTTTATAACATTCATGCATTAATCAACTAGGCTTAATAGATCTAGTGGGTTAACCTTGCCAGGTGCAGGGATCGCTTCGACATGGGGAGTCATCTTGGTGGTGGAGGAGATCGGAGACAATTCTCCCAATGTGCCGTTTAACAATTCATTCACAGCTAATGGCTCCTCTGTGAACATCTTCCTTTGGTTGTGGGTTTATCTATCCCAGGAAGTTTGGCTGACCAAATTTCCTCCGTATCTATGAAAAGGGCAGGAAATTGTATTCTGTTCTTTTTTACGATCCTCTCCAAACATTGCCTGAATCTAGAGCACTTTTCATGGCTTGGAAGGAAGCCAACATGGCTCGTTTTTTGAAGCAAGGTTCAGATCCCTCTCAGTGTGACAAATACAGGCCTATTTCCCTCCTTTCGCCGTTTGGAAATTTATTCGAATCCGTTATTTTTGGCCCTGTCTGGCACATGGAATTTTATATAAATGTCAATTGTCATCGCTAGTTTGCTAAGGGATCGATTCTTCAGGATTTAAGTGAATGAGCGACTTTCCAGTCGCTACACAGTTTTTGGCAGGTGTTCCTCAAGGTTCCCTGCTTGGCTAGATGTTTTACAACAGTTTTTCTTGCAACATTCCGTTTTCTCTCTCGGGCGGAATCAATGTCCTATGCAGTTCTATGATGTTCTATAACCCTTTTCCGGTCCCCTTGTTAGGTCGGTCAATAGGCGCGTTAACGAGTACCTCGAACTTATACCTCGAGTACCTAAAGATAGCCTTGGATCAGGTCCCTGTCTCGGAGAGGTTCGACCATATTCGTCATATAGACTACGCCCTGTCTAGGAGCAAAGGTATGTATTTCGGATACAGTCGAAACTTGAGGTTGAGGTGTGGTCTTTCACACTATGTTAGGCTCTTGATCTACCGACAGGTGATCAGACCTTTCGTCGCCTGCGCCTTCCCTGACTGGTTTTACATTTGGTCTCACAAGATGGAAAGGTTATTGAAAAGGAAAGTACTTTCCTCTTGTCCCTTCCAAAGGCCAGGCGGCTCCTATAGAGCTCTGGACGATCTACGAAAGTGTCGATTTATTTGCGCCCTATTGCAGAGCGATGCCATAGATAAAAGTATGATAAGGAACTTTAAAGATGCGGACCAGTTATGAGCTCGGAAGCATTTGCCACTAGCCGCCCTTTCCAGGACGTGCTTGCTTCACGGGGATGAGGGACTAATATTATTTCATAGTGGGCATGGGTCGTGTGCAACACCGCCCGGCTGACGTAAGTTAGTAGTTTTAAGTGTATTGTAAATATTTAGTTCAATTCTATTATTTAGTTTGAAAGTTTTGATAGCCCCTTTTTATATTCTCCACCATTCTATGTAAGGTCCTAATATTCGGTATTGTGATAATTTTTAGTGACACTTTTTACCGGAATCGTTTCAAATTTCGTATTTGATTGTTTGTCCAGGTCCACATTTTCGCATAGCCCCCATATAATAGTACATCTCTATATATGGTATTTTGATGATTATTCACCGATTTTTTTTTTCAAGTTTCGCATTTGAATATTGTAATGGCTTATGACAAAAGTTACCTATGCAGGTCCATGTCGTCGTATATACCCTAATATAACGACTACATGCTGTATTTTCAAAATTTTAACAGAATTTTTAACGGATTTTATTTTTTTGAAAATTTCCAAATTCGTTCCAAATGGTGGAGGGTATTCAATGTTCGGCCTGGCCGAATTTATAGCTGTTTTACTTGCTTTTTTATTTTGAAAATTTCCGAACTTTGAGGCCCTGATTTTACTGCTTTTTTAGTTAATATTTTTAGAAATAATAAAAAGAATTTAATTTTAATATTTATTTACATTTTCTTTGTTTTTGTATTTTTTTGTAATTTATTTTATTTAATGAAAAAATTCTTCTCCATAAATTTTATAAATAATTTAAACATTTTTGCTCTGTTTTTTTTTCTACTTAATTAAAAAGTAATTTAACAAAAAAAAATTGGAGATAAATGTCTATAAACTACTTAAAAATTACTAAAAAATAATAATAATTAAAATTTTTTATTTGTAGAATTATATTTTGCACGTTTTTGATTTTGTTTGTTTTTAAGATATCTTAATTTTTATAATTTTTTTAATATATATATTTTTTATTTACATGCTTTTGAAAAAATATTTGAATACATAACCTCAAAATGTGCACATAGCTATTACAAATATTGTATTTTCATGGTATGGGTTCGTGGGTGTGGTTAATTAAATGTGGAATTACTATTTCTAATACAATTTGTCTAGTATTTCGGTATTTTTCTGTTTTTATTGTAGGCAGAGATTCGTTGAACTAAAATTTTGAAGATGTTTGTTTGATGAGAATGTTGTTAGGGAGTTTCTTCAATGTTGAGGGATCAAAGTCAATACAGGGTCGGACAAAAAAAAAACTACTTTTGAGAATAAATTGCTCTATTCCAGAACCTGCTAGTTTTGCTATTTTTCCGATATCATAAAGGGAAAATCGTCTATCGTTGTGAAAACTTTTATATTCTTGCAGTTCTGGAACAGACGAAATATGTAATTTTTAGACCATACTGATTTCGATTTTTTTTTGTTTTGAATTTGAAATCACAATAGGAAGTTTCAGAACAAACTCAATATCAGTCAGTTAGCTTCTCTATTTTTTTGACGTTATCGACAGAAATCGGTTGTCTTTAAACGTAAAATGGTCATGTAAATGTTGAAAATCTACTACTTTCTTTTCGTCGGCAAATTATCGAAAAAATTCGTTAATTATCGAAATTATAAGCAAATGGAAAATTGCTGTCATCGATAGTTGTCGTTAATTCTGATGTTATCTAATTAAAGAATCACACTAATGGCGTAGACAGGGTTCGTATCACTGCCGAAATTGTGGCAAGACAGTCCGAATTATTAATAGCTGCTAGATATTTAATTTTTAGGAATCTAACACAGAGACTCCTGGAGCTGATGACAATACCCAGAATTTCAAATTTTAAAAATCCCCTCACAACTTCCTCATCTCATCTATGATCTAATTTTATCTAAACTGTTATACAACTGTCATACTATTCAATTTTGATTGGAAATAATCTACAACAAATTGGAAGATTAAGGAATTTCAAAAATAAAAACTTTGTTGCTGCTGGTGTTGTTGTTGGTGGTGATGATCTCTATATGCCATTGTTGACGAGTATGTTGCCACCGCCGACGCCGCCGCCGATGTTGTTGTTGTCGACTCTGCTGTCACCTGACCCTGATGTATCGTTTCACTTGCCACTTTGGGCGCCATTAACCATTCACTATTGCCCGTACAAATGGCGTCTAACTAAAATCATAAATGTTGATATTCGCTCATATCGTAGATGGGCATGGAGCTCATGACATTGTGTAAATGAGAATATGCAACGGCAGCAGGCAGCGGAGCCATTTGGCTGGCTACATTAGCGGAACTTTTACCAGAACCAACGGCTGCAGCCGCAGCAGCAGCGGCTGACAGTGCAGGGCTACCAATCAATTGGGCACTGAGCGCATGATCAGCAGCCGTGACATGTGATGTGGCCAGGGTATGTGATTGCTGTTGTTGCTGCTGCTGGTGATGTTGTTGTTGCTGCTGCTGCTGGTGATGATGATGGGCGGTGTGATGACTACTAAGCGTTTGATTGGGTGATAACTGTTGTGCTGAGTGTTGCTGCTGTTGCTGCTGCTGCTGCTGCGTTTGCTGGTGATGATGTGGATGCTGGTGATGTTGTGTCGTCGTATGATGATTGCTACTGTTCGGATTACTGTTGGCAGAACTGGGACCACCGCCATGACTTTGTTGCATGAGAGCACCTTCCATTTCTGAATCACTTGATGAGTCCAAATGCTGTTTGTCAGAATTGCCACTGTAATGAGAATGAAGTGAGAGAGACATGGAGATTAGTTGCTGGTTAAACATGGGAGGTAGAAAAAATGAATAACAATATATACTAGACTTTACATTAGCGGATTTTGCCTGGTTAATTAAATTTAAGAAATCCACCACAATGTAAACGAGGTATAAGACATTTTAGATAATAATCTTTAAATCAACAAGAAATGTAGTTTAAGTTAAAAAAGTAAAAAAGCAGTAAATTCGGCCGTGTCGAACTGTGAATGGCCTCCACCATTTGGAACGAGTTTAGAAATTAAAAAAAAAATCAAAAAAGTCAGTTAAAAAATCTGTTGAAATCTTAAAAATATCGAATATAGTCGTTATATTGGGGTTTATGCGAAGACGTGGACCTGCATAGGCAACTTTTATCATATTTATTTTGGCCCATTCCCGGCGAAGCGCATGTTTGAGGTGATCGACACTTTGGCATTTTTTAGTGCCAACCTTGCTTTCCAAAATACTCCAGACACAATAGTCCAATGGATTGGTATCTGGAGATTTTGGTGGCCACTGTGAGCTGTAAATGAAGCGAGGAACCTCATTTTGTAACCATTCTTGTGTGGCGCATGCTGAGTCCTGTTGGAATATCCAAGGTCTGCGGCCAAAATGTTTGACTGCCCAAGGCTTTATACACCCTCCAGAATATTTCCCGATAATATTCGGCATTTATTCTTATGCCACGGTCGATTAATACGAGCGGACAGCGACCATCGGCTGTTATGGCGGGCCACACCATCACCATGGCCGGCTCTTGAGTTCTGGTGGCCAACCGAAGGTGCACATTTTCAACTTACTTCTTTGGCAAGTAAACACGATCAATTTGTTTGTTTACTAACTGCTGAACAACGAAGGTTTTCTCATCGGAGAAATCCAAATTCGTCAGTTCGCCACTTTCGGCCAAGCGAAGCAACTTTTAGCTCTTTTGAGTCTATTTTCTGTTGCGGTGTAAGTTCTTGCACTTTTTGGAATTTCAATGGCTTTACTTTACAGCCTATATAGGGTAAGTGCGCCTAAGTTCGGCATGTCCCAGTAGTCGGCAGTTTTGAAATATAAACTTAAATAACTAAGAATAGAAGTGACCAAATAATGAAATAATTGCAAAAAACATCAACACTGATCTCTGCTCTCTTTCTGTAAAAAAAACAATGAGCATCGACCATTTATTACGAGAGAATAACGGTTTTTGTCAGTGAGTGTCTTCCAACACGTGCGATAGTGCTGTTTGTAAAGAAAAAATTAGTGGTGGCGTCAACTTAATAATCTATGTAAGTATATTAAAATTAATACTTTTGAAATCAGAAATATTTTATAATAGTAAATAACAGTCTAAAGATCATTTTATAACTTTAAAAAATACAAATTAATCATTTTTCTGTTATATTTTTTAATGCCGACATTAGGGACAGGAAAAAAAGAGATTTGCCAATAGTCGGCAGGGGTTGCCAATTACTAGAAAAATATCATTTTTGACAAATTTCACCAAAATTTGAGAGAAGTATTAAAAAATAATCCAAAAACTACTCAAATAAAAAAAATATTTTTGAGTGGATTTACACAGTATTCGACATAACTATGGTCCTTAAGTCGGCAGTCGCTTTTATTTGTGTTTTTTGACCAACTTTTCTAAGTTAAGTAGGTTTTTTAAAGAAGCTATTTGACGTTTCAGATAGCCAACATTTTTTTTCAAAGATGCCTCCAAAAGGAAAAAGATCATTTCACAAATATACGGAAAACGCCCTGAACGACGCACTAAATGCCATAAGAAGAGGCGATATATCAATTTTGGGTGCCAGTAAAAAGTATGGTGTTCCCAGGGCAACTTTGCAGGACAAACTGTCTGGTAGAGCTCCTGAAGGCCCAAGAAAGATGGGACCTCCTACAATATTAACAACTGCCGAAGAAGAGCATTTAAAAAAGTGGTGTCTAGATTTGGCCAAATGTGGATTTCCGATAAAAATTGACGAATTGTTAAACACCGTACAAAAAATTTTAAATGAGGATAAAAGAGTTACTCCTTTTAAAGACAGTCGACCTGGCAGAAAATGGTTTAACGCATTTTTAAGACGACATCCTGATTTAAGCATTCGGGAGTCCGAGGGAATTACAAAGGGGAGAGCCATAGTAACGGAGGAGACTATAAGAAAATGGTTTTCCGATTTAAAAACGTTTTTAGAAGAGCAGAATGCTACAGATATCTTGGAGGATCCATCCAGGATTTTTAATGGGGATGAAACCAGTTTTTCTATGTGCCCGAAAACTGGAAAAGTTTTAGCGCCAAAGGGTTACAGAAATGTGTATTCAATACAAAAAGGAAACGAAAAAGAAACAGTGACAGTACTATTAGTCTTTTCCGCTAATGGTAAAACTGTTAATCCAATGGTTGTTTTTCCATTTAAAAGAGTTCCCAAGGATGTAGTGAACAGTCTCCCGGAGACCTGGTTCCTCGGAAAATCGGAAACCGGATGGATGATCAGTGACGTGTTCTTTGAATACATTGCTAATTGTGTCCATAAATGGTTAGAAGAAAATCAAGTCCCTAGGCCAGTTTTGCTATTTGTCGACGGTCATAAGTCTCATATGACTATGGAACTTAGTGAATTCTGTGAGAATAATAAAATTATATTGTACGCACTTCCTCCCAATACAACACATATAATGCAACCAGCGGACGTCAGTGTTTTTAAGCCGTTGAAATCTGAGTGGAAAAATACATTGAGGGAATGGCAAAATAAAACGGAAAATATTAACAAAGTCCTTTCAAAATGCACTTTTTGTCCTCTGTTGCATTCCGTGCTGTCAGCAATAGATTTGGAAGACACCATTAAGAATGGGTTCCGGAAATGTGGACTTTATCCGTTTAACCCTGAGAACGTCGATTATACAAAGTGTGTAAGAAACAATTTGGAAAGAATGACAAATAGGAGCGATGCAAATAATGGTTTACATTTAATGGACTTCGACAAAGCAATTCAAGTAATAAACCTAATAAGTTCAAGGCTTAATTCTCGGGGAATTGACGCTAACATAGTTGTTGAAGAGATTGAGTCTCTGAAAAACTCTGAAGGCGAACAAGATATTGAATTATTAGCCAACGTAACCGTGCAGCCCAGTTCATGTATAGTCAATAAAGACTGGATTTTGGAAAAAGAAACCCGGCTACGCTCTTCATCTCCATTAAATGAAAATAATGCACCGATATTGACTTTTTGTTCGTCTCCCACTACATCCAGAAATGTAGAATTGTCGTTAAAACCAACGAAAGATTCACCTAAATCATCAGTAACTAGCGCACTTATTAGAAATGTTTTAAGTCCCGTTAACTTATCCAAACCAGGTAATCTATACAAACGTGCATATATTCTGTAGTGCCCAGGTATAATGCCAGTATACACTTTTTCTTTTTCTAACTAGGTTCTTCCAAGTTTTTACAAAACGAAGAAGGGTCTGTGTCAAAATCGTTTAAAAGCCATATTCAATTCCCTAGATTGACATCAGCAGTAAAACCCAACTCGAGAATCAAGCCTCCAAGTGCAATTTCTGCACTTGCATGGAGGGAGCATATTCAAGCAGTAGAAAATGAAAAAATTGCCAAGGCAAACGCAGTACAAGAGCGAAAACTGGAACGCCAGAAACGAAAATTGGAGAAATTAGAAAAAATAAGAAAAAATAAAAGAGGAAAGAAAAGGGAAAAGCGTAGTTCTTTCAACGAAGAACTTGACAGTGATGTGGAAGACTGATACCAATGCACCTGTGAATTAACTTATTTTATTCCTAATGTTTAAGTTTAAGTTAAACCAAAATGAATTAAAAACAGTAACTAGGTTAAAAGACAAAATAAACTCCAAATATTAAATTTATTCTTTTTTTCTTTTATCTCATTTTTATTTTAATTAAAAATCCATTTACTAAAGGTAACCATACTATTTCAAATTCTAGATTAAACTGTGAATTAGTAATATATAATTGTTTTGTACTATTTGAAATAAAAAATAATATAAAAAATAATATTTTCTTTATTGAAATACAATATGCCGACTACTGGCAAATAGACATGCCGAGCATTGGAAAATGGTGCCGACTACTGGCAAAAAACCACTGTTTTAGTAAAATTGCAAATTTTACCAATTTACTAAAAACAAATTAAATTTTTGTTTATTATTTCCAAAACTAAACAAAATTTGGAATCCAAACAACTTTAGTTTTCTGCAATTGAAAGATTTTACTCAGAATATTGAAAGATTGAAAAAGCGAAAATTCTAAAAGTGCCGACTACTGGTACATTTACCCTATATATATTTTTTTATGTCTAAAATTATTATTTCGATGAGTTACAAACGGAATGACGAACTTAATATACCCTGCATACTATGCATGGTGGAGGGTGTAAAAATATGGGGGAAATGCAACTTCGTTGTAGAGACAAAAGGTCAGTTTTTTCAGTGGTTTTCCAGAAAGAAACTCGAATTTTAAAGAGACATCATTAAATATAACATAGTGTTATTAGTTGACGATAAATCATTGAATGTGAACCACCATAATATTGATCAGCTGTTAAACAGGTTATGTAGATTAGCTGATTAACAGATGCATGGATTATAATGAAGTGTTCTTTGAAATTCAAAGGATTACTATGACACGTTTTTAAGGTATCGATGAAATTGGAAACGAAGAAATAAAATGTCCTTAATATTCAAGTAATGAGTTTTCTAAAAAATTATTTAATTCCACTAAGAATTCTACGCACCTTATCAACAAATCTTGGCATTTCCGTAAACATCCCACAGGAAAACATGAGCCATCCAAAATTTCCCAATTACAATAATTCGTGATACTAATTGACATATGTTATCCAATTTGTTGAACATCAACCTATTTCCCAGCTCCTTAATGTGAACACAACTGTCTAAGCAAATGTTTTTTTTTTTTTTCAGTTCAAATGTCACAGCAGCCACACTCTCCCTCTCTTCTCTCTGCCGCCAACAATTAAATACAAATACACATTTTAACAAATTACAATTGACATTTAAATTGGTCTCAAAACCTACACATTCCAATATTTCAAGCATCAGCCATGTGAAAGTCAAAATCCATTGCCTTCCTCCATCCTCCAAACCCAAGTGCAATGCCCAACATCTGTGGTGAATTAATAAAACACAATAAATTATTTGTGTCACAATAAGTGACGACTAGACCCAAACTAGCAGTTCAACGAACACTGACATCCAAAACAAGCGAAACGGAAGGAAATAAACGATAAAGCCATTTAAGGTTTCAAATTCTCTTCATAATATGATCTGAATATCTATCTCTGGGGACTAGGCTTGTGTGCAAAGTGGAAGGGAGCGAAACAAGAAACTGAAGAGTTACTTAACGGCGCTGCTATTTTGTAACTCTTGACTTTCAACACCAAAATATTGATGACAAACTCGGGCGCACACTCCAGGAAACATTAATATCTGGCTGGGAGGAGGAAAACAAAAGCACTTTAGGTGTTTGATTTCAAGTCACAAAAACAAGGCAGAAACAACAACAACAAAAAGTGAAATATTAATCCAACTCCCCACTGTGTTACACGTAGAGAGAGAGAGAGAAAGATACAATCTTTTTATTTAAACAAGGCTCAAGTGTTTTTGTTGTTGTGTAAAACAGGGGGAAAGAAAGGAGGTACTTGAGAAATATAGACAAATGAACAATTGAAGCTGCAACAGAAACAGGTAAAGCAGATGGAATGAGATGTAATCATAAAACCGAATCAATGGCTACTGGAAAACGAAGACTCTTCGAGGGTCAAGAAAATCTTGGAAAGTGTCAGGAAAATAAGAATGTCGCCAAGAAAAATTTCCAAGGAAATTTGGGGATGACACTGTTCTGAAGTTAAGGAGATCTCTAAAGACACTTTAAAGCCTCTTTAGAAAATATATTCTTTTTTGGGTAAATTTCTAGAACGATGACAAGTTTGTTATACAGGGTGAGATAAAAAAAAACTGCAAAAACGTCAAACGCGATAATTATTACATTTTTTTTAACTTTTATTGAATGAAAGCAAAAATATCGGAAATAGTATCAAATTTTAGAATAAGTTTAGATTTCTTGGAATTGGTCACATTTGGCACGAATTATGGCCTTCAAACGGCCAATGAAACCACCGCACGCTGCCCGAATGTTGCTCTGCGGAATTTTGGCCCATTCCCGGCGAAGCACTTGCTTTAGGTGATCGAAACTTTGGAATTTTTTAGTGCTAACCTTTATTTCCAAAATACTCCAGACACAATAGTCCAACGCATTAGTGTCCGGAGATTTTGGTGGCCATTGTGCGCTGAAAATGAAGCGAGGAACCTCATTTTGTAACCATTCTTGGGTGGCGCGTGCTGAGTGCGATGGTAATGAGTCCTGTTTGAATGTCCAAGGTCTGCGGCCAAAAAGTTTTGCGTGTCCAAGGCTTTAATACACCCTCCAGAATATTTTCGCCATAATATTCGGCATTTATTCTGATGCCACGGTCGATCAATACGACCGGAGAGCGACCATCGGCTGTTTTAGCGGCCCACACCATCACCATGGCCGGCGCTTGAGTTCTAGTGGCCAACCGAAGGTGCACATTTTCAGCTGACCTTTTTGGAAGTAAAAACGATCATTTTTTTGTTTACAAACTGCCAGACAACGAATGTTTTCTCATCGTAGAAAACCAAATTCGACAGTTCACCACTTTCGGCCAAGCGAAGCAACGCTTTAGCTCTTTTGAGTCTATTTTCTTTCTGTTGCGGTGTAAGTTCTTGCACTGTTTGGAATTTCAATGGCTTTATCCCGAGCTAATTTTTCAATATCTGCCGAATGGAATATTGCGACACGGGTTTCGATCAAGTCGCTTCTTTACTTTTCGAACCATTTCTGCTGATGTTGCTATTTTCTTGCGTCCACTTCCTTGACGTCGGGCTACGCTACCAGTATATCTGTAGATGTTACGGGACACAGAAGATTTATTCACATTTAAATTCTGGAGTGCTCTAACGATAGCCACTTGTGGTTTTCCAGCCAAATATAAAGAAATCACACTGTCACGCTTGAATTCCATCACGAATAACTTTTTTCTGGAAAATTCTTACCAAAATGCTTTTGTACGCTTATAAACAATATAATGAGCTGTCCCTGGAATAATTTAAACAGCTGTCGGACGAGTGGCTTAGAAATGACAGCAGTCTGAAGTTGGTTGCAGTTTTTTCATCTGTCATTGCTTTGAAAGTGGTCCATCGGAGACTGATTCTATTTTCTTTCCATATAAAACTGTTGCTGGCATAAAAACCAACCCCCCTCACGCTCACCCTCCCTTAAAAAGAGACAAAATCATGCATTACAATGTAATAGCCACTTGTGAAAATTGAGACAAGATGTCAAGAGGGCTTCTGATTAAGAAGTCATTCGGTAATCTGACACATTGTAAATTCATTTGACAGTTAACAGGCGATAATGATCGCTGCCATAAACGAAAGGCGGTTTGGGCTAATCCAATTGTATTTATGCACATAAAATGAATGAAATCGTACACAATTATGGCATATCAATTCACCACAATAAAAGTGGTGAACTTCAGTGCACACACACACAGGCACCACACAATTGCTCATTTGAGGAGGGAAAAATGAATAGTGGCAGCACTCTTTTATGGTAATGCCAATTGAGTTATATTTTATTGTTTTCAAGCTCAAATGTGTTTGCTTTGGCCACAGTTCCTCTCTTTGTTGTTGTTGTTGTATTATACATTTTCATGTTGGTAATTTGATATGCCAGCCAGCAGACCCCTCCTTTAACCCACAAAATACTTTGCCGTACATTTTTACATAAAAAGAAGAAAAACAACCACATGCACACACATTCAGTTTTACATAATGAAAACCATATTTTTTGGTTTGTAATGGTATTTGCTTTAGTATATGTATGAGTGGAGTGGAGTGTTCGCCATACACCTATGATGCACAAAATGAACATTGCGCTTGTGTGTGTGAGAGAAACCAAAAAGCACGTAAATAATATCTCCCTTCTTGTTTGGGACGTTTTGTAGCAAGAATTTTAATTTTATGTTAGCAAAATTATCAAAAAATATTAAATATAAACTCCATATATTTATATTTTTCTACAAAAGGTATCTATGATTTGTTTTCTTAATGTTAACGGAGCAACAATGCGTACATCCCCCACGCATGTCTGTATTCGTTGAAGTCTAATCAACGACTGAGACCAACGCAAACGTACTGTTTTGTTCATCTAAGCCATACACATACTCATTCATTTATGGTTTTCATCGAAAAAAGTGCAATTCGTTCTCCTTTTTTTTGTTTGATCGCTTGCAAGGTGTTTTTCAATGTCTGCTGCTGCTGTAGCCGCCATAAAAATATGGGTTTGAAATACAGCGACGACGGTGATAACAATAGCCAAAACCACAAAAACCAATAAAATACGAACTACTTCATATTTAAATGTGTAAACGATAATGGTGCCGATGTCGATGGCGATGATAATGGCTGGCAATGGTGGTGGTGATGATGGTGATGGGGGTTACGAATAAGGTTCTATTACCAAAGGTGTTAAGATTATTACAACGGGGGTTCGTTTTACATTTTGGAGTATTCGCTTTAATTCTTTTTCATGGCTTTATTAATAAATGAGGTGTTTGTTATGAAAACCTACCAAAAGGAAAAACGTTCCGACGTTATTTTATCTCAATGGAGATTGGTTATATTTAACACTGCAAAAAATTTCTGATGTTTATAGCCGAAGTGAAAACTTTTTAATACTTAGAATACATTAAAGCCTATTACGGTGACATACGGAAGGAGTCCTTTAAGAATAGTTTTATGCATGGTGCAATAAGAAGGTAGCACAGCTTTCTTAAACTACTGAAATACAGCCCTGAAGCTGTCAGTTTTCTCTAAGAATTATTCTAAATGACCTGTAGAAAACCAATAGGAAGTCTTTAAACGTAGCCCTAATATTGTGTTCCCACCTTCCTCTTTTCTGCTATATAACATAAAGTAGAACGTACGGCCTATATAAATGAGCAGATTTTAGACCCAATGCACATATTAACAAGTAAAAAGCTGTAAGTTTGGCCGGACCGAACTTTAAATGCTCTTCTACATATGGAACGAATTTGGCAATTGTCAAAAAAAAATAATAATAATAATAATAAATCGGTTAAAAATTCTTTTAAAATTTTTTAATATACCGAATGTAGTCTTTATATGAGGGTCTATACGACGACTTGGATAACTTTTGTCATAAGCCATTGGAATATTCAAATGTGAAACTTGAAAAAAAAAAATTCGGTGTATAATGTAGCTATAATCATCGAAATACCGAATAGAGGGAGGTACTATTATATGGGGGCTATACGAAGACGTGGACCTGCATAGACAATCTTCTGTCATAGGCTGTTGTATCCATTACGAACTTCAAATCACAAATGTGAAACAATTTCGTTGAATAATGTCGCTAAAATCATCGAAATACCGAATATAGGGAGGTACCATTATATGGGGTCTATACCTAAAAGTGGATCTACATGGCCCATTTTCAAAACCAAAAGTCCTGCAGACATAATATACATTTGAGAAAAATGTTATCAACTTACTTCATTTCGTTCGTAAGCTAGAGTCTATGTCGCTAAATCGACATAGAATTTTATGCTGATACTATGTGGGGTCAAAAAAGGATATTTGGAGGTGTTACAAACGGAATGACAAACTTAATATACCCTCCATACTATGGTGGAGGGTATACAAATAATTCACTACCACTTCACATTAGGGCTTACTGTCGAGATAATCTTCTTCAAAAGTCTATAAAAATCCATGATCTCAAAATCGGAAATGTATTATAAAAAGTCAACTGAGGTAAAAGTTGACTTCGACTTTTAGACTTCAATACCAAGAGTAAAGGTGGAAACACATAGAACAATTTTTTACTGACTTGAGTCATCGACTGGCTACTTCGGAAATAAACAAAGGTTGACTAGTCGAAATCGACCTACGTATCCCAAGTTTTTCCTTTTATAGTAGGTTTACATTGGAGTTTTTTGTTGCCTTTTGCCATCTGTTCAACGATAAGCGATTGTTCCTTCATGACAACAAAAAAAAATAAATTCTAGCAGACTCTGAAAAAGAGCTACAATAATTTAATAACGCATTGATAAAATAGAATTAAAAATTTAAATTTAAAAATGTTCGTACATTTCCATAAAAATCGACAGACAGAAAATAAGAAACCACAATTTTGAGAGCGAACAATGTAGTTCAAATGCCAATGAGAAAATGGTAAAGACTAAAAGGAACGCTATGGAACGAACATGGAAACTCTTCTGTCCATAGAGTGTGTGTAGTTTTTTTAGGGAAATCTAGAATCTGCAGAGGTTTTAAGAAAAATATAGCAAATATTTGACACATTTTTCGTTGAAGGTAACGCAAGCAAAATACCATGAAAAATAGATTAAGTTGGTAGTACATGACTGCTCAAGTCATCGGCTGGCTTCTTCGTAGAGGAACAAAGAAGTTTTAGGTTGACTTAGTTCGATTTTGATCCTAAGCTCATTTGTTATTTTCCGAAGAAGCCATCCGATGACTTAAGTCAGTCAAAAAAGCGTTATATGTATTCTCACCTTTACTTTTCACAATTATGGGTTTTACAACGATTAAAATTAGGGATATATAGGCTGAATTGGGCCTATACTAAGGACATTTTACTTTCCAACTGGTTTGATATATGTGACCTTCTTTTATAGATTTTTATTTCAGAATACTTTTTTTTCGAATATTTTAACAACCACCATATCCACCATCAAGTTTATCAAATTCCGGAAAAAAACAGACAATCACAAATGAACACACAAATGAAACACGCACAGCAGGGGAGGGAAATAATGATAACAATAACATGGCACATTATTAAATCATCATCTTTACCATCATCACACTCCTATCGGTGGAAGTTATGTCTGAGTATGAACCTACGTACATTCCCAATTTTATTCATACCATTCCAAATATTCATGTTCTTCTTTTCAATGTTACCGTTGCTGCGGCATTGTGTTTGCTTTTTGCGCTTTTCTTTCAATGGGTGTGTGTATCTCTCTCACTCTCCCCAGTAAATGTATGGAAGAGCTTGAGTATTTGAGTGTGTGTGTCTGTTTGTCTGCCTGCCTGGCTGCCTGCACTCGAAAGTATATCAAATTACACTACAAACGATAATTATCATAACAATGGTACCATGGTTTGTGTGTGCGATGATAATGTACGCCTGGCCTTTTACTAGCTCCGCTCTACTTTTGACAAAGATGGCAACGATGATGACGAATACAAAGTGCGATGACTACTACCAAATCGAAAATGAACAGTCTAAATGTGGAAAAAGACAAGTTACTCTAATGGATTGTGGTTCTCCCTCTCTCTCTCTGTGAATACACAGAGTTGCCCAAGGATCTTTGATGAAAATAATTAACTTTTGAAGGGATAGCGCCCAAGGTCCGCTTTCTTATTTCTCCTGAAAAATGTTCATTAACTGGTCCTTTGACCTTTGATAAAATAGAAAAATTGTGTGGGAGCAAAAATAACGCTCCAGGATAGCTTTCGTATTACTTCGAAACGGAGTTCATATGAGTTCACATTGGCTTAATTACATTCTCATAATCATCAATTCATATTGCCCTAAGCAATTCAAATATGACAATACTCTAAATAATCAATCAGCTGTTCTTAAATTGTTTACATTTTTAAATGTCAAGAAGGGAAAATGTAAGTAAAAATACACGTGATCTTTTAATTTAGCATCTTCATAAAAAAATAAAATAATTTTAAATTGGGGAGAAAAATCTTATCGAATTGAAATTATGTGATAAAGTGCATCTTGAGATTAAAGCATTGCCCAAATAGCAGGCGGTACGCGAATTATTTCGAAAAACTACAACCAACTTCAGACTGCTGTCATTTCTAAGCCACTACTTTGACAGCTCATTATATTGTTTACAAACCTACAAAAGCATTTATGTGAGAATTTTCCAGAAAAAAAGTTATTCGTGATGGAATTCAAGTGTGATAGTGCGATTTCTTTATATTTTGCTGGAAAACCACAAGTGGCTATCGATAGAGCACTCCTGCCTTTAGATGTTAATAAATCATTTGTGTCTCGTACCATCGCTCGTTACCGTGATACTAGTAGCTTAGCCCGACGTCAAGGAAGTCGACGGAAGAAAACAGCAACATCAACAGAAATGGTTCGAAAAGTAAAGAAGCGACTTCATCGAAACCCGCGTCGCAGTGGCCGAAAAATGGCTCGTGAGCTGAACATATCGCAATATTCCATTCGGCAAATATTGAAAAATGAGCTCAGGGTAAAGCCATTGAAATTCCAAAAAGTGCAAGAACTTACACCGCAACAGAAAGAAAGTAGACTCAAAAGAGCTAAAGAGTTGCTTCGCTTGGCCGAAAGTGGTGAAATGCCGAATTTGGTTTTCTCCGATGAGAAAACATTCGTTGTCCAGCAGTTTGTAAACAAACAAAATGATCGTGTTTATTTTCCAAGGAAGTAAGCTGAAAATGTGCACCTTCATGTGTGTACAGAACTCAAGCGCCGGCCATGGTGATGGTGTGGGCCGCCATAACAGCCGTTGATCGCTCTCCGCTTGTATTAATCGACTGTGGCATCAGAATAAATGCCGAATATTATCGCGAAAATATTCTGGAGGGCGTATTAAAGCCTTGGTCACGCAAACATTTTGGCCGCAGACCTTGGACATTCCAAAAGCACCATCGCAATCAGCACTCACCACCCAAGAATAGTTACAAAGTGAGGTTCCTTGCTTCATTTCCAGCGCGCAATGACTACCAAAATCTCCGGATACCAAACCGTTAGACTATTGTGTCTGGAGTATTTTGGAAAGCAAGGTTGGCCTTAAAAAATACCAAAGTTTAGATCACCTCAAGCAAGCGCTTTGCCGGGAATGGGCCAAAATACTGCAGAGCAACATTCGGGCAGCGTGTGACGGTTTCATTGGCCGTTTAAAGGCCATAATTCGTGCCAAAGGTCACCATCTCGAACAAATCTAAACTTTTTCTAAAATTTGATGTTCATTCCGACATTTTTTACTTTCATTCAATGAAATTAAAATGATGGCGTTTGACTTTGTTGCAGTTTTTTTTATATCACCCTGTATAAGGGAAAATAGAATTTTAGTTTTCTCTTAAATCATCTCTTTTTCGTACAGCGACACCAGTGGATGCTCGTGTGCAGCTATGATCTAAACCAGCGGTGCTCACAACCGTGTTCTAGAACATGAGTGGAAAAAAGAGATGATTTAAGAGAAAATTAAAATTCAGTTATTCTTTATATTTTACGATTCTTTTTAATTGTTTTTAAACACGAATGTTTGCCAAAATAGTTTATAAAGCAAATGGATAAAAAATATTTGTATAAATAATGACTTAACACTGTTTGGTTCTTGATTTAAATAAGCAAAGAGAAATTTGACTGAAAACAGATATTTCTTCTTGAGCACCCCTGATCTAAACACACAAGATTAACCCACTGGATATAATAAACTGAGTGGATTTAAACTTCCATGGAACTTATTTGTCCAATTTGGCGCCTAATTTGTATCCATCCTTAGTCAGACAATTTGAGCTTTTTAGAAAAATATAAGAAACTAATCCAAGATTGAATATTTTATCCCAAAACATTTTCGATTCTGTGCTTTCAAATAATACCTCTTCGCTTCTGGACATATTTAAGCCATCTTTTGCATTATTTCTATCTCCCTCTCTCAAAATAAAGACCCCATCACTTCGTTGGTGGCCTTAAAGAAGAAAATTATTCATCTTTTGTTTCTGCACCAAATCCACATTTAATTCCTTATAATTACTTTTTGCGTTCTGTTCTTCCTTCTTCTCCCCCCTCCTCCTCTTCTTCTTCTCCTCCTGTCAGTTTCATTTTTGTCGCATTAAGCATCATATTTCTATAAACATAAACAAGTTGAATATTCGAAATATTATCAAATTACGAGATTATGTTTATATAAAAAAGAACGGTGTGTACGTTTTTGGCCTCCAACCATGAATGTTGTCGAAACGTTTTCTGCTTGTTCTTCTTATTGTGTTTTTGTTTCACATAACCGCTTTATTAAACAAAAAAGGAATGAAATGAACAACTATTTTATTATGGAGCATTGTACAATTCTTTCGCTGAAATGTAATGCGATATTTTTGCTTGCAATGTCATTTTATAATGTGGAATATTTTAAATCTAACGGTATTTGGTGTAAAACTTGGAGTATTGTTTTGCCAAAGAATGCCGACGGTGTTTGTGATAAACCAAATATATATATATATATATATATATATATATATATATATATATATATATATATATATATATATATATAAATAAAAATTTACTGAAAGAGATTTTGTTAGCCTGTCATTTGGTTTGTAAAGAATTCCTTTTTATCTCAATTAAAAAAGATCTCCTTAAAATACCTTCCTTCAAGTGATCCATCTATCTCATCTATAAAAACTTCTTTCGGTTTCTTGGAGAAGAGGAGTTGATGTATAGCCAGGCTGCTTTATTTGGAACGCATTTAGTTAAGTTTGCAACTATTGTTACCACTCTCAGAGAGTGGTAATCATTTTTAATGACAGCTATCAATTTAGGTGTGCTAATCAAATCAAAGGGTTGCCACACTGCTTTGATATGGCCAGCCCATCAACATTGCTCATAATTCCCCACCAGCATCAAAACATTTTCATTTTAACGCCATTAAAGAACACTTGCCCCCTTTAAATTCTATTTACCTAACCCCAAGGGTGGGGAATGTCCTCAAAACTCATCAAAATGTACCTCCCCAACAATTCCCATATAAAGTTATAACCAAGAGTCCGTAAACCAGAAGAACCGTTGGCGACAGTCGTACTCGAGGGGAGAGTGGTGGCGGAGCAAAAGGGGACCAAACGCAGGAGAAAAAAAAAATGAGCAAATCCAACAACAACTAATAATACACGCACATTATCATATACAATGAACAACAATACCAAACAAAAAGAGGCAACAACAACAGCAATAACTATAAGAACATCAACGCCAGCGATGGCAGGCAGGCAGGCAGGCAGCGGCGTAACAAAACAAAGCAAAAAACAGCAACAACAACAAAAAGCAAAAACTGAAAAGGTAATTTGATACTTTCATAAAATACCCGCCACCCAACCATAAAACTCCACAAATGAAGGCAGTCAGCCATTCAAACAACAGTGGCAGCAGCAGCAACAACGAAATATCGAAATGGCATGAACGAGCGAAACGACAACGAGGAAGAAGACAAAAACGACGACGATGACGATGAGTAGTTGTAAAACAAACAAAACACAGCCCTACAGAATTACTCACTTTTGGGCACACAGACAGGGGCTCACAAAATGCATGTAGAGCATTTTCGAAGGGGCACCAAATGAGATGATAGTGGGCTATACCCGGGGGAAAAATTAACTCTTGGGTCATGGAATTAGCCTTGAATTGGATATGTAAGTAGATGTCAATATTAAATCTAGAGGGAAGAAATTGAAGATGACTGGAAAGAATTATTAGGGGAATATCATAAAAAGGGTCTCCAGAGGTGATAATAGCAGGGAATTTGAGTGACAGAAGATAGCATTAAGAATAAATATTCTAAACTAGAGTAAATATTCTAGTTTTCGTCGTCTTTTTTTTTTGTCGAAGAAATGAAAGTCACGAAGGACTCGACTGTACAGGAGCGGACTCGGGTGGAATGTAAGGCTGCTCAAAAAAGTACTTTTATTCGTCAAACAATTGGGACTAGCTTGGGTACTTTTTCCGTATATATATTTTTTTACTATTTAATGCAATTGGGCGCCATGTCATGACTCAAATGGTCTAAAGGAATACCAGTGATTATTCAAAAAATGGTTAATATTTGCTCAATTCCAGAACATACATAATGGTCTGTTCCAGAACTGCAAGTATGTACAAATTTTTACTACTATAACCGATATTCCCTTTATGATATAGAAAAAAATGCCAAAATAGTAAATTCTTGCAGGTTATGGCACACAGTAATTGCTATAAATAATATATAAATAAATATAATTATATAATATAAATAAATTCAATTATATCAACATTGGGTACCAATCGCCACAACAGGGGGTTGTTTTCCGCGTTGGTCGCCAATTACAACAATTTGATTAAATGTCAAATTTCATGTAGACTCCATATGACTGTACCTCTCGATATTCGGTATTTTGGTGGTTTCTTCTGTATTTTTTAAATATAATTACAGGGTGAGATGAAAAAACTGCGATAAACTTCAGATTGCTGTCATTTCTAAGCCACCGCAAGGTAAAGAAAATAGACTCAAAAGAGCCAAAAAAATTGCTTCGCTTGGCCGAAATTGGTGAACTGCCGATTTTGGGTTTCTCCGATGAGAAAACACTCGTTGTCCAGCAGTTTGTAAACAAACAAAATGATCGTGTTTACTTGCCAAAGAGAAAATGTGCACCTTCGGTTGACCACCAGAACTCAAGTGCCGGCCATGGTGATGGTGTGGGCCACCATAACAGCCGATGGTCGCTCTTCGTTCGTATTAATCGACTGTGGCATCAGAATAAATGCCGAATATTATCTCGAAAATATTTTGGAGGGTATATTAAAGCTTTGGGCACGCAAACATTTTTGCCGCAGACCTTGGACATTCACTCCCCCCTCAGCCCCATCGCACTCAGCAAGCGCCACCCAAGAATGGTTACAAAATGAGGTTCCTCGCTTCATTTCCAGCGCCACCATGGCCACCAAAATCTCCGGATCCGTTGGACTATTGTGTCTGGAGTATTTTGGAAAGCAAGGTTGGCACTAAAAAATACGAAAGTGTCGATCACCTTAAGCAAACGTTTTGCCGGGAATGAGCCAAAATACCGCAGAGCAACATTCGGACAGCGTGTGACGGTTTCATTGGCCGTTCGAAGGCCATAATTCGTGCCAAAGGTGACAAATTCGAACAAATCTAAACTTATTCTAAAATTTTATGCTATTTCTGACATTCAATAAAATTTTAAAAAAATGTAAAAATTATGGTGTTTGACTTTTTTTTATCTCACCCTGTTTAGGTTCGCGCTTTTATATAGAAAAGATAGAAAATCCGCTTCCAAAAAAACTAGAAGTATATGTTTACTTTTCGGCATAACTTTTGTATAAAGTCGGATTTTCTGTATATTCTGAATTTAACAACCATTCACTGGCATTTTCCGTTTTAAATGACATTTGTTCCAATACTGAATCTAGATAATTTTTAAAAGCTTTCAATTCCTCCAGTACGTGCCTATATATGTCTGAAATGAATATCGTTCATGTTCAAAAAGTTGGGCTATAAGGTGAGCCTTTCAAAAAAACTTAAAAAATGTTTCAAAATTGACACAATTTTATACTTGAAGGCTGTGGAACAGAATAATCATTTATAAATTTGATTGGGCGCCACTTTAAGAATTCATTTTGAATCATATGAATCACCAAGAATACTTCCGGTTGATTTTCAGTTAAGAAAATGCACACAAGTTTCCGGGATATTTTTCTGAAGCGCGAAAAAAATGGTAGATTCTGATTGGTACCGGATCAAATAAATAATATAATCTTTGCATTGGGGGCCAGTTTCAATTAAAAATTTAATTTTGGATAAGATTCAGTATCGACTTTGAATATTTTGTAGTTTATTACTTTCTTTGTGATGCTGCCTTGATTGGGCGCCATCTAGGTCCGAAATCACAAAATTAAGTGGATTACTTCGCTGTTTTAAACTTTGGTAGAATTTATGAAGGACAGTAAAAAAATGTTCTTGAGTTCGTCGCAGGTATTTCCAGAAATTATAAACTATGGTGTAATTTATGAACAACAGTAAAGAAACTATCTTAGGTGCGGTTTATGCCGTTTTTACATGTTTTTTTTTTTTTTTTTTTTTTGAAAGAAAGAAAGTGGCGTCCAATATCCCGCTAATATTTTAAATATGAATTGGTGTCGGTATTGATTAAAAACAATTATTCATATACAGCCACTTTCCTTGAAACTAATACTAATATAATAATGGCGCCCAACGCAGGCTCATATCCCATTCGGAATTTATTTATGTGTAAATGGCAGTACTAGTTCGTTCTGGAATATATCAATCATGCGTTTTTTTGAGTTCGTGATTCTTTGATTCATCGGGATCCTGAAGATGAGAACATTACCTCCACTAATATTATTTCCGAGACGGTTCTTATGAAGCTTCCTTTGTATTGCATTATTTAATGCAATTGGGCGCCATTTCATATCAGAAATGGTCTGATCACACAATTCTGTAGCAAAGAATAGTGGCGTACAGAGTCCCTTATTTTTTCTTTCAAATTTAATCCTCTGCATTACAGTGGCCCACTTTAATTTCCCATTTCTCGGCAAATATTTATATCTTTATTCGAATATCGTAAATTACATTTTTAATATTTCCTGTCAGATGTATCTTCCTCTTCGCTAATATGAAAATCTATGCGTAAATCTCTTATTTTTGTTTAATTGCAAATATTTTTACAAATAGAAGATCTGATAGATAGATTAATGTTGGTTCTGGAATATTGATCGATTCCAATGCGAATTTTTAATTGGAATACATATTTCTTATGATTCAGTTCCGACAATGAACGTCTTTTGATGAGAATCGGTTTGTGTGTGTGATTCCTTTGATTGGGCCCCACTCCAGCTTGGGATCCTTAGTTGAGAGCATTACCTCCGCAAATATTATTTCTGGTGAGTCGGTTTTACTTCTTAGGTACTTTTTTTTAAATAACAAAAATATGCTCTCTATATCTATATATACAAAAATATGCTGTTATATCTCAAATGGTTTGATCACTTAAACCTTGTGGCATAAAAGAGAGATGTACAAATAATCTTTCTTAGCATCCCGAGTCCACAATTTTTTGTAAAACGTAATCCCCTTGAAGCCAGTGGCCCAATTAAATTACTCATCTCTCGTCAAATATATTTCAATCTTTATTCTGATATCGTAAATTATAGTTTTACGATTTCCTGTCAGATTTATTGTGCTCTTTCCCTTAGATGTAAATCTATGCGTAAATCTCTTATTTTCGTCTAATTGCAAAGAAAATATATTTTTATTTCAAATATACCGACCTCGAGTCTTATCGCTATCATTACAATCTCTTTTAACAAACATCACAGGCATATTTTTACATATTTCGTTTTTTCTAAAGAGATGACACACCGTTCTGTCCTTTTTGTAGATTTTTTTGGGCGGAATTATTGTTGTTGCTGCTCGAATTGCATACTCTGTATGCCCATTTTGTCAACAAAAATTGTTGCTTCTCTGGCAGCCGTAGAGTAATTGCTGCTGGCTGGCTGACTGACTGCCTGCCTGCCAGGCTGGCTACTCAACAACAAAGTGTGACAATTATTGGAATGGTTAAACTGAGCTGCAGACATGCATATCCATCCACAAAATTCTGTGGCCCAGCTTCTTGCCATGCTTGCCATGTTTCCCACCCCCCTTGTTTCTGTGGGCAATTGGTTGAATTGTTGGATCCATTCGTGATGTTCAACCGTTTAGAATGTGTTGCTCGAGAGGTGTGGGGGAAATTCTACTCCAAATTTGTTGCTTCTGTCTGTTGGTGTTGTTTTCACGCCCAAATGAACATGAAATTATAAAGATGTGTTGGCCAGAAGTAGTGATAGGAATACTTATCCCAACCGTGATGCTGCACAAGTTGTGGCAAGCAAATGATGTGCTGCTGTGAAGTACACAATGGTAGGGTTTTCGGTATTTTATAATTAGGGGCACTTTAATTTGTGAAATTTTTTTTCTTGTAACAAGAAACAGAGTTAGTTTTCAACCCCACGTTGGGCGCCATTTAAGAAATGGCGATTAAAAGTGCCAAAAGAATTTTTAATTATATTTTTTAAAAGTAGCAACAGTTTTTATATTTAGAATTGACGAAATGTACCAATAACTATATTGGCGCCCAATGAGGGGCTATTTATTTCTTTGGACTGAAAAGTGTTAATTTTCTATTTTCATTATATCCTCCACCATAAAATTGAGAATATATTTAATTTGCCATTCAGTTTGTAACACCTCGAAATATTTGCCATATACTCTGCAAAGATATTCCTGATCAGCGTATAATTCTTTTTCAATTTAGCAATGGAAGTCTGTCTATTGAATTCATGATATAGCTTACTATAAAGGATAAAGCACAAGCACATCGAAGGTTTGGGATACTTGTTACCAAAAATGGAATATATGTAAGTATCGGCCCCATATAACAGAGCCTTTCGATTTTCCGCATTTCTTAGGTTTTTTTTCCCCAATTTTCAACCAAATGAACGGTTCCATGACGCTTGAGGTTCCGCCTTCCAAAAATGTTCAATATACTTATGGCCCCCATAATACGGAACTTCAAAATTTTCGGGACTTTGATGATAGCCGATTTGTCCATAAGTCAAGTTTTCGTGGGCTGGAGGTTTTAAAAAGTTCGGCCTAGATGTACAGAAGCCGTTTTTACGTGTTTTATTTGGAAGAATGAAGAATGAAGAATGAAGAATGGAAATAAGTGTCGGTATTGACTAAAAACATTTACTAATATTAACATAAAAATGGCGCCCAATGTGAAGCTCATATTTCATATCTGGCTCTCTATCAAACTATGTTCTATATGCCTTGGCGCCAAATTAAAAGGTTTATCGATAAATTGGTTGATTAAAATATTTTCGAAAAGGTCACCTTATAAAAAGGAGACTTATTTTGCCCGTTCAAAAATGCTTCCACCCGCGCTCTTCTGTACAGATCCATCTAGATATCATCTATAATGACTCCCTCCAGAGAGCGTGAATATAGACTCCCTCCAGAGACCGTCAGTTAAGACTCCTTTCAGAGTGCGTCTATCGAGACATCATGCGTCCATAGAGACTCTATCGGGAGCACGTCTATAGAGTTCGCTACCAGAACTCTTCTTTAAAGACCACATCCGGAGTTTGTATTGATTCACTCAAGAGTTCGTCTACGGAGACCCCATTCAGAGATTGCTCAGACTTCCTTCGGAGCTTGCCCAGACTACCCTCAGAGATTGTCTATGGAGACTCCCCTTAGAGTTTGCCCAGATTCCCTCCAGAACTCGTCCATGGAGACTCCAGATTTCGTCTATGGAGACTCTGTCCAGAGTTTGTCTATGGAGACTCTCTACAGAATTCGTTTATGGATTTTGTCTATGGAGACTCCCTTCAGAGTTCGTAGTGGAGACCCCTCCAGAGTTCGTCTATGGAGACTCCCTCCAGAGTTCGTCTATGAAGATTCACTCCAGGGCTCGTCTATAGGGACTCCCTCCAGAACTCGTCTATGGAGACTCTCTCCAGAGTTCTTTTATGGAGACTCCCTCCAGAGTTTGTCTATGGAGACTCCCTCCAGAGTTCGTCTATGGAGACTCCCTCCAGAGTTCGTCTATGGAGACTCCCTCCAGAGTTCGTCTATGGAGACTACCTCCAGAGTTCGTCTATGGAGACTCCCTCCAGAGTTCGTATATGAAGACTCCCTCCAGAGTTCGTCTATGGGGACTCCCTCCAGAGTTCGTCTATGGAGACTCTCTCCAGAGCCCGTCTATGGAGAATTCCTCCAGAGTTCGTCTTTGGAGATTCACTCCAGGGCTCGTCTATGTAGATTCCCTCCAGAGCTTTTCCAGAGTTCGTGTATGGGGACTCCGTCCAAAGCTCGTCTATGGAGACTCTCTCCATAGAGGCTTCCTCCAGACCACGTCTATAGAGAGTCACTTCGTCTCTAAAGACTCTAAGGATATCATCATAGAGTCTCCTTTCAGAGCTTGTGAATTGAGACTTTCTCGAAAGCTCGTCTATAGAAACCGCCTTCAAGACTCGTCTATAGAGACCCCATCTAGGCCTTGTCTTCAGAGGATTCCTCCAGATCTCGTCATAGAGTCTCCTTTCGGAACTTGTCAATTTAAACTTTAAACTTCCTCGAAGGTTCGTCTATAAAAAACGTCTTTAGGAATCGTCTGTAAAGACCCTATCTAGAGCTCGCCTTTAGAAACTTCGTCTACAGAGACTCGTTTCATACCTCGTCTTAAGAGACTCCTTTGCAGCTCGTCTATAAATGCTGTTCGGTTTGTTTTTTTGGTTTCTTCATAGAATTTGGCACCCAATATTGATAATAATCGGTATTAATATTTCATATTTCAGTTCAGATTCGATATGGGAGGATTATTGGTCCTTGTGATATTGTTATAGTATAGGCGCCCAATTGAAAGGAATAAAGATATGCAACACGATTCACGAACAGGAAGTGCACCTCTTATGCAGTTCATTTCCTAAAACCAACATAATAAATAATTTTAGCATTTTCGGCCTTAGTGGCGCCCAAGGTTGGGTAAAGAAATCCCAATTTTTTTCTCTAAGAATTTACAGAAAATACTTCAGTCAGCTTCCCTATAGTGACTCCGTTTACCTATAATGACTCTCTCTCTCTCTCTTCCATTTTCTCCTCCGGGAGTTTCAATGTCACTCTTCGACCTTAGTGGCGCCCAAGCTTGGGTAACGAATTCCCATTTTCTTTCTCTAAGACCTAACTAAAAACACTTCCTTTAGCATTTCTTCATTAAATCCGTTTGTCTATAATCACTCCCTCGTCCCTTCTCTACAATTTCCCCTTCCTAGAGTTTAAGTCTCTCTTTGTGATAGTGATATGTTTGAGTAATTTTAGTCATATCCTAAGAGATTGGGAGAACTTCCCATCTAATCGCCAGAGCATTTACAGGTTAACTAAGGTTTTATCATTCTTTTGGCCTTTGAAGTTATATTTTCTTTTGATATTTGTGCATTTTTTGCATTCAATATTTATGTACTTATTATAATCGTTTCTCGGCCTCTCTCTCTCTCCGTCTTCCACTTTGCTCTGCGTGACATCCTTTCACTTCTTTTATTTTTGTATTTTTTGCTCTTTTTTGGCTTTGTGGCAATTTTCAATAACACCAAAACAACAAAAGTTGTTTTGCAATGTTGCTGTTGTTGTTGGCGTTGTTGTCGCTTTCAAAATACAATACAATTTCAAAAGACTGTGTTGAAAAAGGGAATTTGTAGGGTTTCTTGTCGGTTGTTTATTGTACAACAGCAGAGACAACAACAACAAGAAAAAAACAAAGCCAACTACCCAAAGAAGGGGAAAATGTTTATGGTTTTCTGGCTGCGGCGCCCCCAAAGAGTGTTGAGCTGCAAAATCAAGTTGAAGTTCATGGTGTGAGCTTAAGTGTTGTAAGCGGATTTATGAAGGTATGTTTCGTTGTTGTTATTGTTGGATTTGATTTTGTTCTTGTTGCTGTGACTTATGTGTGTTGTTTGCTGATTTGAAAGGAAATTAAAACCGGAAAAGATTTGACAGAAAAAATCATAAAATTTAGGGACAGTTTTTGAAGAGAGAGGAATTACAATAAAATATTCAAAAATGTTAAGTTTTGTTCAACTCAAAATCGAATTTTTACTAGATTTCCCATATCAAATTCCCTTACTTCCAATTTGTTGCAATTAATTTGTATAAACAAATTCAATTCCTCCCCACACCCCAGAGAAGAAAATCTCAAATTTCTTTCCCAAAACCAATTAGCCCTGAGTCGAAATTCCCTGTTTCTCTGTTATCAGATTTCTAACAAAATTTGTTCGGTGGTCCCTGCTCCCTACCCCTACCTCTCCATCGCAATCGCAACGCATCTTATTGACCCAAACCATATAAATATACAAATTTATGTTTTATGTCCAGTGCCAGTGACACTTGTGAGTGTTAAAAACATAACAACAACAAGATTCGAAACATGTCATTCCCCCCTCCCCCACACAGACACAAAACATTATTATCGCTTACAGCCATCTAAAAGAGTTTAACATGGTTTTCAAGATTTCATGGATTAGCTGTGAGTTGTTCGTTTGGCCGGCTGGCTGGCTGGTTGCCATGATTGTCGTTTCCTAAGTCAGGTGTTTACCTAGAAAACACAAAAGAAACGAGTCCAAAAACCAAGATGTGTTATGCCTGCCCTTCCTTTACAGATTCATTGAGAGAGATAGATGGTTGTTGTTGTAGTTTCATCGAATAATCCATAAAAATTAAAAACCCATAAAACTTCGAATTCCATGAAAGTGCAGACATAGATGCCTTCAAGATCAACCATAAAATGTAAAGCTTGACTGGGCTTCGTTGATTGGCGGACAAGTGGGTGTTGATATTTATATAATGACCCAAAGATTTTGACATCATTTAGAAAACAATAAAACCGGGGTAATAAAAAATTGTATTGAAAACAATGTGGATTGATTTTTATGTTGTGGGTTCGATAACATTTTATTTTAGAAATTTTTGGAAAAAGAAGAAATTTTAATGGAGACCAATTTGAAATTTCACTTCATAGAGGGCATTTAGAAATTCTTTCGAGACGAACTTCATGGCCTTTAGAAGGAATCGTAGAAGATCCCTGCGAAAAGGCTTACGAAGGTCGTCGTAGAAGATGTTTTGAAGGTCGACCTAAAAGATCATTAGCAAGTCTCCAAAGAAGACCTTGAGAAAATCTCCATATAAAATCTTCTCAGAGTAAATTTTTAGCAAGTTTCTCTATAACATCATTAGAATGTTTTGGAAAGGACTTCAGAAGATCTTCATAGAAGATCTTTATATTTCGTTCATAAGTGGTCTCTATATGATGTCGTTTGAAGGTCTTCATATAAGAACTTCTTAATATAAGACATTTAAAAAGTCTCCATAGAAGACCTTTCGAAGGCTTTTATACAAGATTTTTGCGGGTCTTCATAGAAGAGTTTTAGAAGTTCTTCAGAGAAAATCTTTAGAACCTTTAGAGAGTCTTGGTAAAACATTGTCGGAGGGTCTCCATAAAATACCTTTAGAAGGTCTTCATTAAAATTTTGAAATTTAAAAGGTTTCCTAAAAGACCATTAGAAAGTCTTTAAAGAAGGCCCATTAAAGATCTTCCAAGAATTCCCATAAAAGGGCTTCATGAAAGCTCTTCTTGAGAGAACTTTTTGATCATCTTCATGTCAGAAGGTTTTAATAGAAGACATTTAGAAGGTGGTAATATGAACACATATGGACATTGTTAATGGACAAGAATTAGAAGGTATTTATAAAAGATATTTTGGAGGTCTTCATGAATAAATTTCAAAATGCCTTAATTGAATACTTTAAGAAGGTCTTCATAGAAGACTGTTAGAAGCTTTATAAAAAAAACCCTAGAAGATTTTCAAATAAAATTACAGAAAATCTCCATAGAAGAGCTTAAAGGTGTGGGAGCAGAAGCAGCTAGAAGTCTTCGCATGGCATATTTTATGATATATCATAAAGGTATGTCAGAGTCATCACCATCGCCATGGCCGCTTGAGTTCTGGTGTCCAATCTGGTATCCAACCGAAGGTGCACATTTTCAGCTGACCTCTTTGGCATGTAAACACAATCATTTTGTTTGTTTACAAACTACTGGCCAACGAATATTTTCTCATCGGAGAAAACCAAATTCGGCAGTTCGCCACTTTCGGTCAAGCGAAGCAACTCTTTAGCTCTTTTGAGTCTATTTTCTTTCTGTTGCGACGTAAGTCCTTGCTCTTTTTGGAATTTCAATGGCTTTACCCCGATCTTATTTTTCAATATTTGCCGAATGGAATATTGCAATATGTTCAGCTCACGAGCCATTTTTCTGCCGCTGCGACGCGGGCACGTTTCGATCAAGTCGCTTCTTTACTTTTTGAACCATTTCTGCTGATGTTTAAATGCTGGAGTGCTCTAACAATAGCCACTTGTGGTTTTCCTGCCAAATATAAAGAAATCACACTATCACGCTTGAATTCCATCACGAATAACTTTTTTTCCGGAAAATTCTCACCAAAATGCATTTGTACGCTTGTAAACAATATAATGAGCTGTCACTGGAATAAAGTTAACAGCTGTCGGACCAGTGGCTTAGAAATGACAGCAGTCTGAAGTTGGTTGCAGTTTTTTCATCTCACTCTGTATATATCGACATAGTTTTAAAGCCGCCTATACGAAATAGAAATTGGGCGGAACATTGATATTCCAGCAACTTTAAGAGAAACCGTCAAACGTCCCGCCATCTAAAAATATCGTGTCTATCTCTCTTTCTCTCTCATGCCATTTTCGCATTGACACTTGTACGACGTTGTTTCCTCTGAGAATTACGTACGATAATAAAGCCGGTCATAAGTCAGAATTCACAATAAAAAAATGTGATTTATAAACCGGTAACGTATCGAAAATAAAAATTAATGAAATTGTTGAAAAATACATATCATAACAACCTCCGATGTTCGTCGTATAAGGAAACATATAAAAATCTACTTTTATTTGAAAAAAAAAAAAAAAAAACATTTTAAAAATTTTGACATATCAATGTTCTCAAGCGTTGATGCATCTACCTGTATTCTTCTATCATGCATAACGTATGACCCCTGTCTCAACCCATGTTCGTACTGGCGCTTTAAAGATATTATTTTCTTTTAACATTACGTGGAATGATAAGCCGGTCAAAAGTTACGATGCACAATACATAGTTGTGATTTATAAATCGGTATTATTGATACTATCGACACATAATTTTAAGAACACTTATCGGATATATCAAGTAGGCGGAACATTGATATTTTGTGTGATTTCAAAGAAGACAATAAAATGCATCTATTCTAAGTAACCCCTTAGATTTTTTCCCCAATAAACATATGTTCATATTGTTTTCCTCTGTGCAAACTACGAAAGTAGGTCATATTGAATCGCTGGGAAATTTTCACACAACCCATTTTCTGTTTGACCCCACCAATAGAGAGCAAAACAACAATGTTTAAGCAATTTGTTTTTATGTGCATAATTAATTTAAGCTGGCCTTGTTTTAGCTGTCTGGTCATCCATGTCCAGCTTTTTAGTTCCGCTGTGTCACTCTTTCCAATAAAGTTCTGTGTTTGGAAAATCTTCAATAACAACAAAGTCATAGAAAGTGAATCACTCTCCTCCTACACTCTTTTTTCAATTGTGAAAGACTGTGGCAGACACTGAGTCCCAGCATTTTCTCATTACAGTTCATCCAGAAAGTATTTGCACAAATATTTTCTAGATATACAAATAGAGTATATAAAACGCTTTTTTGACTGCTTTAAGTCATCGGCTGGCTTCTTCGGAAAAGAACAAAGGAGCTTAAGTAAAAAATTGAACTAAGTCAACCTAAAACTCCTTTGTTCGACTCCTTCGTAGGATGAAACCAGCCGATGACTCAAGCCAGTCAAAAGAGCTTTTTATGTATTCTCACCTTTATACACGAAGAATAAAAATTGAGAAACAAAAAGAAGGATGTTCATTCTAAAGGACTTTCTTTGAATAGCTTTTATAGGACCCTAAAGGTAATGATTCATTATTTAAATGGTATATATTTTGACGAAGATTGCAATAAACTTTTTATAATTTTTTTATTCATTTTTTTTTGACAGACTGCATGCCGTTTTTATTTTCATGAGGTCACATGCAAATCCACAATTAATAGTTTGCTTGTAAAAGGCAATAGAGATGTTATCTATGTGTGTTGTCTGGCAATTTTCAATTTCTTTATGGATGTCAAAAAGATATGGGCTATATTGGTCTTTCTGGCCTATATTGGTCAAATTGTCTATTTGTGAGGTCATAAAAACTGACCAGGACTTCAGAAAGTTACGTATTTTACCTTCCCACCTTATAAAGAAAAGGAGGTGGAAGAAAATGTTTGCAACTCTATGTGGGATGATTGGAAAGACTTAGCGATGACGTTGCGAGGAAAAGACCTTGGTGCAAGGATCCTCCAGAAATAGTAAATTCGTGTACATATTTGTAAATATTTCATCCGTAATATTAAACATTTGTCGGTAGTTGCCCTGGATGTTCTGTCGATCTTTCAACAGCCTAGTGACTTTAATTTCAGTGCGATCTCTTTAGAATAAAAATAATTTAAACTTTGCAGCCCCAAATTCAAAATTATTTTTTTTCAAAAATTATTTTTCAAAAAATTCCGAATTTCTGACCAAATGCGGCCCATTCATTAATCTGATTTTATCACTTATTTCAAATCTACAAAAATGTCATTTATTTGTCTGTGTGTTTGCAGGGCAGTATCTCCACGCCAGCAACTTGTTTTGCCTGTCCTGCGTTCCAAAATTGGATTTGAGCTCGAAAAAGAAGACAAAGTTGATTGCAGTTTCATGCTGATTGTTTGCAGCGTATTCACGGCTTCGGATCTGTGCGTCACAATGTCTGGCAGTGAGTGTGGCAATAACAGTTCTTAAATCATTTAATGCTCATGGCTGGATGTTTGCACTGCGTGTGAATCAATTTTCTTGTTATACCCTACACCACATAGTGGTAAGGGTATTATGTCTTTGTGCATTTGTTTGTAACATGGAGAAGGAAACGAGATAGACCCATAGTTACTTTTGAGAACCTTCATAGAATCACTTTCTGAGTCGATTTATGCATGTCCGTCCGTCTGTCCGTCCGTCCGTCCGTCCGTCCGTCCGTCTGTCCATGTATTCTTGTGAACAAAATGCAGGTCGCATTTATTATCCGATTGAGATGAAATTTTCCAAACAATCTTTTTTTGGCCCAAGGACGAACCCTATTGAAATTGGTGAGAATCGGATCAAATTTAGATATAGCTCCCATATATATCTTCATCCGATTTCGGGTTAAATGAGCACCAAATGTCCACTATCAGTCCAAATTACCTGAATTTTGGCACACCCAACCGAGTTCGGCCTAGAAGCAAGTATATCAAATTTGGAGAAAATCGGTTCAGATATAGCTATAGCTCCCATATATATCTCTCATCCGATTTGATCTTTAAGTCCCTATCATTCCTACTATGCACTCCACAACCGTGATATTTGGTACCAGGTATTAGATGGAGCACAGAAATAGCTGTTTTAAATTTTATCGAAATCGGTTCAGATTTGGATATAGCTCCCATATATATCTTCATCCGATTTCGGGTTAATTGACCACCAAATGGCCAATATCAGCCCAAATGGCCCGAATTTTGGCACATGTGACCAAATTTAGCCTTAAAGCAAATACAACAAATTTGGAGAAAATCGGTTCAGAAACAGCTATAGCTCCCATATATATGTTTTATCCGATTTGGTGTTTAAGCCTCTCACATTCGTAATATGCACTCCACAACCGTGATATTTGGTACCAGGTATTAGATGGAGCCCAGAAATAGCTGTTTGTGATTTTATCGAAATCGGTTCAGATTTGGATATAGCTCCCATATATATCTTCATCCGATTTCGGGTTAATTGTGCACCAAATGGCCGATATAAGTCCAAATGGACTGAATTTTAGTACATCGGACAAAATTCAGCCTAGAAGCAAGTATATCAAATTTAGTGAAAATCGGTTCAGATATAGATATAGCAACCATATATATGTTTCATCCGATTTAGTGTTTTAGTCCCATACATTCGTAATATTCACTCCACAACCGTGATATTTGGTACCAGGTATTAGATGGAGCACAGGAACAGCTGTTTTAAATTTTATCGAAATCGGTTCAGATTTGGATATAGCTCCCATATATATCTTCATCCGATTTCGGGTTAAATGTGCACTAAATGGTCAATATCAGCCCAAATCACCTGAATTTTCGTACATAAGACCGAATTCAGTCTAGAAGCTAATACGTAAAATTTGGAGAAACCCGGTTCAGAGATAGCTATAGAATTAGATAGAATTCGATAGATTTTGATTTTGTACCAAATATCTCATAGAGCTCTGAAATGCCCTGTATAAACCTTTTTACGAGAGCTCTACTAAATATGCATAGTGGTGTAGGGTATCATATAGTCGGCTCCGCCCGACTTTTGAGCTTTCCTTACTGGTTTTTGTTTCTGTTTTTTTTTCTGTCTTGGAGTGAGCTTAAACAGCATTAGTCGGACAGAGAGAGAGTTGTCGTATGGAAATTATACACAGAGAATAAAATAACAAATAATGTTTTCACAGAACACATTTGGATGACCTTTTCTATAATTTTGGGAATATGACTAAAATATCGTAATATAAGACGTTAGAAGATAATAAAAGAAGAGCTTTAGAAACCCTTTAAAGAAGACTCTTGTAGGGTGTTTACATTAAAGCCTTCTGTAGGGCTAATCTCCTTTATGAGGATTTATGTGATATACAGAGAAATTTCCTATTCTGATTCTGAATTCCTTCCAATTTCGGTGAATATCGGAAAAAAAAATAATTTCGGAAAGAAATCTAAAACCAAAGCCCTTGGGGAAATGTTGTGTGTGTGTGGAGAGAATTAAGCTCAGTGAAGGCACCCAAGTTGCATATGCTTGACACTGTTCTTTATGAGAAAGCTTTAAAACGTTTCATGTGCGAATATCTTCATGGAAAATGATTAGAAGTGCATCACGGAAGACATTTAGAGTTTTTTTAATTTCTTTGAAGCTCTACCATCTCACAGAAAACTCTCTCAGTGCATAATCCTTTTTTGCTCTTAAAAAATAGTTTGTTGTTGTATTTGTTTGTTGTAGAGTTTTTTTTAAAGCTACAAGTTGCATTACAAATTGTCTGGTGTGCGCTTAAATGTTTTCTCTGGGTTGTAGCTAAACTACCTTTTTTCGTGGATGTGTCTCCAAATCGCCGAGATGTTTATCAGATGTTGTTTTGATTTTTTTTATTGGAATTTAAAGGCATAGAGGGCAGGATTATGCGGAGAAGATAGAATGGGCATCAACCTGTAACCGGCTTAGTGATGAGGAGACTACGTGGAGACACACATATGCCTTACAGATTGTTGTCGAAGCGATAGGTACATTTTTTTGGATATGAATTTATGTTCAGGGATGAGGTCTCGTATTTTATTTGAGGGATCAGTTTTGGAATTCTCTAACTCATTTTTTGAGTTACAGAAAAAAGTCGATACAATTAAAATAATTTCGGTAATTAACGAAATATGTATGGAGAGAGAGAAGGAGGGTAAGGTGAATATATCTTTTATCAAAATGTGAAATTTTCAGAAATTGTACTCTAATCCCGACTGCCATAGATGGGCAAGTAAGCACGCGAGCGTTAATGCCTCTTATTCTCCGTCAATATTGGAACATCAAAAAACAGACATATACAGGGTGGGATGAAAAACTGCAACCAACTTCAGACTGCTGTCATCTCTAAGCCACTCGTCCGACAGCTGCTAAAATTATTCCAGCGATAGCTCATTATATTGTTTATAAGCGTACAAAAGCATTTTAGTGAGAACTTTCCAGAAAAAAAGGTTATTCGTGATGGAATTCAAGCGTGATAGTGTGATTTCTTTACATTTGGCTGGAAAACAACAAGTGGCTATCGTTAGAGACATCCAGCATTTAGATGTGAATAAATCTTTTGTGTCTCGTACCATCGCTAGTTACCGTGATACTGGTAGCGTATCGCGACGTCAAGGAAGTGGACGGAAGAAAACAGCAACATCAGCAGAAATGGTTCGAAAAGTAAAGAAGCGACTTGATCGAAACCCGCGTCGCAGTGGACATTCGGCAAATATTGAAAAATAAGCTCGGGGTAAAGCCATTGAAATTCCAAAAAGTGCAAGAACTTACACCGCAACAGAAAGAAAACAGACTCAAAAGAGCTAAAGAGTTGCTTCGCATCGCCGAAAGTGGTGAACTGCCGATTTTGGGTTTCTCCGATGAGAAAACATTCGTTGTCCAGCAGTTTGTAAACACACAAAATGATCGTGTTCACTTGCCAAAGATGTCAGCTGAAAATGTGCACCTTCGGTTGGCCTTCAGAACTCAAGCGCCGGCCATGGTAATGGTGCGGACCGCCATAACAGCCGATGGTCGCTCTCCGCTTGTATTAATCGACCGTGGCATTAGAATAAATTCCGAATATTATCGCGAAAATATTCTGGAGGGTGTATTAAAGCCTTGGGTACCCAAATATTCTGGCCGCAGACCTTGGACATTCTAACACGACTCAGCACCATCGCACTCAGCACGCGCCAACCAAGAAGGATTTTGTTCTATCGCACAATGGCCACCAAAATCTCCTGATACCAATTCGTTGGACTATTGTGTCTGGAGTATTTTGGAAAGCAAGGTTGGCACTAAAAAATACCAAAGTGTCGATCACTTCAAGCAAGCGCTTCGCCGTGAATGGGCCAAAATACCGCAGAGCAATATTCTGGCAGCGTGTGACGGTTTCATTGGCCGTTTGAAGGCCATAATTCGTGTCAAAGGTAACCAAATCGAATAAATCTAAATTTATTCTAAAATTTGATGCCATGTCCGACATTTTTGCTTGCATTCAATAAAATTTAAAAATGCTAAAATTATGTAAAAATTTCACTTTGTTGCAGTTTTTTTTAACTCACCCTATACGAATAATTTTCATCAATTGTTTTTACAAAATAATTTTTGAGGTAATTTTTTTGAATATATTTTTGTTAAAAATTTATTAAAAAAGTAAAAATTCAATGCAAGAAAGTTATTTAAAAATTCTCTTAAGGATTGCTCTTCTATATGCCGCCATCGAAGCATAAGTGATAAATCATATTGCAATCCACTCTCTCACTTTTCCGTTGTTTTCTCTGAGCATTTTACATTCTCTATCATTGTGTATCTCTCAAAATGAACATCAACAACCCTCATATAACTAATGTAGACCACCCACTTTGCACGATTTCGAAAAAAGGAGGCACCTCATCACTTGAGAGCGAAAAAAAAACATTCCTGCTCTGCTCCAAAACTATCCACGTCTCCCCACAACAATCCCAAAGACTTTTAAAATAAATTTAATATGACACAAATAAGTTTTCTTCTTAATTTTAACCTCCCGGTCTCTTGGCCGAGAAGCTTAGCAAGAAGTTTGCATACATTTTGTTTGCAGTTCCCTTTTGCTTAGCTTTAGAAGGTAGCAGTGGTAGACGGACGATGGTAAGTCCAATGTCATGTGAACTTGGGTGAGCGCAGACGTGGAAACCCAATAAAAAAAGTGAAACGACAACCTTAGGTACCATGCGGGGCAACTATGCCACCGAAGGTAGGAACAACAAGTAATATGACATAGTTGTCACTTTTGTGAAAGAGTTGTCCTTGGATTGTCTTTGGTGTGGAACATTTAAGATTATGTTGTTGTAGTTGTTGTTGTCATTTTCTGCACATTTGCTCTGATTCCGCTGTAAGCGTTGTTGGCTGTATCCCGCTTTTTTCGTGGGGCTAAAGAATTATTGGAAATTGGTCTTTTAGTTTTAATTTTGTTTTATTTGTTCTTCCCTCTCTCTCTCTCCCCCCATTCTTCTCTCTCCTTCTCTTAGGACAAACTCTATTGATAATGTTCGCATTATTTTGGGTTCGTCGCCTTATGCCTTATACTTGGAATAGAGGCACAGTTCAACCAACAACAACAAGAACCGATGACTGGAAATTTGATATCTTTTTTAGGTTTTGGTCCTTTTGTACCAAATATTCTTTGAAAAATGTAGGCTGATAAAAAAAACACCGTAAAGAATGTTTTCTTAGTTAATATTGTTGTTGTTGTTGCTGCTGCTGCTGTTTTAATTTTGATGGATATTTGTTTGGATATTGATTGATTTTTTGAATAAAGAAGAAATTTATATTGTCTTTATCTCATTATAAGAAAAATGATAATGACAGCTACCAATTCCATGGCTTTGGAAATATTGAAAAAAACCTTGGTATTTAAAAAGCGGAGAGAAAGAGAGATTTTTTTCGGGAAACAACTTTTCTGGTTAAAGAAGTGCCAGGAGGATTCCAACTCTAACGAGACCTACTTACACCACACCTTTGAAAGGGCAATTGTCATTTTAAAGTCTAAGGATAACATGGAGGAAATGGTATAGTTTGAAGATCTGGCAAATCGAATAAGGGATATTTTTAAAGAACAATTTGTCCTTATATCTCTTTGCATCAAAATGAGATTTTTTGTTCTAAAAATATTTTATAAATTATGGCCAGAAGATTTAAGGTTGGGTCCTAAAAAGTCAGAAATTGTTACCTTAATGTTTTCCAAGTCCTTTTTCACTTTTATTCGATCTTCAGTCAAAGAACCCATATTTTTTATGTATTTACGTACATTTTGTATAAGCTTGCGGAGTTTTTTGGACAATCACATAGGTCATATTCATATATATCCTGGAAGACAGACGCGGGGTTCCATTCATATTCCACGAAAATTGGAAATTAAATCTTTTTTTGAATGGAAGAAATGTGAAATGTCAGCCCTTGCTGACAGAAAAAAAAACACGGGCATTAAACCCGTTTTTTTTTCAGATTTCATTACACAAAAAATATGGGAAAATAATGGGAATATTCCACAAAACGTTCAAACCTTTCAGATTCCTACATGAAAAACTCAGCAATACCTCTTGTTGTCTCCCTGAAGAGGGCTTAACTATACGTAATTGCTCTGCATGGACTCGATCTTTACTTTCTGAAATTATTTTAATCCTAATCCTAAATTTTGGAGCCGGAGAATTGCAGTGAGCATCACTTGCCATTTTCCAAGCCCACATAACGCAACGCATGTTTGTCTACATTGTGAGTATAATTTCCCTGATATTTAGAACACTTCTAGTCGCCTGAAAGGAGGTCAACACACACAAATGTTGAGTATTTATATTAAATTGACATTTCGCAGTGGGAGGTTAAATTTTTTATGCTTTCATAGTCGTTTGAAAAATGTGAAAATTAAAAAGATATTTTCAAAAATTGATATTTTAAACTATTTTTCAAAGTCCTACCAAATCATCATATGCGAGTTTTTAAAACTAGATTTTTTCCAACGGACTGTCAATAGAAATGGTTAATTTGCTGACATTTTTGTGGTACATTTTACCGGAAAAGGCGGTGAAGGACCTCTTTGTGCTCCACTTCGGCAGTAAGTTGGCAAAAGCTGGAATGAAGCGTGGAACCTAGTTAGCGATGTCAAAATTAGAAAGTAAAAAAGCAGTTAAGTTCGGTCGGGATGAACTTTAAATACCCTCCAACAATTGGAAGGAAAATTTAAAAAAAAAAATTCGAAAAATATGGGGGGCTATACGAAAACTTGGATCTGCCAACGAAATGTTTTGTCATATGATGCAGTACCCATTACAAACTTTAAATACGAAAATTGAAAAAATTCCGGTGAATGATGTCGCTTTTATCATTAAAATGCCGAATATCGGAAGGTACAGTTATATGGGGTTATAATTTTAGTCTTCTATCTCAATTCGTTCGAAAGACAGTGTGATTACAACAGACCGACGAACATCGACTTAGAATTATACGCTGATCCAGAATACGTATACTTTGTAGGGTCTATCATGAGTATTTCGAGGATTTACAATTGGAATGGTAAAGTTAATATACCCTCCATAGAATGCTGGTAGGTATAAACAAAGACCACCGAAACTGTTCAGAGAACATTTCAGTCTGTCCTAAACTCGATTTTAAATTTCCAAACTCTGAAGGTGGACAAAAAATATATCACTTTTGGCGAAAATAAGCGAAAAGTAATGACAACAATATACCGTCGACATTACCAGTAAGATATAAAATAATGTCTTATTCCTATCATATTCAGAGTCGATACTTATACTTATTTCGTGCGACATGTTAGTGTTAAAATAATGTGTTTATCAACCGATTTGTAATGGGTAATTTTGGTTTGAATAAGAAAATCCGAAGCGTTTGTCGACGCACGTTCAAGCCTTTAAACAACATTTAATATTCGTAACAGTTCGTTCCAATCAGAGGAGCGCTAGTTCCTTCTTTTTATTAACAAACAAAAAAAAATAGTGCGAATTACGATCCAGAGCAGTGTTCGAAAATAAACAAAACGGATAACGTACTGCTCACAAACTGTTATGTTTTTTCAATTGTTTTGTACTTCAATCAAAACAAAACCACAAATTTTTCAATGTCAGAAATACACAAACAATACGATTGCCTTGATGTACTTCGGATGAGAGATGCCGAGTTTTATCGTTTGCGAACCAATCGTCATGAAACGTTTCAAAATGACTAAATCTTTTTTTCATGTTATTCGAAACATTTTGTAATTTAATTTGTAATTCGAAACATTTCAATTGTAATTTGTAAATTTCATTTATAATTCAAAATATATTTCGATTTGGTATTCGAAATATTCCATTTGTAATTTGAATGATTTCAACTTTTTATTCGAATTATTCCATTTGTATTTCGAATTATCTTATTTGTAATTCGAAAAGGCAAATATAAAAAAATATTCTTATTTTTTTTTGGTTTCGTATTTAACATAGAATTATTCGAATTTCAAATAGAACAATTCCAATTTCAAATGGAATAATTCGAATTAAAACTGAAAATGTTCGGATTAGAAATGAAATGAAATCGAAATTAAATTGATCTGTTACAAATAACAAATGGAAATTGCGAAATACAGTCTAAGTGTTACGAATTACAAAATAAATTCTTGAATTTCATATTAAATGATTCGAATTACATCTGAAAAAGGTGAAAAAATGGCAGAAAAAAAATGCAACTTCAACTGGTTTTGTTCCGTTTCAAAATTTCAAGAAAATACAGAACGAAACGACTGCAAACGTTTCATATAGTTTATTTTCGTACTCTGGTCCAGAGGAATAATTGTGCAAATTTGCTTCGAAAATCAGCAAGGAGTGGCCATTACGTTATCGGATCGTGTTGAACGAATTTTTGTTCACAAAAACAAAAGTGGACGATATTGGCAAGATTTGATTTCAAAAGAACAGACGAAGCTAAACTCGATTTTCCAAAAAATATATTTTTTTTCGAACCTTATATATATTTTTGTTTTGTCAAATGGAACGCTTGTTCATTTGGCGTTTTGACATTTTTTTTCAAAGAAAAGATAAACGATTTTTGTTTTATTATTTTTAAGGCTCGTCTGCATGTTGTGGTCATTGTTTTCCAATCCCTAACATATTGTAACTCATTGACTTTGAATATTTAAATGTTATTTTCTTTTCACCACAGACATTGTCCATCTTAATTATTTCCATATTTATTGTCTGCAGCTCCGTGATAACTCTTTAAATATTTGTTCAGACCATTTGGTCGATTATGTCCTTGCAACACTGTCCAGCTGTAGGCGACTGTTAATTTTCACTATCACTTTAATGACAATTTGAAAATGGATTTTCAAGAGTTTCCGCCTTTTGATGGTCACGGTACCTCTTCGGGGAAGGCAAATAAAAACACAAAAGTCAAAATGTCTTGTTTGCTCATTTGTCTGGCCAGGACAACAAAATCCTTTTTACATATGTGGGTAGGTATGCTGTGGCCATATGTTGTCGCGCAGAGAGAGGAGAGAGAGCGCAATGACAATAACAACTTCAAAATACTTAAGCGCCATTTGATTTGTAGCAGAAAAACTATTTATCAACTGCGTGGAAGATGAAGACAAACAGAATTTTGAAGTGTTTGACAAACAATTAAAACAAAAATATTTGAAAATGTATTTGCTTTTGATTTCTATTTTTAAATTAGTTGTAGAAAAATCATTTTCCAAATTACCAATGGAAATGGTGTATATTAATTTTAAAGAAATGTATAATGTAAAAATGTATGAATATATATTTTTCGGTTTTAATATTTTTCTTGGCAATGTATTTTCATGTCTTTGTACATTTGATATATTCATTTGTTGTTATTGTTTCAAAAGAGAGAGCAAAATAATTTGTGCACTTTCTTGCTGTAAGAAAATGTTTCAACATTTTTCCATGCAAAAATACGTATTTATTTGGTAGATATGCCAACAAAAAAATATTTAAATACAATATATAAAAACCTTGACATATTTTTTTTCAGATTCTTTATTTTTCATTGTTATTGTTGTTGTTTTACGTAAAACAAACAAAAACAATTAGCCAGCAATGAAAAACACTTTTTTCTGCTGCAAAGTGTTCTTCATGTAAAAATCATTAATTTTTCACCTTGTTTTTGTTTTTTTTTTTTTTTTTTGGTTTTGAATAATGCGCCGACCATCACAGAAGCTAAAGTAACAAAACTATTTTTTTTTTGTTTTCTCAAAATTTAATGAAGATTAATTTTCAAGAATTTTGAAAAAAAAAATATTTTTGTAACCTCTACATGTCAAATTGGTAATTTGTTTGATAGCTTGAGTTGGCTAATTTTTGAAAATATTCTAAAATTTGAATACTCACTCTTTGTGTTCGGCAGCTCGATCTCTTTGTCGTCGATTTTTAAACCAATTGGAAACCTGGAATAATAATTATAGATATTATTTAGATATATACATATATAATAATAAAAGCCATATTATATTTTTAAAAATTGAAGAAAATAGCACAATTTTAAAATGTAATTTAAAAAGTAAATTACAAAAAAATAAAATATATATAAACAAATTAGAGTTTTTTTGTTTAGCTATTTCCAAATAAAGGAAATCACTCTAACTCGACAGATTTATAACCTTAACCATTCGTTTTGATTATTCAAACTGTTGGCTCTTTATGGGGGAGGTTCTGAAGCAATTGGCCAATATTGACAAATTCGTATCTGACCCAAGACTAATATAACTATTACAACGTGCCAGATTTGGACTATATAGACTAGTTCCTATACTTTATATGATATATGTGCAACTTTTTGGAAAATGTGGAAATATGCGTAACGTAACAGATATAACTGACCGAAGTATTCCATTTTCATACTTCATCTAATACAGATTAAAATATTGGTATGTACAACATTTGAAGGGAATCGAACATTTATATCCAATTTTATGCAAAATCATTAATTCCAATAAATTTCATATTTTTATCAGATTTCTGGTTAAGAGAAATATTTAGATATAGTATGTTGTAAAAAATCGCCAACTTGTTTCGCGAGTTATGACAGATATATGTATTGGAAATTGTGAACCTTTGTGGGTGAGTTACCCGAATGGTTGGCAGATGTGTATCATCCTCACAACAGATCTTGTGTTACCCAAAATATTTGAATATGTGAAATTTAAAGAGAATTTAATGCTTATTTCGCTTTCTTTAAGCGTTTTGTTTTTCAAAATCTTGAACCCTATGTGGGGGAGGGGAGAAGAAATGGTCTAATCTCTACCATCTTTATAACAGATCTTTTATTGATTGAAGTTTTGAGATGTACCAAGTCTGAATGCAATCGGATACTAATTTTGCTTCATGGGTTAAATTTGACCCTTTTTGGGGGAGGAACCAGAAGGAGTGGACCGATATATCGCATCTTCAAAACAGATCTTGTGTTACTGGAAATGATGGGATGTGTGAAATATAAAGAGAACCTGATGCTTATTTCAGATTTTATAAACATTCTGGTTATTCAAAACTTTGAACATTTATGGGAGAGGTACCAGAAGGAATGGTACGATCTCTACCATCTTTATGACAGATCCTGTGTTGATAGAAATATTCAAATGTATCAAGTCTAAATGGAATCGGATGTTAATTTCGCATTTTATGAGCTTCATGGAAAAGTTCACCTTTTGTGGGGGAGGTACCGGAAGGAGCGGACCGATATATTCCGTCTTACTACCAGATTTTGTGTTCATAAAAATTGTAGGATATGTGAAATTTGAAGACAATCGGACTCTTACATCATATTTTATAAGGGTTATAACTATTCAAAATATTGACCCTTTGTGGGGGGCGTACCAGAAGGAGTAAACCGATATTATCCATTTTCGCACCTGACCCAGAACTGATGCAAATATTAGGATTTGCAAAGTTGGAGCAAAATTTGTATATCTGTGCAGAGTCTTTTTTTTGACAATTTATACCTTTTGTGGGGGAGGTACCAGAAGGAGTAGACCGATATACTCAATCTTAACACCAGACCTTGGATTATTAAAATTATTAGGATGTGTGAAATTTGAAGACTATCGGACTCTTACATCACATTTTATAAGAGTTGTAATAATTCAAAATTGTGGCACTTTGTGTGTGTGTGTGTGGGGGGGGGGGTTTGAAGACAATCGCATCATATTTTATAATGTTTATAAATATTTAAAAGGTGGGGAGGTACTTGTTGGAGTGGATCACACCTGACCTAGCACTGATGCAAATATTAGTATTTGCAAAGTTGAAGCAAGTTCGGATTATTCTTTCTCTTCCCGTTCAGTAAATTATTTTCTTAGAAAATTTTGACATTTTGTGGGGTAGGTATCAGAAGGAGTGGACCAATATTGCTCTTTTCCCAACTCCATCTCAGTTTGACAATAATATTACGATGTACCAAGTTTGAATCAAATCGGATACTCCCTTTGAGAGTTATCGTGCGCGCCAGCCAGCCAGACAGACAGACGGACGAACGGATATCGCTAGATCGATGTCCTGAAACGGATGTGGCCCAAGGAGACCTAGGGTCTAAAACCGTTATTTCGACGAGGCTCGTATCAAATGATATATACCCTCTCTAGCCATGGTTTATTCTTTTTTTTTTTGGTTTTTTTTCCTTTTTCTTACCAAAAAGTTAGGGAATATTTTGGGGTTTTTTAGGAATATTGATGCAAGTATATTTTTAGTATACAATTGAAATAGAGATTTATTTTCTTTGGTGGCTTATAGTGAATTTTGATGAAGAATATTTTTGTCCTTGACGTCATCCATCTAAAATATACTTTGTTGGTGATATTTGCACACAATCTCACAAAGTATGGCTCTTAACGTCTTTTAAGACCTATAGTAGAATTTTATGACGCATAATATGGTAGAATATTTTGAATTGCTTCGATCCCGTTTAAAGGGAGTTTTTAACCATATTTTGAAAAAGGACCAAATAGACCCTATCTTTGACTCGCTTGGGGTTAAAATTTATTCCTCGTAATATTGCCAAAGACACGCCGAAACACGTGTTTTCTCTTTTCCCGCTGTTATTGAACAAATTGAAATTTGTCGCACAGTGTAATATTTTGATGTACCAAGTTTGGATGACATCGAATACTCCCACTAGCCGGGCGGAAGGACGCCCCTAGATCGATTCCAAATGTCCTGAAACGGATATGACCCAAAAAAGGCCTAGGATCTAATCCGTTCTTTCAATGAGTAAATATAGAAATGAAGGAAAACATGTTTATAGATATGTATATGCAAATATTTTGCTAAATAAAGAAAAAACTCCTTATGACTTCAAATATAATTAAAATTTCTATAAAAATTAAATAAAAGATAAAAATATTTTTTTTAAATCTAAAAATCTTTCCCCCTCACAACACACACATGCACCATTAGCCGTGATAAATGAGCCTTTTCAACATTAATTTCATAATTTCTTTCATATTTTGTTTTTTCATCGTTCATGTCGAATGGCTTATCTTTCATATCTGCATTTCATCACAGCAGCAATAGTATTTGGATACTTGATTTTTCTCGGTTTTCTTTCAAAATGTGTTTTGTTATTTCAATTTTCCTTAGCCAGTTGGCTTTGGTAATATGTCTATATTACACATATTTGTCAAAATGATGTCAAATGTTTTTAATATTTTTCTCTCGTTTTTGCCGGGTGCCATTTGTAATGACATTTTGATTTTTGTTTTGTTAATTTTGTGACAAATTTTAATGAGCTTCAAAGTTTTAGAACATTTTAAAAATAAATATCTTAATATTAATGCACAATATGTATTTTGAATATTTTAGAAATAACAATCGTGAACGTGAAATTTTTGAAAGATAATTTTGAGGGATGTAAAATTCGGAGGTTCGATGGACGGAAGACCTTAATAAGGTTCTAGTATTCGGAAAACCTTTTGTTTGCCTTCCATCCAGGGAAGATGTTTTACAGGTGTTCCATTTAAAACAGACCTAAAGATGGTCATCTGCATAGAAAAGACAATTTATGGGGTTTCCGTACATAAAAGACCTTTGGAGATTTTCTTTCCACAAAATGTTTTTGAGGCTTTCATCTCTGGCATATATTTTAAGGCTTCCTCCACAAAATTGTATTTTTTTTTTGTCTCTAAAGAAACCAGAAATTTTGTGTTACAAACTGAGGTCATAGAATGCAGAATAGGGGATTTGCAACATGATTATTTTTTGCTTCGTTTCAGAATCTACTAGTATTGCATTTTTTCCATATCTTAAAGGGAAAATCGGTTATCGTTGTACCAAATTCTACATTCTTTGAGTTCTGGAACAGATTATGTATAAATATTACACTGCACAACAAATTTCAATTTTTCCAATAATTATAGGGATAATCCAGTAGATTATGAAAGTAGAGCTAAAGAAGAAGACACGTGTATTGGCGTAGATAGAGAAAGAGGGGGCAAGTCCACCCATCTCCTAATTTGTTGACATATGCAGATTAAGATTCCTTCGAGTCCGTTGCTTTTAGGTATATAGTGTATTTGGCAATATTGCAGATAAAAACAAGAAACATTTTTTTGTCGCAAATGTTAACGCTCAAGCGAGTCAGCAAAGTCTTTTTTGTCCGTTTTTCAAAATATGGTTAAATACTCCCTTTAAACGGGATCGTAGCAAGTTAAAATATTTTACTAAATTATTTGTCATAAAAATCTGCTATTGTGCGCTGGAAATGAAGCGAGGAACCTCATTTTGTAACAATTCTTGGGTGGCGCGTGCTGAGTGCGATGTCCAAGGTCTGCGGCCAAAATGTTTGCATGCCCAAGGCTGTAATACGCTCTCCGAAATATATTCGCGATAATATTCGGCATTTATTCCGATGCCACGGTCGATTAATACGAGCGGAGAGCGAACATCGGCTGTTATGGCGCCCACACCATCACCATGGCCGGCGATTGAGTTCTCGTGGCCAACCGAAGGTGCACAGCTGATCTCTTGGGCAAGTAAACATGATCATTTTGTTCTTTTACAAACTGCTGGACAACGAATGTTTTCTCATCAAATTCTGCACTTCACCACTTTCGGCCAAGCGAATCAACTCTTTAGCTATTTAAAGTCTATTTTCTTTCTGTTGCCGTGTAAGTTCTTGCACTTTTGGAACTTCAATGGCTTTACCCCAAGCTCATTTTTCAATATTTGACGTATGGAGTATTGCCATATGTTCAGCTCACGAGCCATTTTTCGGCCACTGCGACGCGGGTTTCGATCAAGTCGCTTCTTTAATTTTCGAACCATTTCTGCGGATGTTTCTGTTTTCTTCCGTCCACTTCCTTGACGTCGGGCTACGCTACCAGTATCACGGTAACGGGCGATAGTACGAGACAAAGGATGGCTGGAGTGTTCTAACGATATCCACTTGTGGTTTTCCAGCCAAATAAAAAGAAATCACACTATCGCGCTTCAATTCCATCACGAATAACTTTTTTTCTGGAAAATTCTCACCCAAATACTTTTGTGCGCTTGTAAACAATATAATGAACTGTCACTCTGATAATTTTGACAGCTGTCGGGCGAGTGGCTTATAAATGACAGCAGTCTGAAGTTGGTTGCAGTTTTATGATCTCACCCTGTATATTGGGGATATACAATGTCCTTTCTCTATATAGGCAATTCTCTTACAGGGGGTAAAGGGGCTTATAAGGAACTCTTTGTGTAGAATTTCAGACGATGCCATTGAAAAATCTGGCTTAAATCATCAAAATACCGAATATCGGGGGGTACTTTTATATGACGGCTATAAGATATCGTAGACCGATATAGTCCATCTTCGAAATTGACCTGTCTGTAGGCAAAAGTTCGATCTGTGCAAAATTTTAGCTTCCTACCTTAATATGTTATTACAACAGACGGACGGACGGGCAGTGCTAAATCAACTTATAATGATGAAAATTTTAATATACCCCCATGTATGTATGATAGAGGGTATAAAATGAACAAAAAGGTGCGCCATTTGACACTCCTGATGTTAATTATTTTGAGGGGCTTGGCGATATTTTCCAATCGTTTTGGTTCCAACCTGGTTTCTTTGGGCGTATAACACTTTTTCGCAGCAAATTTCAATGTAGGTCCCAATTTCGGAGCAGTGCACATATTTATGATGCTCCTTAGTTCATTAATTTCGAGGGTCTATGGCTATCCACAAATCGGTCGTATTTGTTTGAATTTTTTACCGATTTTTTTTGGATCTAAGTAACTTAAAATATGGCTCTAAAACTTACCTGTGTTGTTGTCAGTCCTGTGGCCTCGGCTAGTTCACGTTTCTCTCGCGGCGATGGATATGGATTGTGCGTATACCAATCTCGCAGCACTGAACGAGATTTTTCCTAAACAGAGATGGAGAAGAGATAACAACAAAAATAATTCCAATTAGTCCGCAATGCTACTTTTTAAAGGCATTAAATAAAAAAACACTCAACGAAAATATTGAAATTGTTTCCCACACAAAATTGCAATCTGGCGTTTTGTTTTAATCAAATGAAGCCTTTTTGAAATCAGAAAAAAAGATGAACTGTGAAATTGGCAAAAATTGCAACCCCTTTTTGTGGTGCAGGATGAGCCAGGAGCCTGGCAACCAGGAATTGTAGAAAAATTTTCCCAGACATATTTCATATTCCTGAGGCCATAATCGTCCCCTTGCGCAGCGCAACAAAAGGGAAACAAACTGTTACATGTGCAGACAGAGGCAGCACAAATCATGTGTTATGCGGCAGGACATTACTATGATTTCAGTTCAAGGAACAAGTTAAATCCCCACCACCAACAGCAGCGCCACAAAAAAAAACTTATGTTAGGCATGAATGAATTTGAGTGAAGCAAGGATTCCAGGAACCCCAAAACACACGCACACACACACACACTATAACTTCAACTTACCTTAAAACAGTAACTTGTTTCTTCGCCATCCCAGATTGTGCGAGGCAGTGGAAATTTACGGCGAACACGATATTTACCCACAGCACCTAATGGTCTTCCACGCAGTTTTTCGGCTTCCACATAATGAGCTACAGAACGGAACGAAAAAGAGATAAAAGTAAAACAATTACATACATTTCACGATTTTGAAAACATTACAAAATATCAGAATTCAGAATTCCTCCGCCACCACCCACCTTTTAGCCACAAATTCTGTAATTTCGAATGATTATGAGGTGAGAACTGGTGATGCTCTAACAATCGGTACAATTCTTTGTATTGACCGCGATGGAATGCAACAACGGCCTTGGCTTTTAGCACAGATTCATTTAATTGCAGTTTATCACATTGTGGCAATGACCATAGAAAACGGCCCAGTCTTTCAATATTACCAGCTTGCTGTAACACCTGTAAAGAGAAGCAAAGTGTGAGAGAGAGAGGTGAGTGTTTTTGTTATCTCAGAATAAATAATGTCAACAAAAATAACATTAATGGCCCTGCATTAAATGCTTTTCATACATTGTAGAACCAAATGGTATCGCCTTCTTTTCCTTCATCAGCTATCTATCGCCGAGAGCAATGGATGAGCAATGAGGGTATTTTTGTTTTGTTTCTTTTTGTAAAAATGTAATTTAAGTGGCTAATTTTTATTTAATTAACTATGTGTGTAGGTGTATGATTTTATTTATAAAAACAACAATAAATTTTAACAAATTTTCATTTTAGGGCTTGAATAAAAAATAAATAAAAAAAACTACAGTAAAAGGGATTAAGGCAATTTATTGCTCTTCGTTCTTTAGGTGTCATACAGATCATCTACGAAAATTTGTAAATTATAATTCAGATTACTTCATGATGAAGGGTATACACAGTTTGGCAGAAAAGTATAAACGCAATAATCACATACTTCAATCAGAAAAGTTTTCTGGAATTGAGAATGGTGAAGTAATGATCCTAATATATGATCCTTCATTAAGTCAAGATCAGTGATTGATACAAGTTATTATTATTATTAAAATAAGTTAAAATGCAGTAAGTTCGCCCGGGCAGAACTTTGAATACCCTTCACCATTTGGAACAAATTTGGAAATTTTCAAAAAATAAAGTCCTCAAAAAATTCTGTTAAAATTTTAAAAATACCGAATATAGGCGTTATATTTGGAAAATACCGAATATAGGCGTTATCTATACGACGTTTACCTACATAGGCCTTGCTTATCATAAGCCATTACCATATTCAAATTCGAAACTTAAAATAAACGGTGAATAATGTAGCTAAAATCATCGGAGCTGTGCGAAGACCTGGACCAGCATAGACAATTTTCTGTCACAGGCTATAGCATCCATTACGAACGTCAAATAAGACATCTCAAAAAATGTCGGTGGTATTGTACCTACCGAATATAGGGAGGGACTGATATATGGGGCCTATACGCATAGACAATTTTCTGTCACAGACTGTAGCATCCATTACGAATCTCAAATGCCAAATTTGAGACAATTCCGGTGAATAATGTCGCTAAAATCATCAAAATACCAAATATCGGGAGGTACCGTTGTATGGGGGCTATACGAAAACGTGGACCTGCACAGATAATATTCTGTCATAGGCTGTAGTATCCATTTCGAACTTCAAATACCAAAGTTGAAACAATTCCGGTGAATAATGTCGCTAAAATCATCAAAATACCGAATATCGGGAGGTACATATATATGGGGGCTATATGAAAACGTGGACCTACATGGCCCATTTACGAACTTAACTTGCCTTCTATCTCAATTCGTTCGAAAGATATCGTGATTACAACAGACAGACAGACAGACAGACAGACAGACGGACATGGCTGAATCGTCTTAGAATTTTACGCTGATCAAGAATATATATACTTTGTTGGGTCTGACATGAGTATTTCGAGGAGTTACAAAGTTAATATCCCTCCATAGTATGGTGGAGGGTATAAAAATATATATCGGAGCCGAGATCCACCAAATGGAAAAGTACGTCCCAAAATTCACTCCAGTTGGGCTGATATTAGTCATTATTTGCACAATAAACCTAAAATCCCATTAAGGATATCCAAATCTTAGCCGATCTCTATTAAATTCGGCAAAAGGTATTCCCCAGATCTATAAGATATCTGGTACCAAATATCATTGTTGTGGAATGTGAGGGACTTAAAGACCAAATAGGATGAAACATATATATAGGGGCTATAGCTATATCTAAACCGATTTCCAAAAATTCTGATGAACTTCTAGACTTTATGCGGTCGGATTAGCCAAAATTCAGGACAATTGGTCTGATATTGGCCATTGGATGCACAATTAACCCGAAATCGGTTGAAGATATAAAGGGGAGCTATATCTAAATTTGAGCCGATTCTCACCAATTTCAATAGAGTCCGTCCTTTGGCCAAACGAATATTTTTTGGAAAATTTCATCTCTCTTTTTAGACGCTCCAAGAACTACTGATTTGTTTGCAAGTTTTTAGAAATATAATTGTTGAAAATTGTGACTAGTTATGGGGGAGGTGGGCCTATTTGTGTAATTTGAAGAAAATCGGAGACTTTTTTGTTTTTTATGAAAATTCCAAAAAAAAATTATTTTATTAAAAAAATTGACCCTTTGTGGGGAGGTACCAGAAGGAGTGGTCCAATATCTACAATCTTCACAACAAATCTTATTTTCTTAGAAATATTGGTATATGCGAAATTTTAAGAGAATCGGATGCTCAATTCGAATTTTAGGAGCGTGTTGTTATTCAAAATATTGACCTCTTTTTGGGGGGAGGTGATAGAAGGAATGGTACAAAAACTAAAAAACCTAGAAAACCTTCACAACCGATTTTATTGGAAAGAAATTGGATATTTATTTCGCATTCTATGAGGTTTACGGTTATTCAACATGTTAACCCTTTGTGGGGAGGTAATAGAAGGTATGAACCAATATTTTCCATCTTTACATCAGATCTCGTGTTAATAAAAATATTAAAATATATGAAATTCGTATGTTTATTTTATAATTTATGAGAGACATAATTATTCAAAATTTTGACGCCTTGTTGGGGGAGGTACCAGTAGGAGTGGAGCGATATTTACTATTGCAATTGCAAATTTTACACAAAATCAAATGATCCTTTCCTTTCCTTGAAAATTTTGACATTTGGTTGGAGAGGTGGCAGAAGGAGTGGACCGATGTTGCCCATCTCCAAGCTCGATATATGTTTAACATTAATATTACCATGTATCAAGTTGGGACCAAATCGGATACTACCTTCGAGAGTTATCGTGCACACTGACCAAATAGGCGGACATCTCTAAATCAACTCCAAATGTTCTGAAAAGGATCTGATCCAAAGAGACTTAGGGTTTAGAATGGTTATTTCGATGAGGCACGTTTTGCCGTATCAAATACCCATATGGCTGAAGGAATACAAATCGTCAAAATACAAAATATCTGAGGTATTTTATATCGAGGTCCAGAGAATTCCATTGAAAAACAGAACACATCGCGAATATCGGGAGATACTGTTATATGATGAATATACGAAAAATCGACCCACATTTTTGGCTCAATACTTATATAAAAAAGCAGAATTGTCGACTTTGGATTAAAGATCCAATTTTTTTCTGGGGGGCTATGTTAAAGTTCATGTCTATACAGTTATGATATGATTTTGACCATGACTAACATCGATCCTGAGCAGAGAATACATTTGCTCGCTTTTCGCTTGGGAGTTAAACATACTCGCGAGTGGGAGTGTTCGAAGAGTGGGAGTTCAATACGACAATGCTTGGAGGTTACTGGGAACCGTAGTGGAGGTACTGTACTTTTACTGTCTGAAAGTCGGCTAAAACTTCCGATTTCGTATGCGTATTCGGTCCGACTTCTGACCGAAAGTTATATGGAGAGGTTGACGTGACAAGAATGCAGCCCCTGATGTACATATTTATAATAAGTGTCATAATATAAAGATAAAAACCAACAGCAATAAATCTCGAAAGCTTAGCTACTCTCAAAGAGAGAGGGAGGGAGAGAAAGAGAGAGAGAGACACTCCCTTGTTTCCTTGTTTACCACAAATGTTACCACACAAACATAAGGGAAATAACACTACAACAAGAGAAAATAAATACCTCAGACAAATTTGCAGATTTCGGACAAACGTCGGTCAGACTCATTTGACAAAACTTCAGATATTGAGCAGACGTATCGGACGTCCGACATTTGGTTCGCTGGCAAAGGAAAAACAAAAGATGCAAGGATCCGGAAATTTTTTTTACTTCTTGGTACAGATTTGCGACAATACAATAAAAGAGTGCTCACCAAGAGTAGAATTTGCTCAATTTTGCTAACCGAATGCTCGCTCTTTTTCGAGCGACTTAGGAAAATAGAGTATGCTCGATATTTTTATCTGTGGAAGGTATCTTAGCTTTGTCATTCCGTTTGTAACTCCTCGAAATATTTATGATAGACTCTAAAAAGTATATATATTCTGGATCAGCGTGAAATTCTAGGACGTCTGTCTGTCTGTTGTAATCACGCTTTCTTTCGAACGAATTAACGGCACCTCCCTTTTATTCTGTATTTTGACGATTTTAGCGACATTATTCGATGAAATTATTTTAAATTCCGTATTTGAAAATCTTAATGGGTACTAAAGCCCATGACAAAAAATTGCAGGTCCACGTATTCGTATAGCCTATACGGGAGCTATTATCATTTAAATTACATTTTTCGGAATTTTTGAAAATTTTCAAGTTCCTTCCAATGGAGGGTATTAAAAGATCCTCCCGACCGAACTTAGCTGAGTTTTTACTTGTTCTACTCTCAGCAGTGTCCCTGCTCAAATTCAAGTAAAGAGTGAAACTCGTTCGAGTTTTTCCAAGGCCTGATGTTAGGTACGGCAAAAACATGAGCTCACTATCGACACTCTTCACAATATTATTACCTAATTTTTTACCTCCAATACTTAGCATTACAAGAATAAGCATAAAATACATTTTTGAAAACCCTGTGCTCTCTATGAAAATAGATATGGGATCTGAAGCCCAAAATTCTTAAAATCCTTCCTTTCCTTCCTTCGTTTTCCTTTAAAGGCTCCAAGACACACAGGATGTTATTTGAAACCGCAATTTTTTCAGAATAAGTTTTTATCACTTCTCCACTTACCTCACAAACACATGCCACTTGTTCCTGGGTGAAACCGAAACTGGGCAGAGATTCACGACCGTTAGCGCCGCCGTTGGTGGCGCCACCATTTGTACTACTATTTTGGCTAGCCAGCAAATGGGCTGTACTGCCGCCGCCACCACCACCGCCAACACCTCCACTACCAGTCGTGCTATTCGTTAGGCTACCATTGTGGGATAGCATATCCAAATTATTGTTGCTGGTACTGGTGTTGTTGTTATTCAAACCCGCCACCGTTAGACCCGTGGGACTGTAGGGAGGAGTTTGACGTGAACTCAAGACCGCAGCATTCGCTGCAGCCAAGTCGTAGAAATCAGTGGCGGGATGTTGTAGCATGTTGATGTTGAAAAGTATTGTAACTTGTTGAGATTTTCAGAAAAAACTCCGTTCTACACAATTTCAAAACATAATCGGTTGGTTTTTGTTTTGATTTCCAATTTTATTTTTGCAAAACTGTAACGAAAAAGAGAAAATAGAAAACTGTTATTTTTAGAAAGTATAAATTATTTTGGGTGGAATAATATTTTTATTGATTTTAAAATCACAAAATTTTGAAATAAATATGTGGGCCATATATTATTTCCACAATGCCTTGTTGTTGTTGTTGCTCCTGCTGCTGCTGCGGCTGCTACTGTTTAATACTATTGAAATAATTTGTTTTTAGACTTTGCGTGGGTAGGTATTTTGAAATGAGAAATTTGCCCCCCATCCTTGTTGTTGAACTGCCGCTGCCGTTGCTGCTGTTGTTTTTGTTTTCATGGCATTTGTCCGTTTTGTATTTTGAAATATAATCGGATCGTATGGATAGCTAGCCAGCCAGCCAGCTTCTGGTTACGCATTTTATGTTTTTGTTTGTTTTTTTTGTTGTTTTTCTCTCGTTCTCTGAATGCCATGCCACACTACACCCCGCCACACCACATCGCCATCGATTACTGATTGTGAAAAGAAATCTTAAAATATCTTAAATCACCGCATGCGATATTCTGCTGCCGCTGCCACTTCTTTTTAACCACTCAGTGATACAACTCTATGTTCTCCAATTCCATGTTTATGTTTTCCACACGGGTTTTCAACGTCACACGTTTTTCTTCTTACACTTGGAAATTGTTCTTCTTCCCCTCCCCTTCTTCTGTTTCAATTTCAGAATTTTTGCAGCAAACCAAACACCCGACTGACCACCCGGCCGACCAACCGATCATTCCGCCAATGCTTACGAAATTCTAAACAGATATTTCAGTTATAGATTCTCAATTTCCCTCGATCATCGTTTTTCATCTTGTTTTTCCGATTTGTTTTGAAAATGTATACACAATGAAATTTCATCTCCCTACTGAGAGAGTGAAAAACGAGAAAAGCAGCAGCAGCGTTTTTGTTTATATGTGGATCAGATGTACAAAACGAATTACAGTGGAAACCGAGAAGAAGAAAATGAGAACTGAAGAAAATACATTTTCATACCTTCAGGTACGGCCTATAACGTGTCTCGTCGAAATAACGCTTTTAGACCCTAGGTCTCTTTGGACAAAACCTTTTCAGGACATTTGGAGTCGACCTAGAGGTGCTCGTCAGTCCCTCTGCCTGTCTGGCTGGTGAGCCCGATAACTCTCGAGGGGAGTATTCGACTAGATCTAAACTTAGTTCTGCGGAATATCATTATTTAACTTAGATAGGGTTCAGAGATGGGAAATATCCGTCCACCTCTACTGATATCTTCCCACAAAAGGTCAAAGAAAAGGTCATAGAAAATAACTTTCCTCATAGAACAAGAAAGGATCATTCGATTTTGTGCAAATTTTACTAGTCCTAATATTCGTCAGGTGCAAAAATGGACAATATTGGCACGCTCCATTAAGTACCTCTCCCATATAAATGTTAATTTTTATAAAATGCTAATGAAGAGTCCGATTGTCTTCAAACTTCGCAAATTTCAATATGTCTATCAACACAAGAGCTAATATGAAGGACGGCTAGGACGTACCACTCCTTCAGGTACCTTACCCACAACGCGTCAAAATTTTGAACAACCATGAAGCTCATAAGATGGGAAATGAGCATCCGATTCATTCTAAACTTCACATATCCAAATATTTATACAAATGCAAGATCAGGTGTGAAGATGGGCCGCTCCACAACGTCCCTCTCATAAAATGCGAAATAAGCATCCGATACTCTTCTTAAGTTCTAATATTTCCACTAACACAAGACCTGCTAGGGAAGATGGTTATGGATGGTGGATGGATGGATAAATCGGTTCCTCCTTGTGGTACCTCGCCCACAAATTAGGTAAACATTTTGAATATGATACCGCTCTTAAAAAGCGAAATGGGCATCCGATTCTCTTCAAATTTTACCAAAGCCCATAATTTCTGGTACCTCCCCAACAAAAACAATTAATCGCATAAAATTATAAATAAATGTTCGATTTTCTTTAAAATTTAAACATTCCGATACTTTTTTTGTTCAGTATTAGATGAAGTGAAATACCTCGGTCCACTATATCTCAGGCTCATTTCAATATTCTTCCAAAAATGATTATCACCTAAAAAAGAGTGGTGAGTACTAAAATGTACTAAAAAATTAATACTTTGTAGTTGACACACGGAATGAGCCTAAATTTGGAATGAGAATCACTGATGGAGTGCAGGATAGATGCATAAAAGGATTTTTGAAAATTCGAACTTTAAGGTTACGAAATAATCTATGGTACTGAACTTCTAAAATGATACCATTTGGTATTATGCGAACGGATAGAGATAAAAACTTGAAACCTTGATTGAAAAGTATGTTCGATATATGAAGGTGATTTTGGAAATGTGTACTAAGTGTGCGAACTGTACTAAAGGTACTAAAATTGGATGAGTTTGGTTTAGGGCGAACGGAAGAAGCTAAAATTGTGAAATGCTGTATAGGGGTCTCTGCTAGTGGTAGGTTTGTTATAAAGAGGTGATTTTGGAAATGTATACTACAAGTGCACAAAAAGTACTAAATAGTACTATTTTTCGTACAATATGGTATTGGGTAAACAGATAGTGCTTGAAATCTGAAATTTGGTATTAGGGTCGTTGTTTATGTCTAGCCTGGACATATAGAGGTGGTTTCGGGAATGTGTACTACAATTTTACAAGAAGTACTGATCTTGGTGTTGAGTGAATGAATAAAGCTGAAATCCTAAAATATTATATTGTGGTCTCTGTTGGTATCTGGAATTGAGATGTGAAGATGCTTTGGTACCAAAAGCACAAAATTTGATATTGGGTGAAGGGACATAGCTGAAATCCCGAAATTTTATATTGAGGTCTTTGCTGGTATCTTGGATTGAAATATAATTTGTTTTCAAAATCTTTGAGGTGAAAAAACTGCAACCAACTTCAGACTGCTGTCATTTCTAAACCACTCGTCCGACAGCTCTTAAAATTATGCCAGTGACATCTTATTATATTGTTTACAAGTGTACAAAAGCATTTTGGAGAGATGGTGATTTTCCAGAAAAACAGTTATTCGTGAAGATCCTCAAGCGTGATAGTGTGATTTCTTTATATTTGGCTGGAAACCCACAAGTGGCTATCGTTAGAGCACTTCAGCACTTTAATGTGAATAAATCTCTTGGTGAAGTGCCGAATTTGGTTTTCTCCGATGAGAAAACATTCCTTGTCCAGCAGTTTGTAATCAAACAAACTGATCTTGTTTGATCTTGTCGTGTTGCCATAGAGGTCAGCTGGAAATGTGCACCTTCGGTTGGCCACCAGAACTCAAGCGCCGGCTATGGTGATGGTGTGGGCCGCCATAACAGCCAATGGTCGCTCTCCGCTCGTATTAATCGACCGTGGCATCAGAATAAATGCCGAATATTATCGCGAAAATATTCTTCCGGAGACCTTGGACATACCAACAAGACTCAGCAAGCGCCACCCAAAAATAGTTACAAAATGAGGTTTCTCGCCTCATTTCCAGCGCACAATGGTTACCAAAATCTCCGGATACCAATCCGTTGGACTATTGTGTCTGGAGTATTTTGGAAAGCAAGGTTGGCACTAAAAAATACCAAAGTGTTGATCACCTCAAGCAAGTGCTTCGGGCAGCGTGTGACGGTTTCATTGGTCGTTTAAAGGCCATAAATGGTGCCAAAGGTGACCAGTTCTAAAATTAGATGCTATTTCCGACATTTTTACTTTCATTTAATAAAATTTGAAAAAAAATGTAAAAATTATGTCGTTTGACTTTGTTGCAGTTTTTTATTTCACCCTGTATACCTAAAATCAAAGAATTCCAAGGAATCCTAATCCAAAAATTTCAAAAAAAAAAAAAAAGAAAAACAAGTAAAAAAGCTGTAAGTTCGGCCGGGCCGAACTTTTAATACCCTCCACCATTTGGTACAAATTTGACAATTTCCAAAAAAAAAAAATAAATAAATAAATAAATAAAATCAGTTAAAAATTCTGTTAAAGTCTTAAAAATACAGAATGCCTATACGACGACGTGGACCTGCATAGGCAACTTTTGTCATAAGTTATTACAGTATTTAAATGCAAAACTTGAAGAAAAATCTGTTTATAATGTAGCTAAAATCATCAAAACACAGAATATAGGGGGTACCGTTATATGGGGGCTATACGAAGACGTGGACCTGCACAGACAATTTTCTGGCATGGGCTGAAGTATCCATTACGAACTTCACAGCGAAATTTGAAACAATCCCGGTAAATAATGTCGCTAAAATCATCAAAATACCGAATATCGGGGGGGGGGGGTACGGTATATGGGGGCTATACGAAGACATGGACCTACATGACCCATTTTCTGTTTTATGCTGCAGCATCTATTACGAACTTCAAATGCCAACTTTGAAACGATTCCGGTAAATAATGTCGCTAAAATCATCAAAATACCGAATATCGGGGGGTACCATTATATATAACTTGGACCTACATGGCCCATTTACGAACTTAACCTGCCTACTAGAAAAACAAACATGTGTGCAAAATTTTAGCCTTCTATCTCAATTTGTTCGAAAGATAGCGTGATTACAACAGACAGACAGACAGAAGGACAGACAGACAGACACACACACAGACAGACGGACATGGCTAAATCGTCTTAGAATTTTACGCTGATCAAGAAGATATATACTTTGTTGGGTCTGACATGAGTATTTCGAGGAGTTACAAGCGGAACGACAAAATTAATATACCCTCCATAGTATGGTGGGGTATAAAAATGAGGAAGAGGGAGGGACTTGCTCCCTATATTTGAGTTACTTTGCGAAGTAAATTTTAAAAACGCCGATACAAGTGTCTTATGTTTTTAGCTCTACTTTCATATTCCGCTGGATTTTCCCTGTAATTATTGAAAAATTTGATTCCGCTATTAAACGTGGATTTTTAAAAAGTTCGTTTCAGGGATTATCATTACATGTTCTGAAAATGTTCGTGAAATGTGTTTTTCTTAATTATTTTGAAGTAATATTCTAATAATTAAAAATCTTGAAATTTGCCAAAAATTGTTTTCATCACTTTTGTTTGTGGTTTGTATTTGTGCTCTTCTGTGTACATGTATGTGCGTATGTATGAGTTAATGGCTCCAAATTTTTCTTAGCACGAGCTATACTCATTATGTAGTTTTTACGAAATTTATTTGGCAACAAGCAAAAAAAACGAGAACAAGAAAAAAATTGATATCGAAGAGGTATAAGTTTTCAGGCATATTAGGATGGAACGAAAAAAAATGAGACCCACGCAAATTAAATCCCGACCGCTTCATCTAACAGAAATTCTTTGATAATTTAAGTGTAATACATGTGGCGAAAACAAAAGGACCAAATGATATTCGACAATTTTGTTTTTGTTCCTGGCAAAATAATTTTCAGGCCTCAGTCCTCAGGCCAACGTAAAGAAATAAAGTTCACACTTGTAAATCTTCCTTTTCTCTTTAAATTGCTTCATTGTTTTCTTTCATAACTTGCATGGCAAATATTTCAAAATTTAAGGTGAGTGTTTTTGGAAAAGTTCATCTAAGCGTTTGAAAGTTCGTTCGTTTTATTTCGTAGATTCTCCTAATTTTATAATTCTCCGATATTAAAAATAAAATAAATTAATTTTTCACCCTCCCTAGTGTACGTCTCTTTTGCATACACTACGCACAGCAAACACACATGAAACAAGTAAATTTGATCTCCTTCGGATCACATTGCTGGCTGGCTGGCTGTGTTGTTTTTTTTTTTTTTTTTGCATTTAACCAACAAACCATACAACCCGATCTTCAGACCCCATGCCCACCAAAACTACAACCGCCAGCCAGCCACCCAAATCTAACATCCAACAAAATGTAGTCATTGAAACTACATGTGTAGAGGAGATATACAAATGACGGTCTGACTAGTCTAGATGTCCGTCCGTCCGTAGCGCAGTATCGAATATTTCATCGCCTCTTTAGATACGAAATTTTTTCTAGAGTTTTTATTTTTTCATTTTTTTTTTGGTTCTTTTTAGGCTGTGTGTTCTGTGCCTTCTTCTTCATCGTCGTTGTTGTCGTCTTATTTTTCAACACAACACCGACGCCGCCGCACGCTGCCGTTGTATTTTGAGATGGGGTGTAATTTTAGAATTCTTAGTAATTTGGTATGATTTTTTTGTTGTTGCCTTTTTTTTGAAAATATAATCAGAAAAAAACCTCCACAAATTAGGAAAAAAAAAGAGAATGAAATTTATCGGAAAAAATACAAAATTGAAGAGAACAAAAGTCGAAAGAGAAAAGAGAATCAAATTTCCTTACTTGTGGAGCATTCCATAATTGTGGGTGAGTCTTTGGCATGATTCAAGACCAAATTTTTTTGACTTCATGAAATCAAACACCTTCTGTCGGAAAATAGGCTAATTATTTAGTAAATTTATTGTTTTATTTGGTATTACAACAAACTAGATCACAAGATGATCGACGAAGAGGAAGCAATGATATATATATGAGATTGTCTGAAAACATTTGCATTAAAAAAAAAAAAAAACAAGTACTCGTTTTTGCCATGCCACATGATCTTTGGATATTAAGGTGGGTAATTTGAAAATATCATAGAAAAACTGATTTTAATGAGGAGATATTGTACCTGTTTCTGTGCGACGATACGAAAGTGAAGGCGATAGATTAAACATTTTAATTCCTTTTATATTTTAAAGTAATTCACAAACATTTCTTATTGTATGGGACCTTCCCTAAAAAATCAAATTTATATGTGATCTACCATCGATTTTTATACCCCACACCACATAGTGGTAATTGTTTGTAGCGTGGAAAAGGGAGCGAGATAGACCCATAGTAACTTTTGAGCATCTTCATAGAATCACTTTCTGCGTCGATTTATGCATGTCAGTCCATCTGTCCCTCCACCCATTTATTATCCAATTGATATGGAATTTTCCAAACAATATATGTTTGGCCCCAGTACATACCTTATTGAAATTGGTGAGAATGGCTTTAAATTTAAATATAGCTCCCATATATATCTTAAACCGATCAGCCCAAATGGACTGAATTATGGCACTTTCGACGGAATTCAACCTAAAAGTGAAGTTGGTGAACATCGGTTCAGATAAAGCTATAGCTCCCATATACAGGGTGAGATGAAAAAACCGCAACCAACTCAAACTGCTGTCATTTCTAAGCCACTCGACGTCAAAGAAGTTGACGGAAGAAAACAGCAACATCTGCAAAAATGGTTCGCAAAGTAAAGAAGCGACTTGATTGACACCCGCGTCGTAGTGGCCGAAAAACGTCTCGTGAGCTGAACATATTGCATATTCCATTCGGGAAATATTAAAAAATGAGCTCGGGGTAAAGCCATTGAAACTCCAAAAAGTGCCAGAATTTACACCGCAACAGAAAGAAAATAAACTCAAAAAAGCTAAAGAGTTGCTTCGGTGAACCGTCAAATTTGGTTTTCTCTGATGAGAAAAAAAATCGTTGTACAACAGCTTTTGTAAACAAACAGAATGATCGTGTTTACTTGCCAAAGAGGTCACCTGAAAATGTGCACCTTCAGTTGGCCACCAGAACTCAAGCGCCGGTCATAGTGATGGTTTTGAGCTGTCATAACAGCCGATGGTCGCTTTCCGCTCGTATTAATTGAACGTGACATCACTCAGCATGCGCCACCCAAGAATGGTTACAGAATGAGTTTCTTCGCTTCATTTCCAGCGTGCAATGTCCACCAAAATCTCCGGATACCAAGCCGTTGGACTATTGTGTCTGGAGTATTTTAGAAAGCAAGGTTGGCACTAAAAAATACCAAAGTGTCCGGCGCTTTGCCGGAAATGGGCCAAAATACCGCAGAGCAACATTCAGGCAGCTTGTGACGATTTCATTGAACATTTTAAGGCCATAATTCGTGCCAAAGGTGACCAATTCGAATTAATTAAAAAAAAAATTTTCAAAATCATGGCATTTGACTTTAAGCAGTTTTATATCTCACTCATCCAAAATGAACTTTTTTTTGTTACGTGAGCTCTACTAAATACGCATAGTAGTGTAGGGTATCATATAGCCGGCCCCGTCCCACATTTGACCTTCCCTTTGGTGGTTATTTGTATAAAATATATATTTTTGAAAATTTAATTTTAAAATATATTTTCTACCCCCTCTAATACTCATATTTCAAATTTTGTGAAAAACAAAACTAGTCTGCCAACAAGACTGCAATCTAATTTACCGACGTGTAGGCGGTTATTTAATTAGATTCCTTTCTGAATATTTGAAATTTCTCAAAATTCTTTTTGAAAACTAAACAAACCATGATTTAGAGATCCACTAAGAAGAGAGAACCTAATATCGAAATAAAACTGTGAGAAAGGTAGATATGGAAATGGTTTTTATCAGAGGTGAAAACCGCTGAATCTCCGCAGAGAAATTTGTGGACAACTTTTTGCAGAGACTATCAAACCAATAATCGTTGGAGTATCAGTAGACCTTCAAAGAATATGGTTGAAAGTGCAAATCTTTAAAAATCCTGAAGTTTACAAGTTTGATTTTCAAACGAGAATTTTTAAAACTATTTTTCAAACACTCTCATCAAACTTTTTTTTTATACCCTACAACACTATGTGTTGGGGGTATTATAAGTTTGATTGGGCCAGAATTTATGTAACACCTCGAAATATTGGTTTCCCATATAGGAAAGTATATATGGATCTTCCTAGCTCGCCGAGCTGAGTCGATCTAGCTATGTATGTCCGTCCGTCCGTCCGTCTGTCCATATTAATTTGTAATCACGCTACAGGTCGCAATTATGGCCCGATCCTAACGAAATTTTGCACGAAGGTGGGTTAGGACCAGAATAGAAGCCTGTTTCTTTTGGAGATGATCGCCAAATGTCTAGGGGTTGAAATGGACCAAATACTGAAAAAATATAGGATTTTGCAGTAGCTATACAGGTCGCAATTATAGACCAATCGACGCGGAATTTCGCATGTAGCTAGAGTTTAGGGCGGGGAAGAAGCCTGATGATGGTCATCGGATAATATTTAGCGGGTAAAATAGACCATATCTTTTGTGTTGAAAAAATTCAAAATTTTTCATTAAACCGCGAATATTTTAAATCCCGGCGAAATCACAAAGCCATGACAAGGGTACTTCTGACCTTTACATTGATGTTAAGATCCAACAAATCGGATATATAGCAAAATATGTGCGATATATATGTATATCAAAGAAGATATGCTTGAAAGATCTCTTATATGTCGAGAACGGCTGAACTGATTTCAACAGTTCTCATTAATTCAGAATGGCCTCTTGGCAGGAAAGAAAAACGTCTAAAAAAATCGCATAAAATATCTCTCTGAAGATGAAAATATTGATTTTGTAAAATTTTCTCATATTTTTTCAATTTTGTCATATTTTGGCATATTTTCATTTTGAGTTAAACATTTGGTAATATTTCTACAGCTAAAAAAACTAAGTAGTTAGGATATCAGAATATCATATACAGATCGCATTTATGGCCCGATCCTTACGAAATTTTGCATGGGGATAAGATGAGGGTCAGAATAGAAGCCTACTCTTTTTGGAGATGATCGCCATATATTTAGGGGCTGAAATGGACCAAAAAACTGCAAAATTGTCAGCAGGTCGTAATTATCGCCCGATCCTCACGCACATTTGAATGGTGGTTACCGGACATTGCAAAAGCCAAGCAGTTTTGGATGGCCATCCAAAAATATTCAATGTGTAAAGGAGTTTGCCAACTTTTGTAGACAAAATACGAAAATGTCCATCCGCACTTCTGACTATTCGTTAGCGCTAATTTTCTGAAGAATATAGTCAAATGTCTGTATCTCATATAGATGCGTTTCAGTCAAAAACCAATAATTAATGTTAATCTTTTGCCACTTCTAAGATATTATAGGTCTTTGGGAAATATTGGTTCCAGATCTAGGAAGACCATTTACCAATAAATTGGAAATGAGCAAATTTGTTTAAGTTGCTATTATTCGAAAATTAGAGAACGAAACCTGATGGTTTTCTTTTATTATCTGTCACAATATCTTGTAGAATTCTTTCGAGTATCTCGCCTATATAAACTGTATCATTTATTATAGTGTTGTAGGGTATTCAACGGTCGGCCCCCGCTCGACTGTAGCCTTTGCTTACTTGTTTTTTTTTTTTTTTTTTTTTTGAAATATTGTTTCAAAATATTTTGCAAAGATCTTAAAAATCAATCATTTTAGGGGTTACGATTTAACGCGTATTTTTATTTATTTTAAACTATAATCAAATCTGTATTTTTTTGTATTATTTCTAGGGACTAATATCAATCCATCAAATTATTTTTATAAATTATAGGCCAAACCCAGATTTTTTTAAAATAATTTTGGGATTTTCATCGAACGTTATTTTTATACCCTCAGCCAAATGGCTACAGAGGTAATATAATTTGATAGGGGCAAAACATGTCTCATCGAAACAACGATTTAAGACCCAATGTCTCTTTGCACAAAATTCGATTCCAAAACATTTAGTGTCGATTAAGGGGTGTCCATCCGACCATCTGGTTAGGACAATAACTCTCAAAGGAGGTATCCGATTTGATCCAAACTTGGTACAACGTTATATTATTATCAAACTTAGATCTAGTTCGGAGATGGAGCAATATCGGTCCACTGCTTCTGGTACTTCCCCCACAAAAGGTCGAAATTTCCAAAGAAAATAATATACCTCATAGAAATAGAAAGGATTATTTGATTTTGTGCAAACTTTGCAAATCCCAATTTTTTTCAGTTCTAGGTTAGGAGCGAAAATGGACAATATCGAACCACTCAATCAGTGCCTACCCCACAATGGGTCAGCATATAATGTGAAATAAGAGTCTTCAAAATTCGCACATCTTCATATTTCCACCAACACAGGTTCTGGTGAAAGACATGACCACTCCTTCCGGTATCTTTTGCCCGATTGAGATATTTTGCACAAATAATTTACTTGACCCAAGGACGAACCCTATTTAATTGGAGATAATCGGGCAAATTGAAATATGGCTCCCATATATATCTTCAACCGCTTTGGATTAATTGTGCTCCAAATGGCCAATATCAGACCAAATGACCTGAATTCAGTCTACAAGCAAGTACAACAAATTTGGTAAAATCGGTTGTTATATATGTTTCACTCCGATTTCTTTGGTACTAGATATGAGACAGAGCTCAGAAATAAGTGCTCAAAATTTTGTCAAGATCTTTATCCAATTTTAGGTATATTGTGCACCAAATGGCTAATATCAGCCTAAATGACTAATTTTCGGAACTTCAGACGGAATTCAGTCTAGAAAGAAAAACCATATTTTCATCAAGCTATAGATCCCCATATATGTGTTTCGATTATGTGTTTAAGTCCCTCACATCGAGATGCACTCCCAAACAATGATATTTGATACCAGATGTCTCAAAGAGCTCGCACTCCGCAACAACGGTATTGGAAGAAATATATAAAATACATCTCAGAACTACCTTTTTATCGAGATCGGTTCAGATTGGGTAGGCGGTCCACACCATCACCTTGCCCGGCGCTTACGCTTGAGTTCTGGTGGGCCAACCGAAGGTGCACATTTCAGCTGACCTCTTTGTAACACAAACATTTTGTTGTATACAAACTGCTGGACAACTAATGTTTTCTCATCGGAGAAAACCAAATTCGTCAGTTCACCACTTTCAGCCAAGCGAAGCAACTCTTTACCTCTTTGAGACTATTTCTTTCTGTTGCGGTGTAAGTTCTTGCGCTTTTTGGAATTTCAATGGCTCATTTTCAATATTTGTCGAATGGAATATTGCGCTATGTTCAGATCACGATCCATTTTTCGGCAACTGCGACGCGGGTTTCGATCAAGTCGCTTCTTTACTTTTCGAACCAGTCTGAAGTTGGTTGCAGTTTTTTCATCTCACCTTGAACGTAATATCAGACCGAATTGGATAGATTTTTTACATTTTCACAACTCGTCTCCGATATATATTTTTTATATAATCCTTCTTGAAGTGATAAAACGGTAAAAATGTCTCTGTCAAACTTGGTGAAAATAGATTCAGAATTCGATATGCCTCCCATGTACTAGTTCCCTCTGAAACAAAAATATAACTGCTCTAAAGCCATGGTGCACATTCAAATAAGGTTTATCTAAACTTTTTGTTACGGGAGCTCTACTGAATACGCATAGTGGTGTAGGGTGTCATATAGACATACCTTTGATCTTTCCTTGCTGGATTTTATTTCATGTCAAAGAATCTGATTTGGATAAGAAGACATATTTCTTTAAAAAACAAAATTGTTGTATTTGTTTTATAAATTTATTTATTTATTATTAATTTTGAATGTCTCAATAATAGAAAACAAATATTCAAATACCTCTAGTTCAAGAAAATCACATTATGAAGAATAAACATTTTAATTATTATTGGCCATAAAACACCACGACACACAACTTGTAATCAGCTGGGTTTGAACAACAGCAACAACAACAACAATTACAATGCCAATCTAATCTCTCTATCTATTCAAACAATCACCACAGTTCCACCCACTGTGAAAACAATTTTTTAAATAAACAATTTAAAAATTTTCAAAATTCACTGCATGCATGCAAATT
>NW_026712309.1:2842383-3082198 GCF_030504385.1 Musca domestica | reverse complement strand
CCATTACCATTACGATTTCGTTGCTGTAAATACATGTTCAAATTGTCCAAGAACTCTCTTCGTCTGTAATAAGTTACCATAACATTTTCAATTAGACCATCAATCATTCGTTTTGCATCGTCCACTGCTGTCTTGAACCCTGTATAAGACATCTGCGATCGCCAGGTTCATCGTGCTTTCCTTGTATAAATTGTAACTTGCATCCGCATTCCTGTTGTATCTTACGAATCATGTCTCCACCTTTACCAATAACGACACCAACAGCTATTTTTTGGCACAAAAACTTCCAACGATTCTCCACCACCATTCGCTCCAAAGTTATTATAGTTGCCTCCACCACCACCGCTGGGTCCATTGTTTGAACCCATACCACCCATTCCAGGACGAGCATTTGCTGCTTGCTGGTTCTGGGCATCCTTTTGAGCTATCAAATCCAAAACCAATTGTTTGCCATTTCGATCTTCTGAGGCTCGCCAGAAATACGCAATGGTTTCTATACAAGTATATATTTTTTTAATACCATCAACAATGATTTGAAATTTTCATTTTAAACTTACTATTAGTTCTTGATTGGGCCCATCCTGAATAATAACCATTTTGGCTCCAGTTTTCTCCTGTAACTGTTTTATGGTGTCGCCACCTTTACCAATTACTAAACCAACTTTTGTTCCTGGTATCATATTTCTTGATATGGAGGGAAACCAGTTGGCCCCGGAGGTGGCATATTAATTGTCAAAACAACCTCTACATTACCACCACCATTACGATTTGCCAGTTGCTGAATAAGCTCACGGCCGTTTGTCACAGAATCTCTGGAACCTCTCAACGTAATAACACGGTCACCTTCCTGTCCCATTTGTATTTTGCATCCAGATTCGCCTTGTACATGCGTTATGGTGTCACTACTTCCTCGTCCGTAGAAAGCATTCATTACACTGTCGGGTAAACGTATTTGTTCCTCGCAGGTGTTTCCAGCAGTTGCAGCAATTCGAGCAGCTACAGCCGCAGCTTGGACTAATGCTTGAGACATATTAGGATTATTGGCACCCCCGCTCATGTTGGAATTGCTATTGTGTCCGCTTTCACTTCCGTCTGGGCTTGTAAAACGTTTTACGTCTGGGCCTCCGTCGGAATCGTCATGTGAACGTTTAAAGCCGGCCGGGGCTCCGCCGGAAGGGGGTGCATTTGGTTGAATTTTAGCGGCTATCTAAAAAAGAGAAAAAAACTGACATGAGGCGCAAGAAACATTAACATATACCCCTCTCTCTTTCTACATGCGTCTCATAGATCAAATAACCAATTCGCAGATTTTTAAGATCGCAAATTGGAATGTACCTGTTTGGCACGTTGCAAAGCCGCCGCAAATGCTTGAGATTGATTTAAGTTATTATGTGCTGCTGTAGAACCACCAAAATCACCCATGATTTGTAACTTTTTGAAAACACGTTTAGAAGTGCAAAAAATCGACTTCTATACGCCGCCAGAAAAACACAAATGTGGACAACTTTTTTAGAAATTAATTCTGACAAATGTATTTACAAATGCCTATACGAGCTATATCAAACTACTTTAGAGTAAAATTAATTTTTTTTGATAATAAATTTATTTTCAAACTATTTTCCAAGTTTTTCTTACGGAGAAAAAAATACACACGAAACAAGCCCTACGCGAGAGCAGTGCTACCACAACACAAATACCAAATGTCGGAAACATACTATGCAAGTAATTATTGAAAAATGACAAAGTGTGAAGCCCCCTTTTTAAAATTTGGTCGTTTAATTCAAATTAATGGTCTATTCCAGAACTGCAAGAAAGTAAACATTTTTACTACGATAACCGATCTTCCTTTTATGATATCGACAAAATTTCAAAACAAGTAGATTCTTGCAAGTTCTGGAACAGAGCATAAATTTGTATACAAATTGTAAACAAAATTTCAAAAAAATATGATATTGTGCAAAATGTCACTTTAATAGTTAAAAAGGGACCTTGTGTAGAACTGTTCCTGTTCCCTTCTTAATTCAAAATATATTTTTGAAACCTTTTCCTTTTGTAAAATTTACCATTTCACATTTTTACAGAACATTTAAGGTCAGGGGAGAATTCTTGTTCTATGAAAAAGTGAATTCGAAATATTTTTTTTTTATAATTTTTTAATTTATTAATTCTGTCCCATATAAAATAGTTTACTTCACATTTTCACAGAACCAGAATTTTGTCTTTGTGCTTTGCTTACTAAAACACCATCGTAGAATAATACAGGTAACAGAAAGTGTTGTTGTACAACAAAAGTAACAACAACCACATACAAATTATTTTTGTACATAATACAAGTGTCAGAGTTATATATCCAAAAATGTAAACAAAACAGTTAATTTTAAATAAACTATTTCAATTTCTAAAATGTACATTTTTGTTGTTAGCTGTAGGTCCAAATCTCTCAACCCTTCAAGCAATCGCTGGAAAATCATGGGAAAGCGACATCCCATTCTACATTTTACAATTTTAGGAAACATGTAATATACGACAGAGTTTGGCTTGCTTGTTTGGGATACCATAGTATTTTGTTGTTGCAAAATCGTCAGGCAAAATCCCAGTATTGTTGTTTTTATAAAAACAACGTTTGTTTATGAGTGGAGAACGATGGTAATGTTTACCAGGGGGTAAGGGGATACTATGGTATCCCAAACAAGCAAGCCAAACACTGTTCTATTAATAGACACAGGCACGGTCGACGAAGGGGTTTTTGTTGTAACAGACAAAACAAACTTACATGGTTATGTTACTTCGTTCAGGTTGAACGAAAGCATAACAAGTGGAGAAAGATGTAAATGTTTATAAGTGCGGTTGTAAGATTTTGAAGATTTTCCAAAAGAATTTTAGTTTTATGTAATTCTTTTGTTCCTCTTCTATTGAGCTTACGATCTCGTCACTTGGGTAAAAAATGTTTTTTGTCATAGAAGTTATTTTTTAAATAACTTCTGGGGAGAATATCCCAGACAAGAAACAAGGGAACTGATGAAGATTGGTGGCTTTTTCCGAAACCTAGGTATTCCCTGCCTTACCCCCTGGTAAACATTACCATCGTCCTCCACTCATAAACAAACGTTGTTTTTATAAAAACAACAATAATGGGATTTTGCCTGACGATTTTGCAACAACAAAAAAGTAATATACGACCATATTACCTAATGTGTTTTCACTGTTCCTTAACCGCGAAAAAAGTTTCCGCACCATAGCCTTTGGCGTTTTGGTAAGCATAACAGCGAAATTTTTTATTATAAGACGAAAAAAAAAACACAATGAACTTCAGTGTAATATTATAAAAAAAGTATACCCATGCAATCACATGTTTAAATTTTTTCAAAATTATTCATTTGACAACATCGCATTGGCAAAATGTATATTGATAAATCCATCCACACAAGCATGGTAGAAGAATATTGGTAGATACATAAAAGCTTGGAAAAATTAGTATGTCAAACAATTTATCTGTCAAAAATAAGTAGATTTAAAAATGTTTTCTTATACGATGAAAATCGGAGGTTGTTATAAAATGCATTTTCATTCAACATTTTCAATTCCAAAATCAGTTTGACAGTTCATTGTCCCAGCAGCTGTGTCGAAGCGACTACCTGTATTCTTCTACCATGCACACAAGTAAACAAATAAATTTGGCATATTAAACCAAGAAAATAAAAATAAATAAAATCATATGATATCATAACCCTACCTTGATTTTATTGTACCATGTAATCAGCTAGTAGCTCTGCACACTTTTTTTTATTGTAGAAATAAGAAAGCTTAACCATAGTCAATTTACCATGGTTAAAAGCATGGTAGAACCGTGGTACAATAAGGAGGAAGAACAGCTTCGTAAACTACAGAAATACAACCCTGCTGCTATGCCCGCTTCCTGTCAGAATTATTCAAAATTATAGGCAACTAGTTGTTTTCATTTATTTCATATTTTTTGTCCATTTCTAAAATGAGTCAAATAGAGCGAAAGATGAATGAAATACTTGGATGTTTTCCCAAAAATATGGTCCTAACTGTTCAATTCTTCTATTCCATGCCGAATCTCGTTAATATTATTAATGGGTTCCCCGCATTTTAAGTTTCTTCCTATCATTGATTTTGAAAATATTTTGTTTTTATTTTTCAAAACAACAAATACATACACAAAATTGGCAGAAGTCGGGCACACTTAAAAATTGTAATCAGCTGGGAGCTCTACCTTACCTTTTATTGAACCATGGGTAGAACTAAAGGTGCAAGTACATAAAAAGCTTGAAGTCATGGCTAGGCATATTAATGTCAAATTATAATGGAAAACGACGGCAGGATTTTTGTGCGGCTCTGTAATCCCTTTATGAAATGTCACAAAATTTGCCTAGCCATGACTTCAAGCTTCTTATGTACTTACAGCCTAAGGGTTCAAGTACATAAAACGCTTGAAGTCATGGCTTGGCATATTAATGTCAAATTATAATGGAAAATGTCAAATTATAATGGAAAACGACGGCAGGATTTTAGTGCGGCTCTGTAATCCCTTTGTGAAAAGTCACAAAATATGCCTAGCCATGACTTCAAGCTTCTTATGTACTTAGCCCTTAAGAATGTAAAATCATGTAATCATATGTTTGCATTTTCTTCAAATTTATACATTTGACATGGTCAAAATCTATATTCATAAATCCCATGGTAGAAGAATATAGGTACACGCGTCGACACAGCTGCTGGGACAATGAACTGTCAAACCAATTTTGGAATTTAAAATGTTGAATGAAAAATTTTTTAAATTTGTAAAAATTATTGAAAAACGCGAATTATAATAGCCTCCGAATGACGTAGTATAAGAAAACATATAAAAATCTACTTATATTTGAAAAAACATTAAATTTTTTTGACATATCAATGATCCCAAGCGTTGATGCATCCATGGTACAATGAAGAGAAGGTAGGTCAACTTTGAAAAAATTGCAAGTATAGAGGTCTACCTGTTTGGCATGTAATGACAAAATTAGTATCAAAACAATAAAAAATCAAACAACTTGTTGCATTTATTTTGAATAAATAATTGAAAACCGCGATAACTGAATGAAAGGTCAACACTTCTTTTCAAAATGATGTACTATATATCTCTAAAGGATTACTTCGCTACAAAAACTCGATGCATACGTTGAAATAAACATTTTGAAAACATCCGAATTTGAATATTTTCTGAACAATTTTTTGTTATTGAAAAGAAAACACATACATAAACAAATAAAGAGGACATATTAGGCCAAGAAAATAAAAAAAATTAGAATCATATGGTATCTTAGCCCTACCTTGATATCATTGTACCATGGATGCATCTACCGGTATTCTTCGGCCATGATAAATCCCTTGTATACACACAAAATCAGAGATGGGAACCGTTTTTTTTTTTATGCCTTAAAATTTGACAAGGTAAATTACAGATAATGCTCAATCCCACGGCAGCGGGTTCTACGATACCGGATTGACCCGAAACAACAAGATTCCAGTTTCGGCCAGCGGCTGCCAACCCAGTATGTACATGTTTGTGTTTGTTTATTTTTCTGCATTGGGAGCAGCATATCCCGGAATGCTTGCTCCGGATTTTATTGGTCCGTGCCGGGATTGAGGAAAACCCCGGACCTTGGTTCTACTCGGTTTGTCAGAACGTCATCCACCACAGATCTGTCTCGGTGCGATGTAATGGATGCAGAGAGTGGGTGCACTTCAAGAACTGTTCCGGATTAAGGCGTTTGCGAGACTACAGCGAAAGGGACTATGTTGCGACTTGCTGCAGTAACGTAGTCCCCAGCGAGTCCTCTTCTTCGTCGTCCTCGTCAGAGACGTCGTCGGAGTATGGCACTCCACCGCAGTCTCCAGAACAGCAACCAACACCGCAGCACCTAACGCCACATGTTGCTGTTCCAACTCCGGATTGTGCATAATTCTTGCAATTCAATTGCAACGGACTTCGAGGCAAAATAGATGAGATAGTGGAATTTATGAGTCGGAGGAATATTAAGATCGCAGCGGTGCAGGAAACCAAGCTGAATGAAAATTGCAGCCTACAACGTTGTTATGGTTACAACGTACTAAGGAAGGATCGCACCAGAAGTGGAGGTGGGGGATTAGCGTTCCTGTTACACCATTCTGTTCAGTACAGACCTATCTCGCTTGAGCTAGTCTCTAGTGACCCATACATGGAATGTATGGGGGTAGCAGTCAAGTGTGGAACTGCCGAGGTAGAGGTGCTTAATGTGTATATCCCGCCGATTAATAGCTGTGAACCACGTTATTTGCCTGATATTAGCCCATTATTGGTAGGCAATAACCGCCTGGTACTAGGGGATTTTAATGCCCACCATGAGTTGTGGCATTCCGTCCTAGGTAATGACCAGAGGGGATCAGCGCTGGCAGAGCAGATTGACTGCTCCACATTCTGCACGGTTAACGAGGATGCCCCCACCCGAATAAGAGGAGAGTGTCACAGTTCGCCAGATTTAACCATAGTGTCACCCGGTCTGATAAATGACGTGACTTGGCAACCCGTCATTTCTCTTGGCTCAGACCATCTCCCGATAATCGTCTCCATAAGCAGGTCGCCCGATTTCATAACCTCTGAACGCCGCACTTTCCTTAACCATGGGAAAGCTCACTGGCCAGAGTTCAGAGAATTCACCAACCGCCGCTTCAGAGAACTGCCCAACCCTTCTGATGTTCGGGTAGCAGAAAGGATTTTCCGAAACATCATCAGAGCTGCAGCCGCTCGCTATATACCTGCTGGTCGAATACCCGAGATAAGACCAAACTTCCCAGCAGAGGCAGCGGGATTAGCAAACGAGCGTGATGATCTCCGTCGTACCAACCCTACTGATCCTAGAATCAGTGATTTGACAGTGGAAGTCAACCGGTTGGTACAGGAGCATAAGAGGAAAAAGTGGCTAGACCATCTGAAGTGCTGCAACATTGGAACCGATATGAGTAAGCTGTGGGTAACGGTTAAGTCGCTCTCGAACCCTGGAAAAAAGGATGATAGGACCTCAGTCACTTTTAACGACGTAACGGTGACTGATCCGAAGAGGTGCGCGGAATATTTTAACCGACAATTTGTCGAGCACCCCGAGAGTGATAGGGCGAAGCGAAGAGTACTACGTCGTATCAGATCTCTTCCCGCCGAGGAGGAACCACCACAGTTTACGATGGGTGATGTTGCAAATGTCATCCGTAACGCTAAGTCATCCAAAGCGTTGGGCCCGGACGAAATCTCAATGGTAATGTTGAAGCAGCTGGATACGCCGGGAGTCGAGTACTTAACAAAAGTTCTCAATTTGTCGCTAGCCACCCACATAGTGCCTGAAACCTGGAAAATGGGCCGGGTGGTCCCGCTACTGAAGCCAGGCAAGGATGCCAGTAAAGGCGAATCGTACAGGCCGATTTCGCTTTTGTCGCCAGTAGCAAAGACTCTTGAGGCTTTACTCCTCCCCAGCATTAGAGGAAGCTATGCAGTTGCCAACCACCAGCATGGATTCCGTCCACAACATAGTACCACAACAGCATTACACGCCATTTCCACACATATTAGTAGAGGACTAAACCAGAACAGGCCGTGTGACAGAACAGTGTTGGTAGCCCTTGACCTATCAAAGGCATTTGATACGGTCAATCATGCCACACTGTTTGAGGACGTACAGAGAACTACCCTCCGGCCAAGTTTGAAACGTTGGATAATCAACTATATGTGTGGACGCCAGTCGTACGTGGAATTCCGGAACAAGAAGTCCAAAGCCCGTAGAGTGAAACAGGGAGTTCCCCAAGGTGGGGTGATATCTCCGGAACTGTTTAACCTCTACCTTTCCGGAATTCCTCGCCCTCCAGACGGCATTGAGATCGTAACGTATGCGGATGATTGTACGATCATGGCGTCGGGTCCAGTGGTCGATGACATATGCGAAAGGTTGAACCCCTATCTCGCGGAGCTTGCCGCATACTTCCACGCGAGGAATATGAAAATATCCGCCACGAAATCAACGGCCACACTCTTTACCACATGGCCTGCGGAGATGAGAACACAGCTGAATGTTCAGGTCGAGGGGAATTTAATACCGACCACGAACTACCCCAAGATTCTTGGGGTAACGTTCGACAGCATGTTCAAGTCGTCCGCGCAAGCCACAGCTATCTGCGACAAGATGAAAAGTAGGAACAAGGTCCTCAAGGCGCTAGCCGGCAGCTCTTGGGGTGCGGACAAAGAAACCTTGTTGACCTCTTATAACGCGATAGGTCGGTCTGTGGTCAACTATGCGGCTCCAGTCTGCGAATACTAGTGCTACGCAGTGGAAGAATATCCAGACCTGCCAGAACGCTGCCCTGAGAACTGCGACAGGGTGCCTCCTCATGACACCAGTGGACCATCTACATGAGGAGGCGAAAGTCCTTCCCTTACGTCAGCATAATCATATGCTTTCGTTGCAGTACCTGCTTGGGTGTTACCGTGAGAGCCATCCCAACCATCACATGGTGGATAACTCTCCCCCACCCAGGCGCGTCAGGAAGGACATACATGATCTAGAGAGGGAGGTCCAGCGCTACAAGAGAGAGCCTCTAGATCAAGAAGCCTATCAGGCAGGTCTGAGTGGCATTCACACCGATGCAGTCGCGGATGCTATTAGCAGTTATAAAGTGAATGCCGTCCTCGGAGTCCACCCCCCATCCATTGCAGCCGAAGAACGTCAGCTGCCCAGACAAACCAGGGTAGTTTTGGCGCAATTACGTTCAGGATGGTGTAGTCGCCTCAATTCGTATTGGGCACGAATTGATGAAGATGTGCGTGACGCCTGCCCGGCGTGTGATACAGGCCCGCACAATACGCTACACCTTTTTAATTGCTCAGCCAAACCTACCCAACTCACTCCAGAGGATCTCTGGCTACAGCCCGTTAAAGTAGCCGAATTTCTAAACCTGGAGCTGGAACCAGATTAGCAGAACACAAACACACACATGTACTACTGCTACAACAACAACAACAACAACAACAACAGATAATGCTGAGCTGGGAATGCTAATTTGAATTGAGGTTACCGTTATTTCAATGTACCATGATTAAAAATTAAGTTACAAAATCTTGATAGAACTTTACAAATGTGGCAACCGGCACACAAAGCACAGTGACAATTGGAGTGCCGCCTCCAAAAAAAAACCGTTCCACAGCATTGTCTGCTCATAATTCAAAAGTCTACTAGTCGACTTACGTGTCCCTTATTGAGAACAATCAACGAAAAAATATACGTCGGCATAAATTTGTTTCATAAATCAAGATAAATTTATCAAATAAATTAAAAAAAAAAAAAAAACAATTAATTATTAAGAAAACAATCGTAAAGGTATTACTTGTGGAAAAACGGTTTTAAAGTATAGCTTGAAATTAAACCTTTAGGCAGAAAGAGTAGTGCTGTGAGAGAGAACAAGAAGTTAGAAAAGTTGATGACGGGGGCATTTTTAATTGGTCCCAGCAAATAAACACAGATCGTTCGGTTGACACAATTTTAGAAATTTTTTATTGCTTTTAGGTGGCTTTTGGCCTATAGATTTTGTTGGGATAATTTGAAATCGCTGTGCCAAGATGAAAATCAAAGAGTTACAGAAAACTGTGAACATTGCATGGTCACCATTGCCACAGAATCCTATTTATCTGGCAGCCGGAACTGCAGCTCAACAATTTGATTCTAATGCAAATTCAACATTGGAAATTTATTCGACAAATTTTGGTGATCCCAGCTATGATTTGGAACTCAAAGCATCAACACCTAGCCAATATAGGTATATAAAAAATATATATGGAAATTTTAGGAATGATGACACTTTTTTTTTAAGATTTCAGAAAATTATTTGGAGTCCTACCGGCTTTGGAGCTACACACAGCAATGGTTTGATTGTGGGCGGTTGTGAGGGTGGTCATGTTATGATCTACTCGCCTTCAAAAATGTTGGCAAACGAAGATGGTTTAATTGCAAGACAAGATAAACATACCGGTCCGGTAAGTGGTTTGGATTTTAATCCATTCCAAAACAATCTTTTGGCATCCTGTGCTTCAGAGTCGGAGATTTTCATATGGGATTTAAATAATACCTCAACACATATGAATCCTGGCACCAAAACTCAACCTTTCGAGGATGTAAAGAATGTTGCTTGGAATCGTCAAGTGCAACATATTCTGGCATCGGTATTTAGTTCAAGATGTGTTATTTGGGATTTACGTAAAAGCGAACAAATTATAAAACTTTCTGATACTCAATCCAGAGTACGTTGGCATGCTATACAGTGGCATCCGGAAGCAGCCACACAAGTATGGTTAGCCTCCGAGGATGATCAGGCGCCGGTGGTACAATTATGGGATTTGCGTTATGCCACGGCCCCGGCTAAGACAATGCAGATACATCAACGTGGTGTCTTGGGTATGTCTTGGTGTCCACGAGATATTGATTTAATGGTATCATGTGGTAAAGATAATCGCATCTATTGCTGGAATCCAAACACACAATCTGCTGAAGGTGAAATACTGTCTGAAGTAGCCACAACAGCAACGTGGTACTCAGACGTACAATGGTGTCCACGTAATCCTGCTTTAATTTCCAGCTCTAGCCTAGATGGCAACGTTTCCATTTATTCACTATTTGGTGGTGTTCAACAGCAAGTGCAGACGTCCAATAAAATTGCCGATTCATTTCCGGGTATGGATCAGTTTGCCCAGGCTCCCATACCCCAACAGGCGGCTCCAATTGTATATCAGGATTTGAAATATGCACCCAAGTGGATAAAAAAACCGAGTGGGGTAACATTTGGCGTAAGTATCTATAAGATTGATTATATTTCATTTCATTTATAACATGGAAGTCTCTTTTTAGTTTGGTGGCAAACTAGTATCTTTCAATAACAAAACAAAAACTATAAATATTTCCCAAGTAACCACTGAGCCTGTTCTTGTCGAAAGGGCTCAGGCTTTGGAAAAGTCTTTGGAGGAGTCCAATTTTGTTGATTACTGTCGAAAAAAGGCCGACGAAATGCCCGATCAGAATGGTCGTTATTTATGGTACTTTATTAAGGCCAACTTTGAACGTAATCCTAAAGAAGAAATTCTAAATTTATTAGGTAAGTCATAAGCTTTACGTCAAGAAATATCTAATTCACTATGTTAAACTTAGGTTTCAATAAGGAGGATACTGATGGTAAATTCTCCAAATATTTGCCCGAAGAAGATGCTAATCAACAAAGTCAAGATATGGATCAATTAAATAATCGTATGGCCCAATTGACACATGTAAGTATTGAGTTTTCATTTCAGTAATATTTGTATCAACAGATCTTTAGTTATCATTTAAAAAAGAACGAAAAGAATGTTTGCTCCCTTATGTCTGTTTAATTACTTTTTTATTTTTTCTAAAACTGATAAGCACTTTCTTACCACGTTGATACTTTCAGTATTAGTTCTTGTGCAGTCATTTATGTATGCATTATGTTTTCAATTAGTTTCTTATCACAAACCCTTACTATTTGTGTAAACAGCATCTATGCGTGCCTGCCAGCTCCTCTCTTCTTTATCAATTTATAAAAAATATAGAGAATTGAGTGTTGATAATTTTAGTTTGATAAAGAAAAGACACCGACACACAACAAGCTTAATGTAAATAAATCCATTTCATTTCTTTCCAATTTTTACTGTGATACAAATACTCATGCTATACAAAATTAAAAGAGTGATTCAACGGATGTTGAATGTGATCAAAGTACTGATGGCAGCACAAATAGTTTTATGGTAAGCGGTAAGCTTAGGTTCCATTAAAAATGTAAATATTTTTGTGGATCGATATATATTGGTTTTTATATTAAAAAGCTTGAATAAAGCAATTGCTCGAAAATTGCTACTTCTTGAATATTAAGGAATATAAGTTATAATTTTTTCAATTTCTGTTTTAGCAACAACTTGACAATAATGCAATATTCGATGGAATTGCTGCTTCACAGAAAACTGTTGCAAGTGATGAAGAGTTGACAAAGAAACCTCAATTTAAAATACCTAGCGGAGAGCGTAAGTAAAACAAACGTCTACCGATCGATCAATATTTTGTTCTAATTTTTCCAATATATTTTTTTGTAGATGCCGATAGTCTAATTACTGAAGCACTGCTCACCGGTAACCTTGAGGCTGCCGTTCAGTTATGTTTGAATTCAAAACGTATACCCGAAGCATTTATAATAGCCTCGACAGCTGGTATTGAATTTCTTACAAAAACACAAAATCGTTATTTGCAAGAACAACAAAGTGAACTGTCCAATGTAATTTCGGCATTAGTGACACGCGATTGGATGGATTTTGTAACACGATGTACCATCGATTCGTGGAAGGAAGCGTTGGTGGCTGCCCTCCGCCACAGTGAACGTAAACTGGTAGACATCTGTGAAAAGTTAGGTGATCGTCTTTTAAATGAGAGTGTTTCCAGTCTGGACTACATACGCAATGCTATGCTCTGTTACATATGTGCTGGTAACATTGATAAGCTGGTAACAGCTTGGTATAGTTTGAAGCAGTTGGAAAATAATAATCCAAATTATAAATTGAGTACCACAGAACTGCAAGAATTGGCCGAGGTGGTAATGCTTATGAATAAATCATTGGAAGAACAAGGCATAGCTGTTGAGTTAAATACAAAGGTTGCTGACTTTATAAAGGAGTATGGTGGCCTTCTGGTGGCTCAAGGTGCTTTTACGGCCGCTTTGACTTATATTATGGAAATAAAAGCATCATCCACCCATCCAGAATTAGATGATTTGAAACAACGTATTGTTAATATTGTTCAACCGCAGCCAAAACAATTGCAACAGCCGCAATATGGTAATCAAATGATGGGTCAACAAAATGTCCATCAACAACGCCTACAGCCTAGAGGTTCGTTTTCTCATCAAAATCAAAACATGAGTTATTTGGCAACTTCCAATAATGCCAACCAATATGCCTCCACAAATACATGGAATTCAAATCCTGTTGGCAGTCCAATGGCTGGAGGTGCGTTTAATCAGGCAGCACCACCACCCAATGCTGCACCAGTACCCACATTATATAATCCTAGTGCCGCAATTCCAACACCCGTCAAACCACCCACTAATGATAATTTACCCCAACCTCCACGTCCATTAAGTACGTCTTCATCTCAAGGTGGTAGTACAAGTGGTGGCGGTCTAATTTCCAGAGCCAAATATGTGTTGGATCCATCGGTGGCTCCTGCTGGGCCTATGGGAGGTTACGGCAATACATATCAAGCTCCACCACCAGTTCTTCAACCAACCGCGGCACCCATTCAAGCACCATCTACATTTAATACAACACCATTTAATGCTGCTGCACCAGCACCACAAATAATGCAACCATCATTTAATTCAACGCCTTTCAGTAATAATGCCTATATGCCTGGAGCTGGACCCATGGACACAGCAACTGCTGCTATTCCACCACCACCAATGCAAAATATTCAACGCAATCCCACACCACCACCTGGATGGAATGATCCACCAGCATTGAAATCGTCAAGACCGGTAAGATAAGACATATTTTATCATTAGAATGTTCTCTATTTTAAGAAAAGAATTGATATTAACAACCATTCATAAATTGGATGGCCTTCTTAGCCATCTGCATTCATAGATAAAAGAGCTCATTGACTGACCTACAGAATTAGTAATGGCATTTCCTAAAGGGTTTACCCAAAGGGGTGAGATATTGTGACATTTTTGAAGATTCATGGTAGAGCTTAAAAAATATCAATGAAAAGAAAATGAAAATGAAAAAAGAAATGGTTAGAACAGCCTTAGGGTGTTAGAAAGTTTATAGCACTTGGCAGGATTAAGTATGAAATTTGTCTATGTTCTGAAACAAATACATCGCTTCTGTATCCTTTTTGTTTTGACATATCCCATATTCTCTAAAGACTTTCATACAGTAGGATTCATGTAACTGGTTCGTTTCTATTCTTATATTCAGACAAATCAGGTAGCTGCACTACGCAATCTTATTAAATGGAGTTCTTTGTTTAGCATTTCCGTTCCGGAGGGAGTGACCGAATTCATGTTTCAATAAATCGCTTACATTTTCAGGGTGAGATAAAAAAGCTGCAACAAAGTCAAACGCCATAATTTTTACTTTATTTTTATTAAATTTTATTGAATGAAAGCAAAAAATGTCGGAAACAGCATCAAATTTTAGAATAAGTTTAGATTTGTTCGAATTTGTCACCTTTGGCACAAATTATGGCCTTCAATGAGTCCTTCATTCAGTAACCTTCATTTAGTAACCATTCTTGGGTGGCGCGTGCTGTGTGCGATGGTGCTGAGTCCTCTTCGAATGTCCATGGTCTGCGGCCAAAATATTTGCGTGTCCAAGGCTTTAATACACCCTCCAGAATATTTTCGCGATGATATTCGGCATTTATTCTGACGCCACGGTCGATTAATACAAGCGGAGAGCGACTTTCGGCTATTATGGCGGCCCACACCATCACCATGGTCGGCGCTTGAGTTCTGGTTGCGAACCGAAGCTGCACATTGGCAAGTAAACACGATAATTTTGTTAGTTTACAAACTGCTGGGCAACGAATGTTTTCTCATCGGAGAGAACCAAATTCGACAGATCACCACTTTCGGCCAAGCGAAGCAACTCTTTAGCTCTTTTGAGTCTATTTTTTTCAGTTGCAGTGTAAGTTCTTGCACTTTTTGGAATTTCAATGGCTTTACCCCGAGCTCATTTTTCAATATTTCCCGAATGAAATATTACGATATTTTCAGCTCACGAGCCATTTTTCGGCCACTGCGCGCGGTTTCAATCAAGTCGCTTCTTTACTTTTCGAACCATTTCTGCTGATGTTGCTGTTTTCCTCCGTCCACTTCCTTGACGTCGGGCTACGCTAAATTTACACAAAATATTTATTCACATTTAAATGCAGGGTTGCTCTGTGGGTTTTCAGCCAAATATAAAGAAATCACACTATCACGCTTCAATTCCATTACGAATAACTTTTTTTCTGGGAAATTCTCACCAAAATGCTTTTGTACGCTTGTAAACAATATAATGAGCTGTCACTGGAATAATTTTAACAGCTGTTTGGACGAGTGGCTTAGAAATGACAGCAGTCTGAAATTGGTTGCAGTTTTTTCATCTCACCCTGTATATATATATCGTTTTCTCTAACATAAACTCAAATGATTTTTTTATTTATTCCTTTCCATTCTTTATATCTTTTTATTTCTATCTCTTTTTGGTTCTTTTATTTATTGGTAATCTCTTTTCTTCAAACAAACGAATAACCTCAAATAGAATCCGTATTTTTCCCAAAACCGTGCAAATGAAATGTCAGCCACACATGCAGGTACTCGTAAATGGCAAAAAGTCATAAATCATGAGAAGAACAATGATTATGATATACCTTATGCTACGAATACTACTCAAGTTCACAGCGAATCCTCAAATAAGTATCAGGTATATGATGAAAAAAGAGCCTCAAACAACCTGCACACGTTCAATACTTTCTGTTATAATGTTTTGTACTGATTTGTGTATGGCAAAAATATTACGTCTTTCGCTGGCTAACAATTGTTAAAAATGCTTCCCTTCTGTCCATCTGTTTCCTAATACAATTTTATGGAAGACCAACCTTTTCCTTTTGTTTATTCTTGTTTGAGAAAAAATTTTGTTTAGATTTCTTGTATTGATGAAATATTATTTTTTAGCCCAAGAAACCAGAAGCCCCATCAGCCCCAGTTCCTATAACTCATCCCCTGTTTGGTGTTGATCCCAATCAAAATCAAAATGGTTACATGGATCCTAATGCTCAGTATCAACAGGTTGGTATAAAGAAATGTATACTTGGAGAAGTAATTATTTATGTTTCTATTTATTTTATTAGGGAGGTATGCCACCACCAAATCAACCATTGAATGTATTGAATCCAGCACAGCCTCCGCAAATGGGTTCATATTATAATCCAGCCACAGCTATGCAAAATAATAATATGCCGCCACAACAAAATATGAATTTCCAAACATCTGCTATACCCCAACAGCAGTCACTGCAACAACAACAACAAGTGCCGCAATGGCAAACACAGCCAACCCAATCCGTGGTAGGTGGCTACAATGACCCGAATCAGCAACAACAAGCAACTTTACCATCTCAACGCCAACCAGAACCACCCAAACAAAAACCGCCACTACCAGAAGAATATATTTATCTACAAACTGTACTGGAGGAATTGAAGACAAACTGTTTGAATGCCACTAATGATCCGGTAAATATTTATTTTAAACACATGTCATGCATACATATGTTTACGTTTGCGCATTTTTTTTCTAGCGTACTAAACGTAAGTTTGTTGACGTAACCAAACGATTGGAGAATCTTTACGATTGTCTAAGAGATAATAGGGTAAGTTAAAATGATGCCACACTTGAGATTGTAGTTTCCTTGTTGGTTAGTGTTAAATTCGATCCATTTCATTTTTTGCAGCTCCATTCCGCAACCATTGATGCTTTGAATCAAATTATACAATTCATTCAAATTGGTGACTATGGCAATGCCTTGCAAGTACATACTCAAATTGCATTTGGCTCAGACTTCTCCCAGTGTGCTGGTTTTATGCCCGGTCTTAAGGTGCTAATTCAGTCGGCGTCTGATTTGCAAGTGTATCTACGATAAGATTAAATGCGAAACGACTTTTAATTTGCAATACTATTCCATAATATTATTTTTTGTATAATTACATATGCATTCATACCTTTATATGTTCTGTTATAATAGTTTATTTTTTGTGTGCATTTTAAATTCCCTTAAATTTTACACAAAACTCAACGTAACGTTTGTAATTTGTGTAAAGAAACAAAGCAACAAGTGGCTTTATTTTTCGATGTTTCTCAGAAATGATTATTTAAAAATTGTGTCGTTCATTATCCCCGTTACACTGTCTCGACGTTTCTGGTGTTTTTAGTTCTATCATTTGAATGTCATTATCATAATGTTTTTGAGATCCCCATATACAATTATTGTTTAAAACAAATAATGTGAACGAAAATATGATAATAAATATATTAACTTCTAAGTTCAGGATTACTTTCTTTTTTTTCTAATCATGAAAATTGTATCATTTATGTTTAGTACCAAAATAACTTTAAATTACTGGAACCAACGGCTTAGCCTCCGATGATCTTTATGAAATATTTTTAATTTGTAATCAACCCCGAAAGTGGACAATTCGTTCTCGCAATACTTCACCTTACCTGTGGTTTTACAAAGTGATTTAGACATTAAGTATTTCCAATTTAAACTACTGAAGCTACAGTTTTAAAATTTATCACTAATAGTTCAAACGTATGCGATAAGTGGAGATGATATATGAAAATGTGTCCCAGATCTTAAGGGGGAAACAGATAAACTCCATGACTGACTCACCATTTCTGTTAAAAGAATAGACAATCAAATTTTACTTCTGATTCTCTTAACAGAAATACAGCGTGAGATGAAAAAACTGCAACCAACTTCAGACTGTTGTCATTTCTAAGCCACTCGTCCGACAGCTGTTAAAGTTATTCCAGTGACAGCTCATTATATTGTTTACAAGCGTACAAAAGCATTTTGGTGAAAAAGTTACTCGTGATGGAATTCAAGCGTGATAATGTGATTTCTTTATATTTGGCCGGAAAACCTCAAGTGGCAATCGTTAAAGCACTCCAGCATTTAAATGTGAATAAAACATTTGTGTCTCGTACCATCGCTCGTTACCGTAATACTGGTAGCGTAGCCCGACGTCAAGGAAGTGGACGGAAGAAAACAGCAACATCAGCAGAAATGGTTCGAAAAGTAAAGAAGCGACTTGACAGTGGCCGAAAAATGCCTCGTAAGCTGAACATATCGCAATATTCCATTCGGCAAATATTGAAAAATGAGTTCGGGATAAAGCCATTTAAATTCCAAAAAGTGCAAGAACGCCGCAACAGAAAGAAAATAGACTCAAAAGAGCTAAAGAGTTGCTTCGCTTGGCCGAAAGTGGTGAACTGCCGAATTTGGTTTTCTCCGATGAGAAAATATTCTTTGTCCAGCAGATTGTAAACAAACAAAATGATCGTGTTTACTTGCCGAAGAGGTCAGCTGAAAATGTGCACCTTCGGTTGGCAGACGATGATCTCTCTCCGCTCGTATTTATCGACCGTGACAACAGAATAAATGCTAAATATTTATCGCGAAAATATTCTGGAGGGTGTATTAAAGCCTTGGACACGCAAACATTTTGGCCGCAGACCTTTGGACATTCCAACAGGACTCAGCGCCATCGCACTTAGCACGCGCCTCCCAAGAATGGTTACAAAATGACGTTCCTCGCTTCATTTCCAGCGCACAATGGCCACCAAAATTTACGGATACCAATTCGTTGGACTATTGTATATTTTGGAAAGCAAGGTTGGAACTAAAAAATACCAAAGTGTCGATCACCTCAAGCAAGTGCTTTGAAAGGAATGGGCCAAAATATCGCAGAGCAACATTCGGGCAGCGTGTGACGGTTTCATTGGCCGTTTGAAGGCCACAATTCGTGCCAAAGGTGACCAATTCGAACAAATCTAAACTTATTCTAAAATTTGATGTTATTTCCGACATTTTTTGCATTCATTCAATAAATTAAAAAAAATGTAAAAATTATGGCGTTGGAACTTGTTGCAGTTTTTTTTTAACTCGCCATTTAGTGATTCTTCATAGTCTCAAGCACGCTTAAGTCTTGGGTAAAAAATAAAGAACTATCAGGATAACATTTGAATTAGGTGGAACTCCAAATTGGGAATATCGGGAAGCCTAATCCATGAGTATACCTTCTGATTTGAGTCCTTCTCAACCTATACATACAGTTCGACTAAAAAAAAAGAAAAGTTGATATGCTGCTACATCAACTAATGGGGCAAGAGTATTAATTAACCTGTCCATTCCTGAGTTTAACTTAATTCGAGAGGAGGAAACTTCTTTGATCAACTTTATTAAAAATTACAAAGGTAATTCTGCTTAAAATTAAATAACAATTACATTTTACAACTATGCGGATATCGCGGAAAAGGTATGACATCACGTATATTTTTAATACCAGACAACAATTGCAAATAACGTTCAAACCCCATACCAAAACCAGCAGTCGGCAAACCACCATATTTACGTAACTCCAAATACCATTCAAGTCCATTTGGTAAATGGGGATGGTTACGTAGCCGGGATTCATCGCATTCACGTAAACTACCGCCACATAACTCGCCCACGGAGGGCATGAGCAGATCCAAGGCATGCACAATGGAATCATCTGTGCGGGATTGTTTCATATAGAACGGTTTCTGCGCCGAAGGCCAGTCTATGACGAATACAGGGGCCTTACAATGTTCCACTAAAAACAGTTCTTGCTCTTTCGAGAACCCCTCATCGGGTGTTATGGCAGTTTTAAATTTATCCTTATTCCTTACAATTATATCCAAAGCCTCTTTGTAGTTCAGTGTTATCCAACTTTTATCTAGCCACCCTAAAACTTGTTTGTCGCCCAAAGCGTTCTTTTGGCAAAATTCTAAATCCAATGAGCTTGTCTCCAGTATTTGTTGCGAAATAGATTTGATCATTTTCTCCATAAACGTACAAAGGCTGGATAAATCTTCAATGTATGTCATTTCAGCTTCAAACATATAGAATTCGGAGAGATGTAAAGGAGATTTAGTGTTTTCCGCTCTGAATGCTGGACCAAAGCAATATGTGTTTCCCAAGCCATAGGACATAGATTCTAAATGCAATTGTCCCGAGACCGTGAGGTATACTTTCGAATCAAAGTAACTATTTTCTTTGGGGACATCAGGGCGTGACATTTGATTAAGTAACGACTCCGAGTCAGGGCGTACTGTAAAAACCTAGATATAATTAATGGGAATATTTAATGAATTTTTTAAATCAATTCATACAGTTATACCTCTCCAGCACCTTCGCAATCATTTGTGGTAATTATGGGGGTGTGAATTTGTACAAATTCATTGTTGTCCATAAAATCATGCAGAGCCTTTTGTGCTTTATGTCTGAGTCGCATTGCGGCAGCAATGTAATCAACACGAGAACGTAAATGCAGGTAATCCCTTACATACTCTGGCGCATGATGTTGCTTTGGTGAAAAAGGAAATCCCTCCGTTAAGTGACCATCAGCTATAGCAAAACATATAAACATTAGGGCCGGTTCACGTAAGCTCATAAGATTACTTTTACTCTTACCCAATGTTTCTACTTCATCGGCATGTAATTCATAATGACCATGTGGCGCAAGTTGCACTTTACCAGTGGCTTTAATTAGACTGCCCGCTGTCAATGCTTTCGTGGCATCATTTTTGGGTACTACAATTTGAAATTTTTGCGTTGTTGAACCATCATTAATGTCCAAGAATATGTTGTTCTTTAGTCGTCGTATATTCTTGATCCATCCCTTTGAGCGTTACGATAGCGAGAGGTTAGTAGCACAAATCCTAAATGTATATACATACTCTAACTCCTAGTGAATCCCCAGGTTGCTTGGCTTGGCAAATTGTGTTTATTCGTTGAAATGTGCTACCAAATCTTTTAATTAATAACATTTCATTCGCAAAAATAAACCGCACGTTTTCAAGTGAGAAATACTACAAGAGAACGGGGGATCGGGCAGTTACGAAACGAAACGAATATGAAGGCCACAAAGGAATACATGATAAAAAATAAACAGAAAGCAAAGACTCGGGGTACTCTGTTGTTTACGAATGAGACATGAGAAAATTGAACATCTTCACTAAAGAGCGCGGAACTAGTTGCTAAAGAAGCCGATGTGAAATTCCCGGCGGCGGCGGCTAAAATTTTATATTCCCGGATTTTTATAAATTTTGCCTTCGCAAAAATAAACCGCAGACCATGAGAAATACTACATATATATAATAATTCTTTGAGTAATAATTCAGAAAGTTGGGAATTAAAAAATAAGTTGCCTAAACGGTGAGCAGATAACGAAGCGGAACATTTTTTTCGTCGGCGGCTCTTTATTTTGCACAGTTGATAAAATTTCACCAAAATTAGTAACATTTTTTACGGTTGGGATCATGGTACAATAAAAAGGTAAGATACAAGTGAGTCTGACTTTTGCCAATTTCTTGTATTTATTGTTTAGAACATTGTAGAACCAAGAAGGTAAAGCCATGCAATCATATGTTTACATTTTTTTCAAAATTATACCTTCGACATCTCATTGTCAAAATGATCAAAATGATGATATACACAAATCAGAGATGGTAACCTATTTTTAATGCAGTTAAATTTGACAAGGTAAGTTATTATATATTGGTAACATTGATATGTCAAAATTTTTAAAAAAAATTAGTCAAAAATAAGTTCGTTTTCTTATACGACGCAAACGGAGATTGTCATAATATTCATTTTCCAACAATTTTTACAAATTTCAATAATTTTTCATTCAACATTTTCAATTCCAAAATCGGTTTGACAGTTCATTGTCACATCAGTTGTATCGATGGCAACTCGAATTACTTTTGAAAGTTGGAAAGTCACCTCATTTTTATACCCTACACCACATAGTGGTATGTCTTTGTGCATTTGTTTGTAACATGGAGAAGGAAGCGAGATAACCCCATAGTTACTTTTGAGGATCTTCATAGAATCACTTTCTGAGTCGATTTGTGCGTGTCAGTCCGTGCGCCCGTCCGTCTGTCCATTTATTTTTGTGAACAAAATGCAGGTCGCATTTATTATCCGATTGAGATGAAAATTTCCAAACAATACATTAGAGTCCCGACTAGCGTCGTTAATGGGGACCGGAGAATTGGGACGCAATTCAAAACGACGCAAGTCGAATCACCTTTTTCTATACATATACACAATGCATAGATATTTAATTTTCTTGGAAAAATATTCAAAAAAAAAAAAAAAAAACAAGTATGAATACATTTTTAATTATTCCATTTACTTCAAAAAATGTTTGTAATTTTTATAAAGAAATAACAAAACAATGAATTAAGAAAAACCATACAAAAATTAAATTCATTTACATATGTATGTACATATAGCGCCATAAAGAAAAGGGAATTCTCCTTATTTCACGCAATTTGAAAATTTGCTAACCACATGTAGCTCAGACCGATGCAACTTGAAACGACGCAAATCGGGACGGCGCAAGTCGGGGCCCTAGTGTATTTGTCAGGCCCAAGGACGAACTCTATTGAAATTGGTGAGCATCGGTTCAGATTTGGATATGGCTCCCATATATATCTTCAACCGATTTCGAGCTAATTGTGCACCAAAGGGCCAATATCAGTCCAAATGATCTGAATTTTGACACATCTGATCGAGTTCAGTCTAGAATGAATTACATCAAATTTGGTGAAAATCGGTTCAGATATAGCTTTAGCTCCCATATATATAAGTTACATCCGATTTGGGGTTTTAAGTCCCTCACATGCGTAATATACACTCCACTTGAATGATATTTGGTACCAGATAACTTATGGATACCTCTGTCATATTATATCGAGATCGGATCAGATTTGGATGTAGCTCCCATATATAACTTCAACCGCCATCGGGTTAATTGTGCACCATATGGCCAATATCAGTCCAAATGACCTGGATTTTGGCACATCCGAATTTTGGTACAAAAAATTAAAATATGTACCGTCTATTAAATATGCATAGTGGTGTTGGGTATCGTATAGTCGGCCCTGCCCGACTTTTGACTTTTCCTTACAGGTTTTGCCTGACGGTAGAATCAGATGTTTAAAACACAATGAATAAAACAAGTTCGTATAATTTTAATGAAGTAAAATTTATTTGATCTTTATGATCAGCAGATTTCTCATATTTTGCGAATATATTTGTAAAAAAAGACTGTAAAATACAAAGTTTTTTATTTTTATCGATTGAATATATTTTAGCCAAAACTGTACATGTTTTTGTGTCATAAAAAGGCAATAACAAGATATATTGCGAACTTAAAAAGGATTTACGAAATTTTAGCACTTTTTCAAATAATCACAATTGAAATAAAGAAATAAAAATTAAAGCAAAACAAAAAAAAAAAATATCATAGAATATAATATACACTTCTGTTTTGTTAACAACAGCGGACGTTAACAAAATAAATGCTTAACTTAATTGATACGAATAACTAATATAATTAGTTTACATTGTAAATAATAAAAAAAATCGTAAAACTACATTTATAATAGTCTCTTCCCCACACAGTTTAGATCACTAACATAAATATTTGACAGTATTTATTCCATTTCCGTTCTAAATTAACAAAAGGAATTAGGCGGCCAACAACATGTTGCGCACTCTTCAACGGCTAACAAATTCGTCTAACAATTAAATAACAACAAAACAAAATACATTTTTTTGTTTTAGATTAGTTTTCTCCAGGCAATTACAGTCTACGACGATGATCGACCGGCTCGGTGCAATTGGAATATATCTAGAATCTCATTTCGTGGTTCAAGATCTTGTCATAGATTTCTTTGGTTAGTGGCTCGTATTTGCCTTTGGGCGTTTGATAGTACATGGCATCACTGATGACACTGGGATCGTAGCCTTCCTTTTGCAGGTCGACTTTGCGCAATTTGAATGTGCCTGTCAAATCGACCTTGGTCAGGAAACGCAAAAACAATGGCCGGGCATAGGCAGGCAAGACTTTAGCCAAATTCTCTGAAAATTTGTCTAAATCGACTTGACGTTCGGGATCGTAAATGGCAGCCATACCGGCACGACCTTCTGTATTGGGTATGGTTACACCATAGACGACAGTATCCTTGTAGCCGGCCACATTGCTGACTTGAGCTTCAACTTCACTGGTGGAGACGTTTTCACCCTTCCAACGGAATGTATCGCCAGTACGATCCTTAAAGTACAGGTAACCCTTCTCGTCGGCCATCAGTAAATCGCCGGAAATGAAAGCCATATCTCCCTTTTTGAAAACATCACACACAACTTTCTTAGCAGATGCCTTTTCATCGACATAACCCAAGAACTCTCTCGATGGATTGCCTTTAATAATTTTACCAATGAATACACCCGGTTCATTGGGTTTGCACAACTGGCAAAGGCCATCAGGACCGCGTATGGGTTCACCTGTGTCTGGATCAGCGCGAATAATGGAAATTGGATAAACCTGTGGCAGAATACGTGAAACGAAGCCGATAGCGCCCACCGTATTATCGTGATTCATGATATTAGCATTGCCTTCGGTGGCACCATAGAATTCACCAACTTGTTTGATGCCGAAACGTTCAACAAATTGTGGCCAAATCTGGGGACGTAAGCCATTGCCGAAGACAAGACGAACACGATGTTTGCGATCGTTCTCTGATGGTGGAGTTGCCAGGATGTAACGAGCCATTTCACCAATATAATGAGCAACCTGCAAGTAAAAAAAATGTGGAAATGTTTATTAGAAAGAAAATAGGCAAGAAAAAGCATCGAAATGTTAACTTTCAACATTCTTATCAAGTTAGAATTAAGGAGGTAACATCATTTTAAGAAAACATGTCCAACTTTGCAGTTTCTGTACTTTTCAAATTTAGCTGCATAAAACTGGTTCAGATCTGTAATTTTTGTATATACAATGGATTTATGAGTATACATTTTGACAATCAGATAATATCTAAGGAATATTTTGAAAAAATAAACACATGATTGCTTGAGGTTACCTACTTAATTCTACAGTGGTTCTTATCACAGGGATTATGTAGAAGTCAACGCTTTCAATCAATATTCTCGAATACGAGCAAATTGATTAATAATGTGACAGATCCGTTAAAACTAAGGTTTTTTTACAAAAACGAATAAAAGAATAAAAGCATTACATGCTTTTTTATATCACGTGATGACGCCCAAAGAATTAAGCGCCATGCGTTTTTCATGTCCCGCGTCATCGATAACACAACAATCATAAATGGAATATCAGAGACGTTTCTTTGTGCTTTTTCTTGAATGGACAAATCGTAAAGCGTTCATTCTGCTTTGGCCGTAAAGCAATGCAAAAAATCCAAAAGCTAAAACACATAAGCGGATTTTTGTGGCAGAACTTATCGACATCGATTTTTAATGTCAAACAACTAAAGAATTTCAAATTTAGCCCATGATTTGAACTAACGTCCATAAAACGTGGAGCGTCATCCATAAAACCACAACCACTTGATTGGCACTGGATGTCTATCTGTTGTTGCTTGTAACGTTTAAAGCGTCGTTTGGTCAATGTCCTGCCATGCGTCATGGATCGAAAACAAAGACCGGAGTTCCATGTTGATAAAGCAGTCATTCTGTGGGTGTTATTTTAAGGTGACAATACATAAAACGCTTTTTGACTGGCTTAAGTCAACGCTAACCTTTACTCTCATAACAGAATGAACTTGCCTCTCGGGTTTTCACGTCTCGCGTTGATAAAACATCAACCGTACTAGGAGGAATTTATCGACACTGAAGTTTTCCGAGGCCTTAAATTCGAATAACACGTCGCCTCGGGCTTCCTTTATGGTCATGAGACAATAGACACGTCATCCGTTATATCGTGTTTCGCGACAGCCACAAGAAGACGGCTTTAACGACACCGAACGTCTCCTTGTGGTCGCGTTACATGAAATAACTGTTGGTGCTTTCAATCGGAAATGTCCTCGAAGGCCAAATTTGTAACAATTGTTACTAATTGTTACTGGAAGTCGTCTGTTAACCCTTCTTGCAATCACTTGCAACTCTTCTTCTTCTCATTAATCGACATTCAATCAGATGTTTTCTATTGTTTGTTTATTTCTTTTTGTGCTTTCAATTTGAAAATATTTTTTTGGAATTAGCAAGACTAATAGTTTTTGGAGAACAAATTTACAAAATATGAAAAACGTAAATGTTAATATGTAATTAGAAAATAAAAGACTATTTCCAACATTTTTATTTAAAAAACTTGTAAAATTAGTATTGCTCCCTTTGTTTTAATTCTCCTTATAGGGGACAAATTGGTTTGTTTTGACAAATCAGCTGATTAGTTGCAAGCTTCTGCAGGAATACCGTCTGTTTACTTTTCGCATTTTCCTTGCCAAAGAGAATAAAACTACCTTTTCTCTAAGAAAGAAGTTGCTGGACAATTCCTGCTGGAAAATTAAGCAGACACACCTAATAATGCAGCTTCATCCCTTAATAGAGCTACATATTACAGAACAACTCATGGTAGAAGAATACAGGATGCATTTTCAACAGGTTTTACAAATTTCAATAATTTTTCATTCAAAATTGTCAATTCCAAAATTTGTTTGACAGTTCTTTGTCCCAGAAGCTGTGTCTCATCGACATCTGTATTATAGCTGTTGGCAGGCTTCATTTATTTTGTAAACGAATACCAGAGCCACAGTTTTCTTTTCAAAGCGATTCGTCGCCTTTCCCTTAAATGGTGAAGCAGATCAAAGTTTAAGTGACTACATCGTGAATGAAGTGTGAAAATACACCACTGTTTTCAACTACAAGTGGCAAAAGTGTTGTATTTTCACGGCGAAGTCACGATTTAAGCTTTAATATGTTTTAGCCTGAATAGCTCATTTAGATAAGTCATTCAGAGACACTTGTCAAACATTTTTTCTGCCGAAACAAACATTTTGAAAATATTGCCACCTTTGTTTCCAGTTTTCTGTGGAAATTTAAACTCGTGGACAAAAGGCGTACCTCGGATAAGAGAGAAAACAAAATTTACTTTTACAAAATTTATTTTCGTTACGCCATTGAACATTGCAGTTTTCATTCATAATTTTCGATCTTCCCAACATTTTTTAAAATTTTTTCTATTTTTAAATGTCATAGTTTATTTTTTCGACAAATGCTCTCATTTGTTAGGGATGGCACACATTTCATCTTAGTTCTGAGAGTGCAATATGAACTTAGCATAACCAAAAGTGGCATTTACACTTCACCGATTTTTGATTTTTGATATGAGTCACAAATCAAACGTCAAAGTCCAAATTCTTCATTTGTCATAATTTTCTTTATCTACGAAATTTTACAAGTACTTACGGTAGCGTTAAATTTGACACAATCAGCAAAGTATCCGGAAGCCGAAAACTTCTTACGAATGGAGACAGTGGAACCAAACAGTAGACCTTGACCCATGCTCATAATACCGCCAGCGGTGTGATACAAAGGTAATGGGGTATAGAAAATATCCTTCTCTTGGAAACGCAATGTGAAGTGGATACCGGCGGCGATGAACAAATAGCTGCAACATGAAAATTTAATGAGCAAATGAAAAACAGCCATCCAGCATCATACTTACCGTGAGTGAGAGATAACAGCAGCTTTGGGTAAACCTGTAGTGCCAGATGTATAGATATATACCAATTTGTCATGATGGGATGGACGTTCGGCGGAGGCGGGTATTTTATCCTTACATGCCGTTTCCAATAAAGTGGTCAAATCTTTGGCATTACCACTTACTGGTGTCCGGGCTTCATTGTTGTACTGGTACAAAGCCACATTTGACGGTAAATCTTTCAAAATGAATTCAACAGCTTCGGTAAAACTTTCACCATAGATAAGGGCTGAACATTTCGCCACTGTTATGCTATGCACTAGAGATGGTCCTCGAAGATTTGTATTGATCAGAGGGGTAATAACACCAATTTTCGACAGACCCAACCAGGTACCAACAAATTCAGCTCGATTTTCCATTAGCAAAGCAACAACATCACCCTTCTTATAGCCATGGCTATGGAAAACATTGGCAATGCGATTCGAATATTCATTTAATTGACGGAATGTCCATGATTGAGTTTCGCTGAGAATTACAATTTTGTCGGGATTTTTCGATACATTCGTATGGAATATATCGGCAATTGTCATATTTTTCTTTTCATATTTCTTGATGAGATGCAATAGCTTGATATAAGCATAGAGGGCACTGTAACGATAAAAAGAGAGATTTTTCACATTAACTAAGTGATACATTTCTAATTAGTTTTGTTTAATAAGATACAATTAACAAGAAAAATGTAAACCTGGTTTTATCATCATATGGTCTTATTGGAGAAGAATAGAGGTAGTCGCATCGACACAGCTGCTGGGACAATGAACTGTCAAACCAATTTCGAAATTAAAATTTTGAATGAAAAACTATTCAAATTTGTTAAAATTGTTAAAAAAATCCATATCATAAAAACCTCGTCGTTCAGAAAACATATAAAAATCTATTTATTTTCGAATAAAAAAAAACATTTAAAAATTTTTTGAAAAATACCTGTATTATTCTACCATGTATGGTCTGTTCCAGAACAGAAATTGTTACTGCGACAAAGGATTTACTCTTTACGTTATCAAAATTTGCAAAACTAGTAGTTCCTTGCAGGTTCTGGCAATAATAAACTATATGAAGTTTAAAATTTTTTAATTTAATTTTTTTTTTTATTTTGAAAAAAAAAAAAAAAAGAAATAGTTTCGGTTATGTACGAACCGATTGAAAAATGCTTAAAATATGTTATAAATACATGCTATTTTTATTTTAATTATCATTTAACATGACCGGCAAGTTCACCATGTCAATAATAGAGCTATTGACTTGTGTGTATTTACAAGCTTCTATATCCGTTTACCGTAATCATGCAACGTAAATCGTACAAAGATACAAATAATTGGACACATGTATCTGCATGTACGTTTAAGAGTTTGAGTACAAAGCTCGGACTTGTATGTCTCTCCTGATGTGTCATACATCAAAATTTAATTATTGAATACAATAAAACACCTACACCCAGCTAACCTCCCGCCCAAGGGTGGGATGATATAAAAGAACATACGATAAGTTGTAAGTATCTCGTATGACAAACAAACACTGATGGACGAAAGTTCAAGTCCATAAAATGTATTTAAATTTTATTTTTTTATAAAAATATTTATTTTTACTTTATTTATTTGCATAACTTTTCGTATATTGCAGGAGGAGCAAGAATGTGATTGTTTTTACTACGATAACCGATTATCCTTTTATGATATCGAACAAAAATTGCAAATCTAGTAGATTCTTACAGGTTCTAGAACATAGCATTTGTGACATTTTTGGAAGAGAGTAGCGAAAAAAATTTGACGAAACTAGCTTTTCTTCTCAGCAAACTTTGTACGTGTAAATAGGGATTAATTGACTCCTAGAGGAAATTAATTGATTTGTCTCAACGAAATAGTTTGTAGCCCCTATATTGAAACAATACACGCAAATTTTCGTATTCTATTACAAATAAAAAATAAATAAAAAGGAAGAATTTCCTATTTTAAAAATTTCTTATTAAAAAAAATATAAAATAAAAATTATTTCTAATTGCGTACACAAGAGGGAAAATCATCTGATAATTAACAAGTTAAAAAGCTGTAAGTTTGGCTGGGCCGAACTTTGAATACCCTCCAGCGCTTGGAACGAATTTGGCAATTTTCAAAAAATAAAATCCGTTAAAAATTCTGTTAAGATTTCAAAAATACAAAATGTAGCCGTTATATTAAGGTCTATACGACGACGTGGACTTGCATAGACAACTTTTGTCATAAGCCATTACAATATTCAAATGCGAAACTAGAAAAAATATTCGGTGAATAATGTAGCTAAAATCATCAAAATACCTGTACGGATAATTTTCTCTCATAGTCTGCAGTATTCATTACGAACTTCAAATACGAAATTTGAAACAATTCCGGTGAATAATGTTGCTAAAATCAGCAAAATAAGGAATATCGGGAGGTACCCTTATTTGGGGGCTATACGAAGGCGTGGACCTGCACAGACAATTTTCTGTCTTAGGCTTTAGTATTCATTGCGAACTTCAAATACCAAATTTGAACCAATTTCAGTAAATAATGTCGCTAAAATCATCAAAATAACGAATATCGTGCCGTTATATGGAGGCCATACGAAGGCGTGGACCTGCACGGACAATTTTCTGCCATAGGCTGTAGTATCCATTATAAACTTCAAATACCAAATTTGAAACATTTCCGGTGAATAATGTCGCCTAAACCGTAAAAATACGGAAAATAGGGAGGTTTCTTACATGACACAGATCTGGGGTTGTTAGGTTATGCAATTTTCAAATAAGTTGTAGTCAATAATTTATCATTCAAAATGTTTAATTCCAAAATTGGTTTGACAGTTCATTGTCCCAGCAGCTGTGTCGATGCGGATACTTGTATTATTCTACCATGCCGTCTGATAATGCCTTATACTCTCAGGAATAGATCTGTCAAAATGTGTCTTTTGGGAAACTCTAGTGTCCTAATTCACTCAACGAAAATTAGGTACAAATACACGTTGAATCATGATGTTGTTCAATATAAACATTGCAATATTAAGGTAGAGTTTGCCTCGAAATATTGCAAAAACACAATGTTATTACACATGTTTGCCTCCTACTGTATACGCGTGCTCGTAACCTCATCTCCTTAGTCTCTCGTAAAGATTGTATGAATGAAAACGAATGACATTATTCAACCTGTCTAGCTATTGAACATTTAATTGTGCAACAAAAGCACAATTAGATGCATTCTTCTTACTATGGAAGCCGACTACACCGGAATCAACAATCTCATCGGGAACAAAGATTAAGAGATAGAAGAAAGAGATAGCACTATAAATGGTAAATATGTAATTTAGTTTTAGTTTGTGAGAGAAATATCCCTCCCCCCAAAACAGCATTTACTGTAATACAATTCTTTGTAAAGACTGCTGCAACATCTTGGGAGCAGTCACCACCGACAAACATTCAATTAGTGGGTCAAGTAGGCAAAAAATAAGATATAACCGCCAATAAAATACAAAACAAAAAACAGAAAGATCAGCTGATGTAAATTGTGTTATAACATAAATCAAATACATGTATTGCTGAAATAGTGTTTGTGGTCTGAAATATTAAATTACCGGCAGTAATCGGTAGTTATACAATTAAGCAAGTCAATCATAGGAAAAATACGTATGTGGTTGCTATTCCGGGGAAGTTCGCGTTTACTTTTTACTGATGGTGTTATATTTCGATTATTTGCCGTCGCTTAAGCAGTGATTCGCTTCAATTGCATTCATAGGAAATGGACTTTGTATTTAAACTATGACGTTTTGCATTTATTGTAATAAATAGTATAATTTATAATTAACCATTTTTTGAACAAAGTTCAACGTGTAGAATGTAAATATTAAAAAACATTAAATGACAAATTTTCTTTGACAGCTCATTGTCCCAGCAACTGTGTCGATGCGACTACCTGTATTCTTCTACCATGAGCACGACCATTGGGTGGTTTAAGTTTTATTTTCAAAATCGACTTCCACATAAATTTAAACGTTATAATCTTAAGAATGAATTTAAATTTATTTTATATTTATTAAAACAATAAAAATATTCACACCTTAGTCTTAATGAAGTAAGTCGGTAGCTTTATTCTATCCATGGCAAAACAATCGATTTAGAGTCATTTGCTAAATCGAATATGGCAACCCTTTGTCAGCGAACTCAACCTTGTCAATTTCTACATAATGCTAAGTTCACATGGTACGTGATTCGCTCTCTATTTCTTGTTCGACCATTATTTAAGAAATATCTACTTAATTCCCAACACAAAATTAGCTGAGCCAACAAAGATTTTTGTTCTTTGTTCCATTCAAATCGCTCTCAGAACTAAGATGAAATGTGTGCCGTCCTTAACAAATGAGAGCATTTATCGAAAAAATAAATTATGACATTTAAAAATTGAAAATAGAAAACTTTAATGAAATTTAAAAAAAATTTGGGAAGACTGAAAGTTATGAATGAAAACTACAATGTTGAATGGCGTATGTACATTCAAACCAAAGTAAATTTTGTTTTCTTTCTCATCCGAGGTGCGCATTTTGTCCACGAGTTGAAGAAAACTGCAAACAAAAGAGGCAATATTTTCAAGATGTTTGTATCGACAGAAAAAATGTTTGACAAGTGTCTCTAAGGCTCTATCACACGATATGTTTTTATACCCTTCATCGTAGTATGGAGGGTATATTAAGCAGCACAACATTCTATGTCGATTAGCGATGACCATACGCCCGTCCGTCTGTGGAAATCACTCAAGCTTTCGAACGAAACGAAATAGGTTGATACAATTTTACTCTATTGTATATTATGCCTTAAGGACTTTTGGTATTGAAAATGACCCATTAGTAGGTCCACGTTTTGGTATAGCCCCATATAATTGTAACTCCCTATTTTCGACATTTTGGTAATTTGAGCGACATTATTTACCGGAAATGTTTCAAATTTGGTATTTGAAGTTTGTAATGGATACTACAGTCTTTGGCAGAAAATTGCCTGTGCAGGTCCACGTCTTCGTATAGCCCTCATATAACGGTACCTCTTGATATTCGTTATTTTGATGATTTTAGCAACATTATTCACCGGAATTGTTTTAAATTTAGTATTTGAAGTTTGTAATGGATGCTACAGCCTATGACAGAAAATTATCTGTGCAGGTCCAGGTCTTCGCATAGCCCCCATATAACGTCAGCTCCCGATATTCGGTATTTTTATGATTTTAGCTACCTTATTCAAAAATGTTTACAAGTTTCGCATTTGAATAATGTAATGGCTTACGACAAAAGCTTGATTGCCTATGCATATCCACGTCGTCGTATAGACCCTAATATAACGGCTTCATTATACCCTCCACCTTGGAAAGGAGGGTATATTAACTTTGTCATTCCGTTTGTAACATCCCTAAATATTCGTTTTAGACCCCATAAAGTATATATATTCATAATCAGCATAAAATTCTAAGTCGATTTAACGATGTCCGTCTGTCTGTCTGTCTGTCCGTCTGTCTGTTGAAATCACGATACAGCCCACATTATTTGACGTAGAGCTCCAAAATTTAGCAGAGCTATTTGCATTGTGTCTAGGATGGTTGGTATTGAAAATGAGATATATCGATCCACGTTCTGGTATAGTCCCCATATAACGGTACCTCCCGATATTCGGTATTTTGATGATTTATGCCACATTTTTTCACGGATTTGTCTTAAAATTGGTATTTGTAGGTCATAGCGGGTCCCTGAGCGTGTGGCAAAACATTGCATGTATAGGTCCACGTTGTGGTATAGCCCCCTTATAAAGGTACCTCCCGATATTTAGTATATTAGTTTTTTTTACCACATTTTTTCACCGATTTGTCTAAAAATTGGTATTTGTGGGTCATAATGGCTTCCAGCTCCGGTGGCGGAACATTGCATGTATGGGTCCATAATTTGGTATAGTCCCCATATAACGGTACCTCCCGATATTCGGTATTTTGATGATTTATGCCACATTTTTTCACGGATTTGTCTTAAAATTGGTATTTGTAGGTCATAGCGGGTCCCTGAGCGTATGGCAAAACATTGCATGTATAGGTCCACGTTGTGGTATAGCTCCCATATAAAGGTACCTCCCGATATTTAGTATTTTAGTTTTTTACCACATTTTTTCACGGATTTGTCTGAAAATCGGCATTTGTTGGTCATAATGGGTTCCAGCTCCGGTGGCGAAACATTGTAATTATAGGTCCACGTTTTGGTATAGCCCCCATATAACGGTACCTCCCCATAATCGGCATTTTAATGGTTTTTGCCACATTTCTTCTAATGTTTCTTTTACCCTAAGGTGGAGGGTATTAAAAGTTTGGCCCGGTTGAACTTAATGTTTTTTTACTTGTTTGGTATTTTTAAGTTTTCAACAGACTTTTTAACGGACACGACTGATGCAATGGTTGCATCAACGCTTGGGAACATTGATATGTTAACCCTTTCAGTGTTAATGAACATTTTTGTCGAGATAAAAATCTGAAATTCCGTACTAATTTACTAAAATGTGCTCAGAAATTCGAAAACGAAACTAATAGAATAGAACTGCAATATTTTTAAATAGCGAACGTGTCTGTTATTAAAAAATATAAAAAATAACGGTTCGTAAGAAAAACAAAAAATGGCAAAGAAAGAGAGTACTTTTAAATGTCAAATATATTTGACAAAAACACTGAAAGGGTTAAACATGTTAAAATGTTTTGACAAAAATAAGTTGATTTTTATGTGTTTTCTCATACGACACAAATGGAAGGTTTTTATGATATGCATTTTTCAACAATTCGTACAATTTTCAATAAATTTTCATTCAACATTTTAAGTCGAAAATTTGTTTGACATTCATTGTCTCAGCAGCTGTGTTGATACGACAATCTGTATTCTTCTACCATATAAATTGACCTAGATTTTATGATTTCTATCTATTGATGGTTTAAACGTCAATTCGTTGTAGGGATCTCTAGGTATGTATATTAGGCGTAAAAGTTACACAAATCCATGGTAGAAGAATGTAGGTGGACGCATAGTCACAGCTGTTGGGACAATGAACTGTCAAACAAATTTTGGAATTGAAAATGTTGAATGAAAAACTATTGAAATTTGTAAAAATTGTTGAAAACGCATGTTATAATAACCTCCGAATGACGTCGTATAGGAAAACATATAAAAATCAACTTATGTTTGAAAAGACATTTAAAATTTGTTGACATATCAACGTTCCCAAGCGTTGATGCATCTACCTGCATTCTTCTACCATGCACAAATCTATTGGGGATTTCTTGTGAAATACGGGAAGCTACAAATAATTGGTTGTTAAAACTATTTCACAAATTTGTAATATATTTAATAAATTAAATTTTTAATTTAATAACTTTGACCATTATAACGATGTCATTGTTTATAACTAAAACTATGACAAAAGCCCAAATGAAAATGAAATTTAAATTGAAACCATGTTTTGAACGACTTTGCCATGGGCATATTAATGAGCTATTGTGTGTGTGTGTGCATGTGCTTTTCTATGCTTCCGAGTGACCGACTATTGTCTTACTTTGGCATGCCTTGGTGCGTGTAAAAGTGGAAGAATGATGGGCCTGCTTGACTGACAGCTTGGCTTGGTTAATGACTGGCCTGGTGTTTGTGCGCGCCAAAGAGCACAAACACCAATTTCAAAGTCAAGGTAAACCGATCATCGTCACTGGTTTTGTTTATAACTAGGAAGTAAATTCGGTAACTAAGTATATGGTGTGGTGTATTGGATCGTGTTCACGTACAAACTACCTCGTAATTGTTTTAATTAATAAACATAGCTATATGCTTTACGTATGGAAGTGTTTGGATATCTAGTGCACATAAATACGCGTTTGTGTCGTCGACATGTCAATGATCCCATGTTTTGACTTTGTGCGAAAAATCTTTGGATCGACATGGTTTTTGTATAAACAAAGCTTATTTGCATACAAATATGTGTTATACGGAATTAAAGTCATTGTTTAAAAAAGTGTGCAACAAAATATATGATCCATTAGTGAAAATGCAATAAAGCTCCTTTACTGTTCTAAAACACCTTTGTCTAAAAAGAAATTTGAAATTTTCTATGCAAAAAAAGCTTTCTTTGTCATTTTTGTAGGCAATATCTTATACATAATGATCTATTCTGTTTGTAATGGATGAATTATATGAACTGAGTCATAATGTTTATATCCGACAATAATTTTCAGGGTCAATAGTAACATTATGTATGCAAAGCTCATACTTTATAGATAATTCGATAATTCTACTGTAGCCAGCTAGGCAGTAGCTACTACTGACCTACAGAAAGAACAATGTTCTAAACAAAAACAACAACTGAAAATACGCTGGTGTTGCCAATTGTTGGTATTACCTCAAGGTTCATTTGATTTTGAAATTCATTTCAGATATGACATGACTTTAAAGGAGGGAAATTTGATCGTTTTAGAGACTAAAGAAAATAATCGAAATTATAGTAGAATGAGAAGAGGAAATTTAAAAAATATTATAATATCAAATTCTGTTAAAAATGCAATGGTGACTTAGTTCATGTGTCCATTGAAAACACACACAAGTATTTACTTCTTAGGTGAAGGAGATGAGTCGTCATGCGCTTTAAGGTGTTTTAAGGCAAGTTCAAATGAAAATATGTATTTTGGCAGCTAGTGTGATGATCAGCTGTTCTTGAAGGGGCTCTTATGATATTTCATGGTCGAAAACAGGGCACATTGATCTTATACCCATTAAAAATAGCTGATCATAACATTATTTACAAAAATAATTTTCCATATGAATTCAAAGTGTTAAAATTGTTTTCCTGAACATGCGACATAAATTTTGGTTTAAATTATATTTCTTAGACACTAATGGTAAAATTAAGAAGGTAAAGTCATTTCATCAAAGCATATCGATCTCTGCATTTTTTGTAATTTGCTTTGTCAAATTGAATTGCATAGAAAATAGGTTCCCATCTCTGATTTGTGTATATACAGTGCACTTATATTTAATAATTGTAAATATATGATTGTATTTTACATTATCTTCTTTATTCTACCATGTTCCCATGGTAGAAGAATACAGGTAGTCGCATCGACACAGCTGCTGAGACAATGCACTGTCAAACCAATTTCGGAATTGAAAATTTTGTATGATTGTAGTATTAATATTAAAAAGTATTTAAAGAATCTCTTATAAATTTCAATTTTGTATTGGCCTTAGACAATTACGCAAATACAAAAGCAAAAATAAATATTTCATTAATTAGCGCTAAACTCTTGCACATGACGATCATGTACATATTTTTAAAGAAATTGAATTTGTGTACGTCGCTGTTCAAATAAATAAATTTTAAAAGTTCATTAACAATGTTAAGTGTGCATTGACAATAAAAATACACCAACTGCCTTTTTGGTTAACATATTAAATAAATGCACATATCTAGTTTTGAACGATTAAAATTTTAGACGTTAAACGTAGGAGTTTTGTAGAATAACGAAGAAATGCTAATAATTGTTATACTTCTGATATAGTAGATATTCCAGCAGGTTACAATGTAAATGAATGACAGTAAACTATGTCCAAAAATAATAGCATTGTTATCCAATGTAAATATACCATAACGACCTTTAGATCCCTGAAAATATTTACAATGTATTTTGTTCCCTTTTCCAACACTGTTGTTGTTAGTACGCAAGGAAAGCCAACAAAGGTAGATGCAAATTGAATGCAAGGCAGTCGCATGGCATTTCCCTAAACAAAAGGGAGGCTGACTCACAGTCTTACTTTAAAATACTTAAAAAATTAAAATAATAGAAAAACAAAATGGCGGAAGGGACACCGTTTTACAATTGATAAAGTGTTTAGTGAAAGTAACTTCCAGCAACATAAGGGGGGATAGATTGCCATTGCATAAGCAATCACTAAAGTTGAAAAATATTGATTGCAACACAAAATACGATAGCAACTCGTTTACGTTTCCATTTTATAATGTTTCAGCAATTTTGAAGCTGGAGTTTCCCAGTTCGCAGCAATCCAAAGAATTTCCAGTAAAATATGGTCTTCTCCATTATTCACTGTATTACATTGCATAATGCATATAAAAATTCCTAAATGATTGCAAAGTATTAATATGCAAAAAGTTACTACAGATACATTTGGTAGTTACTTTTTTAATACAATCTCGGTTTAAGTACTGTATTGATACACTGTTAATATACGTTTAGAAAGTCATCCACGCACATATAAATGGCTAACAAAGTCCAAAATGACTTGCACATGATATAAAGAAAAATTATAAAAGCCCAAAACACAGATAACAGAAAGTTATGAAAACGAGTTTTTATATGAAATTAAACCGGCCAGTTTTTTAATTATTTTTTTTTAATCTAGATATTCAACTCTTGCAAAATTTTTGAATGATGTAAACACAAAACTTGAATTGAAGTGTAGCCGATAAATAAAGAATACGGGATAGATTAGAAAAGTGTTTAAAGATCAAATCGAGTTGTGACGTTTGAATGCACATGTGTCGTATTTTCAAATGCGTCACATCTCTAAATGAATCAAATCAAATCAAAGAAAATGGAGGTTGATATAGGCTCCGTTCCTGAACCTGGAAGAACGATGATTTACCATACAAAAATTAAATTAACTCAAAACTTGGATTTATTTAACATCAAATATTAAATCGAAATATTTTGGCATACAACACTGTTTTTTGCTCCTAAAAATGCAACTATGGCAGTATGTGCCAAAATAGTCAATTCCATAGCGTATACGTCACGTAAATCTTATTTATAAATTCAGTGGATATTATTCGACGTTTGGAATTGACATTTGAGATCGAGTGAATTTTGTGAATCGTGAAAAAATTCCAATGTATATGAAAATATTGTTGCAGGCATTCGTAGACTTCAAGTGATCATATTTTTTTTATTAAAATCGAAATTTTCATGTGATCGTTGTAATTCTTCAAACGAATAGATTTTTTTTATTTTATGTTCCGTCATTGGCAAATTTATATTTTGTAGTTCTTCCTTAAATATGGACGTACAGCTGGCAAGATTTTAGCATTAATTTCCGACCAAATATTTTGATATTTTCACGCCTTTTAGAGATTATAAAAGTCAAGGAAGAATATAATCTAAAAAAGAAAACTAAATTATAAGTCTGATAAGTCATGTAAGACTTAATTATGGAATTGTTGAATTTTGTTTTGCGTTGCCTCATTTTCATTAAATTCATTGAGAGGTTTTATGAAATAACTACTATTAAATTTAAAAAATTGATAGGTTTTTTGACGTTTTCATGAAATTGATCGTGTGTTGTATAGCCACCATATAACGGTACCTGCCTTCATTCGGTATTTTGATGATTTTAGCGATATTATTAACCGGAAACGATTTCAATTAATATGCTAGCAATTTCTAAAATAGTACCAAAGAAAATGGACTCATTTACAAAAATAATCCACTCAACCCAAATAATTTCTTATCTGTTATTTAACTCGATTCTTGATAGCCATTAAACATATCTTTAATCGATTTATGACAAATAACAGCGTTTATTGAGCAAATTTTCTTATCATCCTAAGAATGCTAACACAAATCCATAGTGCAGAGACCATTTACGTCTGCCCAACATGGAAAGTAATGCCTTGACTTGAGCACTTTGCAACAAAAATGTGTTTGCAGGTGGTGAAAAAATCATTTTTTATGATTAGATAAATAAATTCATTTGTCATAAATCATATTCTTTTCAAATCGTATTATGTGCGTTGCAGTAGACTGGTCAAAATCCAAGAGATTTACATGCATCGAATCTTATCATTGTTTATTAATCGCCATTGGGACTATTGAACTTTGTAATGGACAAAAATTGAAAGTGATATGATCGTATTTGAAAGTGATTTTCATGTAGTGCTCATCCACATTCATTTGATAATCAATTGAAAATGAATTTGGTATCATTGAAAAATTGAGTGAACGTTTGTATTGAAGAAAAATAATAAAAGTTATGTCATGGACAGCATTTCGACAGCTACGATAAAAATCAATAATCAGTAACTGACAACTTGTATGATGAAATCAAAACAAAGAAACAACCCTGCTTCGATTCATTGTTTTACAAAATGTTACAATTATTTCTATAGTCATAGGCATACATGTTCATTTTCTTTGTACCTTGTCCTCAATATCGACCAGATAAATAATTTTTACCTATGTGGCGTATTAAGAAGGTAACCCCATTTCAAATAACCATAAATTGCTTTGCAGTTTCTGTAAATTACCAAAAACTTGTATAGAAAACAGGTTCCTTGTGGCTATTAGATGTCATCAAATGTATTTTTAAAATATGATTGTTACCTTCTTAGTTCTATCAGGTTTACATTCAGCCTAGTCGATTCTGTGCGGTTTTTCTTTCTCTAGTACGAGTTCTTTCAAACTGTATTTTTATAAAAAGAAATCTAGTAAAAAATATTAAGTTCGGCCGGCCGAACTTTTAATACCCTCCACCTTTGGGCAATGAATTTTTTTTTATAAAAGAATTTGAATTCCATCGTGTTCCACTTTAAACTACAAAGACCGTTTGGATAATGCTGTTGAATTTTTTAAAGAACCATAAAGTAAATGAGGCCGTTATATGGGGGCCATACAAAAACGGGAACCTCTATAGACAATTTTATACTTCAGGATTGTTATCTACCAAATTTTCTTAAATACCAAATTTGAAAAAAAAAAAAAAAAAATGTTTGTAAATGTGACTAGAATTATCAAAATACCGAATATCGGTGGGTATCGTTATATGTACGCTTTAGAAAAACTTGGACCTAAATATTCAATGTTCTGCCACCGAAGATAAAACCCATTTTGAACTACAAATACCAATTTTTAGACAAAACCGTGGAAAAAAGTGGCAAATAAATTCAAAATACTGAATATCCGGAGGTAGCATTATGTGGGGACTTATATGTACTATGTTCCACCACCGGAACTAGAACCCATTACCACTTACATATACCAATTTTTAGACAAATCCGTGAAAATATGTGTCGAAAATCATCAAAATACCGAATATCGGGAGGTACCGTTAAATGGAAGCAGTACGAAAACGTGGACCTATACATACAATGGAGCTAAAACCCATTATGACCTACAAATACCAATTTTTAGAGAAATCCGTGGAAAAAGTTGGCAAAAAAAAAAATAAATATCGGGAGGTACCGTTATATGGCCGCTATAGAAAAGTGTAGAACTGTACAAAGAATAAATTCAAAATACTGAATATCCGGAGGTAGCATTATGTGGGGACTTATATGTACTATGTTCCACCACCGGAACTAGAACCCATTACCACTTACATATACCAATTTTTAGACAAATCCGTGAAAATATGTGTCGAAAATCATCAAAATACCGAATATCGGGAGGTACCGTTACATGGAAGCAGTACGAAAACGTGGACCTATACATACAATGGAGCTAAAACCCATTATGACCTACAAATACCAATTTTTAGAGAAATCCGTGGAAAAAGTTGGCAAAAAAAAAATAAATATCGGGAGGTACCGTTATATGGCCGCTATAGAAAAGTGTAGAACTGTACAAAGAATGTTCTGCTACCAAAGCTAGAAGTCACTAAGACCTACAAATACCAACTTTTAGACAAATCCGTAAAAAATGTGGCGAAAATCTTCGGGAGGTACCGTTACCGTGGAACGATATATCTCATTTTCAATACCAGCCATTCTAGACACAATACTAATTGTTCTGCAAAATTTTGAAGCTCTACGTCAAATAATGTGGTCGTTATGGGGCCTACCACGAAGATTTTGGGATTTTGCAAACGGAATAAAAAGCGTTCATGATCGTATTTTCAAATTTCTATGTTGCCCCACAAACTTAACAACAAACAAAACATATGTTCGAATCATAGTATTGTAAATTTATTTAAGTTGTTTAATTTTTATGAAAAAAAATGCTCTTCGAATTTGCAACAAAAATTGGTTACACAAGGTACGAAAAAGACCCATCAGCGTTGCCATCTTCGCAAATTATGGCTCTTCAAATTTGCACAAAAAATAGCTTACACAAGGTACAAAAAGGCCCATCGACGCGTTGCCATCTTGGCAAATTATGGCTCTATTGTTTATGATTGGATATTCATAATTGAAGCAGTAGTTATTCTATAATACAGTATTTTATTTTTTTTATTTGTGGGGAGAATGGGAATGGGGGAGAATTAAAATTGAAAACAAAAATGTAGGATTGAAACTAACTAGTGTGCGGGCTTTTATGTGTCCCTCATATTTGCTTTGGCGCAAAACAACTCATCTCCTTCGCATTATTTAGCGAAAATAAACTTCTAAATTGATTTTACAAGTAGTATACGCAATTTCAACTCACAATTCTTCTGGATGCATTTGATAATAACTAGATTGCGTTTAACTAAACAAGTTGTAAGTTAAAATAAAAAAGTTAAATATTATTTGTTCCTATTCTGTCCAAAGACTAACGAATGTCTTTATTTCAACGGCGCTTGGTAGTTAGAGTAGTTGTCTGCCAGCGTTTTTGGTATTACATAAATCGAAAGTTAGAATTATTAGCTGTTGAAAAAATGAACAACGGCTCCATAGTTGATAGCTAAAGCCTCAAAAAGATCTTATTTTCTTTCGGCCTTTTAAATACCAAAAACATTTGCTTAATGATTTTACTGCAATTCGAATGCTGTCGAACGGAAACAACTATTGAAAGTATGTCAAACTGGTTTCCAGTTTTGTCGTATTAAGTATGGCCAAAACTCTAAACAAGATTTCGGTTATTGCTTCTAGCGCTTTGGTGTACCAACGACCTTGGTTGGCATGTAGATTGTCTATGTTTTTTAAATTCATGTTTATTTAAATGATATTCTGAGACGAAGATATTTCTAGAATTTAAGGCTAAAATGTGAATTCAAATTAAAACCATTTTTCAATACATTAATTTCCAGGTTTTGTTTTTTTTTTTAAATTATTATTATAAATAAAGTAGAAATAACTTACATGATTTACACGTTATTTACTAAATTTGTGGAGAAGCTTAATTTTGATTCTGGCATAAAAAGTTTTGTATTCAGTTTCCCACCTATTATAGAATTAAGAAGGTTGCCTCATTTTAAATAAGCATATCTAGATCAGTATTTTCTGTAGTTTTCTGTATTAAACTTTGATTTGTAAATATCCAATGATTTATGAATGTAGAATATTTACTTTCGTTTGAATGCACATACGCCATTTAACATTATATCGTGCATTCATAATTTTCAGTCTTCGTGAAAAATTTTAAAATTTCATTAAATTATTCTATTTTGAATTGTCATAATTTATTTTTTTCGATAAATGCTCTCATTTGTTAGGGATGGCACACATTTGTGAGTGATTGGGATGGATGCCAATATTTGGAAGTAGCAGGCAAACCTTTGAAGAAGACCACTGGAAAAAAATATGTTTTATGCCATGTTTACGTTAGAACTTTTTGCAGGGTTAACCTACTTCAAGAGGATTTATTTAAATTATTAGTAATCGATATGACAATTTTAATACAAATCTAGTGGGTTAACCCATTTATATGTAAACGTACTGTTAAGTTCAATATCATGGGTCCTTCTTCTTGCACAATTGCAGGGCGGAAAAAAGTAAGTCAGAAAACTAGGTTTACGATCTATTTGCCTGACCGGCATTATTATTTACAGACTTGGGCTGATCTAATGTCTCGCACAATAAAGAAAATAACGGAAAATAAAAAAGGAATCAAGAAACAGGTGGCGGTTTATACCGAGTTGAGTGTCTGACGGAGCTTGAAACAACAAACAAATTCTAAGCACCTCTTAAATGCCTCCGTGGTACATTTTGAAGCTCCTCCACGTCATCTATAAAATATTATTCAACAGAAATATTAATTTTTTTTAACACAAATAAATTGAACACATTCACTGGGAAACTCGGAATATTATTTTGTTTGTTTATTTACAATTTGTTTTTATTTTTTGCAACTGAACTGTCAGTTTAGACAGAGCCAGCTGACGTATGGTTGTATTTTTTACAGCTTTTCACGTTTAAATCTGCCGTTTTGGCGCTTTTTTTAAATTTCCCTAGTAATTTTTCAAAGGTATATTTAGCAACACTGAGTCACGTAAGGCTATGCGAAAGAACGAAGGAATGTTAGTGCAACGCATTCGGATACGAAAGTGAGTGACTAGCTTTCGTTCGCACAAATTTTCTTTCGATATCGTGGAACACGATGCTAGTTAAGCTTTGTATTGCTCTCTTTCATATATCTTCTAAAAATGGTATTGTAAACCCTCTTTTGTGTTACGATATGTTTTCAGTTCTTTTAGGGAGTAAAAGAATGCTGTATTTTGTTTGGAAAAGTATAATAATTAGTACAGCCTCGTACATCACCCTTTTTTCGATGCAACAACAATTTAAAAATATGATTTGTTTAGAGTTTGTAAAGTAATATGTGACATACTGTAGATATTTACAATGATATAAATTGGCAAATGCATTTTTTTGAAAATAATCTTAATAATACCATGTTCCCACACTCTACAATTTTTTATTTGATGTACAATCAATTTATGTAAAATTCTCATTGTTTATTCATGAATATAATCATGATTGCCATCTGTCTAATTGATAATAGAGTGTGAGAATTGAAAAAAATTGGGTGCTTTATTATGATTTCCCATTGAATAGTTTAAATTTATTTCTTTAAATTATTATTTCTTTGTATAAACCTAAATTTAAATAAAGGACATGTGGCAAATATCATAGGACGTCTATTTTAAGCGTTTTACGAAAATAAATCATTTATATTCATCCTAAAATTATCTGTTTCTTTAATGAAATCGAAAGTATTTTTATTCGACTTAAAATTATATGTTGCTTTAATGAAACCGAAAGGCCTTCTTATGGGTTTCAATTCAAAAGGTTTTTTTTTTCTTCTAATTCAAAAAATGCAGTTTTGAGTTCAGTGACTGAGTTGGTTAAAAAAAAAACTGGTCATTAGTTGTTACAAACCAATGGCCAAAAATTTTTTGTTATCTTCGTCCACAAAGCTCTTTAAGTGACCTTACAGTGACTGAAAATAATGTGATAACTTATTTCGTGACACAGATTCAGCATACATCAAATCGAAACTTGTAGAATTCAACTAACCATGAGACGATGTTGTATTTACCATGTATAGAAAATAGAAACTTAAATTCCGAAATTAAACATTAATTGTTTTGTTTTTTCTTTGAAAGAAAATCTTCTTTGATATTGTGTGGTTTTTTTTTAAGAATAAAATAATTAACGATAATCGTTTCGTTAATCAATGTTTTGCATGGTTAATGTTTTCAAGAATATTCATTAAAAGTCAAATATACGCCTTTTGTTAGTGTTAACTAACTACGAAACTCTTAAAACAATCTTATCAGCAAGTTTGGACCTGGGTATGTGATTATATTCGGCCACTTAAACTCAAAACTAAAAAATTTATGCATGACGTTCAAAGTTCAGAATTAAATTTTTACTCAAAGTAGAATAGAAAACAAAGAGTTATTTGAAACGAATTCTAGGTTTCATTCTAGCAGTCATTTTAAATCAAGAAGCTGCTCATTTGAAATCAGAATTTTTAATATTGATCAATAGCATTTTAAGCAAGTCCATGTCCAGAGACACTGATTTCCTGTATAATTTGGGTCCACAAACGATTTTCAATTTTTACTAGTTCTTTTTAACCCACTGGATTTGAATTAAAACTGTCATCTTCATTACTTAAACTTCAAATAAATTCTTTCAATGTAGGTTAACCCTACAAAAAGTTCTAACGTAAACATGGCATTAAAAGGGGTAATAACGCATTTATATTAATGAAGATCAGCCCACTGGGGTTAATAGATCACTGTGTTAACCTTGTGCGTTTAGATACATCCCGCTGCCCCAATGCCGCTTAGCTGGTGTTTGTTTACAAATATATACTCAAGAAACAGGGAATGCAATAAATAGCCAAAAATGGTGTAGGAAAAAAGCAAATATAGAGACAACAAATGTTTGAAAATATGTATTTTTATACCCTACACCACATAGTGGTAAGTGGTATGGTATGATGTCTTAGTGCATTTGTTTGTAACATGGAGAAGGAAGCGAGATAGACCCATAGTTACCTTTGAGAATCTTCATAAAACCACTTTCTGGGTCGATTTATGCATGTCCGTCCGTCCATGTATTCTTGTGAAAAAATGCAGGTCGCATTTATTATTCGATTGATTTGTTTGGCCCAAGGACGAACCGAATTGGCGATGATCGGATTAGATTTAGATATAGCTCCCATATGTCTTTAACCGATTTCGGCTTAATTGTGCACCAAATGACCAATATAAGTCCAAATGAGCGGAATTTTGGCACATCCTACCAAATTCAGTCTAGAAGCAAGTGCATCAAATTTAGTGAAAATCGGTTCAGATTTGGATATAGCTCTTATATATGTTTCATCCGATTTGAGGTTTTAAGTCCCTCCGATACGTAGTAAGCACCCCACAATAATGATATTTAGTACCAGATATCAGATACAGCCAAGAAATAGCCCTGCGAAATTTTATCAAGATCGGTTCAGATTTAGATATAGCTCCCACATATATCTTCAACCGATTTCGGGTTAATATTGCACCAAATGACTAATATCAGTCCAAAAGTCCTGAATTTTGTGTACAGTCGATCGAATTCAGTCTAGAAGCAAGTACTTCGAATTCGGTGAAATTCGGTTCAGATATAGCTACAGCTCCCATATATATGTAGGTTTCTTTTTCAATATTATAAGAATAATTTAATAAAAAATTAAATAGAGTCAATTTTGTTTTGTAAGACTTCAGTGAAAATATATTATTATTGAAAGAAAATAATGCCTATTAATATATTAACTCATTCTAAAATTGAGAAAAAATTGCAAATGAATGGGAACAACTTGTTGCATCTAATTTTGATAGAAACCGGACATAGCCTCAGAGTTGTATTTCATATGCGAATTTATATCTGGCAACCCTATTTTATGAGAGATACTTGTCATTTCTCATTCTTATCCACTCGATTAGATTTCGTAACGTAATCATAATGTTGTAGGGGGAAGATATAAATCTGTTATGTTAAATATTGATACACAAATATTTTGTCTATGATAAAAAGCTGAATTATTATGGGAAATCTCTTTCGATATAAATAACCGGATGTAGCACGTAAAACCCTAATAATTTAGTTTATCGACAAATGTTATGACAAAATGTTATTCTTCATTTTCAAATTTTTGTATGAATGCTTCCCGCCTTTTCCATCTAAACTGGGGGTTTAAGATTTTTCAAAGTTGCTGGTTGATATACTAGGAAGCCCTTTTTACTTCCTCTTATTGATATAACTGCAGATATAAGTGTAAATAAAATTATCGTTTATACGGAAACAAGTTTCATTTTCATACAACCCTCATAACCCGTATAACAGTTTTAGTTTTTACAATAATCTCTATGTTTTACTAACCTTACTCATTTGATAAGAACGAATGCTACGAACAGCTGATGGCGGAATACGGTTACAATTATCTCTCTTATCTCATAATGGGGAAAAAACTTTCACTACTATCGAACAAACGTGTTGTATTTTGTTGGTTAATTTAAAAAAAGAGGAAGACAAATATCTAAATAATGACATGAGAAAGTAAATAATTTTGTTGGTTGGTCTTTTATCTGCCCGATCGTTGTTTTTGTTGTATCCTACAAATTAAACCTATGATCTTCTTTGTTGTTTACAAGGTTAGAGTGCGTGACCGATCTGCTGGAGATCAAGAAAAGACGTTTCTTGTTGATAGCGTTGGGGATTGTTTTTGACAAACAAACAGTTTTTTTTTTTTTAATTTTTAGCTGTGTCTTTGCTTATTATACTAATGGCCTGTGCAAAAAGAAGAGGAAGCAAGTAAATAAACAAACCAGAAATGTTGTTTGCATTGAACGTTATACGGAATTCATTTGCTTTTCCTTTTTATATGTTTGTTCCATTAGCACTAAGCGATTCAAGTAAGACGTTCTGATTTTCAAATTTTGTTCGTTGCTTATTACGATTCATCGCATTAACACATTTTGCTGTTTTGTTTTCGTAAAATTCAAAATTCATTGACAAAGTCTACGAATAAGGTAAAGTAAAAATAAATAAATCAGCAAGTTATAATAAACTATGAACCTTTAAAAGCACACTCACACACACACAATCACAACACATGTGTCCCCATTTCTGGATAAGCATTTTTCAGCAGATGCTACAACCACCACCAATTCAACTAACATTGTTTAGATCTTGTAATTTTTGGTTACTCCGTTGGGAAAGTAACAACAACCATAACGGAAAAAATAAATACAAGTTTGTTTTTTCTCTTATTTTGTTTAAACAATTTTTTTAGTATAACTCACGTAATATCTCGTTTAGCTGTTGCACCGGCTATGTAAAACCATCGCCAGCCCGGTTTGGTGAGCAATATCACCAACAAAGCGACGAGGAGGGCAGGTAATCCGAATGTCCAACCCATGTAGTACCAGATAAGCGTAACAATCGCGGTTAAAATGCCGACACCAACCACACAGCTCACAACGCGCAGAAAGACTGAAGAGCTGGAATAAAATAGAAGAATATCAAACTTTGCAATATCAAACAAAACTCGAACTGAATGTATCTGACTGCGAAATGAGTCAGCTGATAAAACAAAAATGAAATGATTTTGAGTTTATTATGAGAGACAAAGGCATTGAGAGAGAGAGAGCGTGAGAGAAATACATAAACACAATAAGAACGGGCGTCAAAACACAATCGTGACGTTGTCGTTTCACGTTGAACATCAACAAAACACTGTATTATTTCGAGTCTTCTTGGTAATAAAAAATGATTAACTTGCTTGTACGATCGGAACAAAAGCTAAAGCAATAAAAATTCAATCAATAAGTCCTCTAAAATGTGACTATTTTTTCCGTTATTTATTATTGTATTCGAGCATCTAACACTTGAAAAATGCTTAGTCTAAACAAGTAATAATAAAACAGCTAAGTTCGGCTGGACCGAATTTCTAATACTCTCCACCATTTGAAAGGAACTTGAAAAATTTAACAAAAAAAAAAAAAAAAAAAAAACCAAAACTACCACTTAAATACGAAATATTTTTCCATAGGTTGTAGTACATATTTAGATTTTCCAAGACGAAATTTGAAACGATTCCGGTGAATAATATTGCTGAAATCATCAAAATACCGACTATAGGGAAGTATCGTTATAAGGGGGCTATACGAAGAAATTTTTGTCATAGGCTGTAGTACCCATTACGAACTTCAAATACGAAATTTGAAATAATTCCGGTAAATAATGTCGCTAAAATCATGAAAATACCGAATATCGGGAGGCACCGTTATATGGGAGATATACGAATACGTGGACTTGAATACAAAACATTTTGTCATAGGCTGCAGTACCCATTACGAACTTTAAATATGAAATAATTCCGGTAAATACAGGGTGAGATGAAAACTGCAACCTACTTCAGACTGCTGCCGTTTCCAAGCCACTCGCCCGACAGCTGTTAAAATTGTTCCAGTGACAGCTCATTACATTGTTTACAAGCGTACAAAAGCATTTTGGTAAGAAAAAAAGTTATTCGTTATGGAATTCCAACGTGATAGTGTGATCTCTTTATATTTGGCTGGAAAACCACAATTTCTAGCTCACATTGGCCACAAAAATCTCCGGATACCAATCCGTTGGACTATTGTGTCTGGAGTATTTTGGAAAGCAAGGTTGACACTAAAAATACCAAAGTTTCGTCACCTCAAGCAAGCGGTTTGGCGGGAATGGACCAAAATACCGCAGAGCAGCGCGTGACGGTTTCATTGGCCGTTTGAAGGTCATAATTCGTGCCAAAGGTGACCAATTCGAACATTTTTGCTTTCATCCAATAAAATTAAAAACAAAAAATGTAAAAATTATGGCGTTTGACTTTGTTGCAGTTTTTTTTTTATCTCATCCTGTATATTTTATGATATCTACGAAGAATATTTAGGGATGTTACAAACGAATTTACAAGGTTTATATACCCTCCTTTTATAGGTGATTCACAAATTAGGAAAAATAGCCCAATAAATGATTGAGACATGCGTCTTTATATACCATCAGGAAATCGTCGAATATGATTCTAAAGTAATGTAGAGGAAGACTCACATGCAATTTTTAAAAACGTGACCTCCCGTTTTTCTCCAGACAAATTCGCAATCAGAAGGATCAAAAAAGATGACGCATAGGTCGACTATATGATAACAAAGGCACAATAAGGAGGTAGAAAAGCTTTGTAAAATTACAGAAATTCAGCTCCGAGGCTATTCCCGCTTCCTGTCAGAATCAATAAAAATTGTATGCTACAAGTTGTTTTCATTTATTTAATATTTCTTCTCATTTTTAAAACATGTTTTACGTGGATTTACTTTCAAAAATATGAAAGAATGTAATTTTCTTCCAATCATTGATTATGAAAATTGTTTGTTTTTATTTTTCAAAACAATAAATACCTACACAAAAGTGGCAGAAGTCTGGCACACTAAGAAAAAAATTGTAATCAGCTGGTTGCTCCTTACTTTTTTATTGTACCATGAGGATACTCCACATCACTATATATATTTAATGTATGTATTCTTTTCAATTATATGGCAATTGTTTAGAAAATATTCTAATTTACCATATGTGGAGAAAAAATCTTTATCTATAAGTTTAAAGCGATTTACATTTCAACTCGGATGGAATTATATATTAATTAAATGAATTAAAATATAAAAGTTTTAATTATGTTATGGCAAGTTTTTGTTATAGTACTAAAAATATTCCGCATTTTTGGTCGAACCCCAACGCCAGCACTTCATATGGCAACCCTTCTATTTCACAAACTTATTCTCCGCGTTTTTTTCACACGCTCATTCTCTTGTGTTTACAATTCTCTCAGCTAGTCTCTCAAAAATCGAACAAAACAAATTATTTTCCTTACCAATTACTTGTTAATAGAGAAAAAACAAAAGATATTGTCTTGCATGCAAATTACTGTTGTTTATAAATAAATATTTTAATTCGTTGTTATTGGCGTGAATAGGTAATTATGTATCTCATTTTTTGAAACGAATCGAAGGGGAAAACGAGTCAACTTACCCACGATCGCTGTTAACTAGGGTTTTGTTGTCATTGTCGGCAACACCGTTTCGCTTCACATCAATGTCGATAACAACCGGCGATGATTTGCTGTTATCGCTACCATTGCCATTCAATTGTGGTGGCGGAGGTTGTTGTCCGTGCTAAGGGTGGTAAGAAAAGAAATACAAATAAGAAAATTTTGTGGTGAGTTCAAAATATTTAAGAGTTGGGACAAATTGAGGGATTGTCATTAAAATAATGAAATCAGTTATGTCTACAATTCAAAATTGGTTGTGGATATGTTTGTAAGATGGAATTAATTTTATTATAGGGCAAAAGGTTTCTCTTTTAATATAAACAAATTTGTTTTCTTAAGGGTTTAAATATGAGATGAAAATATTTCGTTTACCAAATTTTTATAAGGCTACATTTACATTGAGGGCAATGCCACAACGCGTTCATTTTACCATGATCATCGTCATAAAATGTTTCAAAAGAAACAAAGAAACGTAGCCTAAAGAGTTTTTTTTAAAGAATTGAGCCCTAGGTCTATGACATACATGCATTCTATAACTATATGCATACATACAGGGTGAGATGAAAAATCTGCAATCAACTTCAGACTGCTGTCATTTCTAAGCCACTCGTCCGACAGTTGTTAAAATTATTCCAGTAACAGAATTTTCCAGAAAAAATAGTGATCTTTTTATATTTGGCTGGAAACAACAAGTGGCTATCGTTAGAGCACTCCAGCATTTAAATGTGAATAAATCTTTTGTGTCTCGTACAATCGCTCGTTACCCGACGCAGCGTCGCAGTGGCCGAAAAATGGCTTGTGATCTGAACATATCGCAATATTCCATCCGGCAAATATTGGAAAATAAACTCGGGCTAAAGCCATTGAAATTCCAAAAAGCGCAAGAACTTACACCGCAACAGAAAGAAGAAAATAGATTCAAAATAGCTAAAGAGTTGCTTCGCTGGGCCGAAAGTGGTGAAATGCCGAATTTCGTTTTCTCCGATGAGAAAACATTCGTTGTCCAGCAGTTTGTAAACGAACAAAATGATCGTGTTTGCTTGCCAAAGAGGTTAGCTGAAAATGTGCACCTTCAGAACTCAAGCGCCGGCCATGGTGATGGTGTGGGCTGCCAGAACAGCCGATGATAGCTCTACACTCGTATTAATCGACCGTAGCATCAGAATAAATGCCGAATATTATCGCGAAAATATTCTGGAGGGTGTATTAAAGTCTTGGGCACGCAAACTCAGGACTCAGCACGCACCACCCAAGAATGGTTACACAATGGCACACAATGGCCACCAAAGTCTCCGGATACCAATCCGTTGGATTATTGTGTCTGGAGTATTTTGGAAAGCAAATAAAAAAAATACCAAAGTGTCGATCACCTCAAGCAAACGCTTCGACGGGAATACGCCAAAATACCGCAGAGCAACATTCGGGCAGCATGTGACGGTTTCATTGGCCGCTTGAAGGCCATAATTCGTGCCAAAGGTGACCAACCAATCTAAAATTATTCTAAAATTTGATGCTGCTTCCGAAATTATTTGTTTTTATTTAATAACATTTTAAAAAAATTTAAAAATTATGTCGTTTGACTTTCTTGCAGTTTTTTTCATCTCACCCTGTATATACCGACACCGAGTTTCACCAAATGGAAAAATTCGGTTGAATATGAGGCTGATATAACATATATGGTTCACAATAACCGTAAAATCTGATGGAGATGTATATCGAAGGTGTAAAAAAATCTGAACCGATCTCGATAAAATTTGGCAAATGTATATTCGAGCTATATCTGATATCTGCTACCAAAGATTGTTGTTGTGGAGTGCATATTACGCATGTGGGGGACTTAAAATTGGATGATACATATATGTAGGAGATATAGCTATATCTGCACCGATTTTCACCAAAATGTGAAGTACTTGCTTACCAAAATTCAGGTCATTCGCACTGATAATGGAAATTTGGTGAACAATTAACGCAATATCGGTTGAATAAATATATGGAAGCTATATCCAAATCTGAACCGATCAATAAAATATGGAAGAGGATGAAACATATATATGGGAGCTATAGCCATATCTGGAGTGATTTTCACCAAATTTGATGTACTTGCTTGTTCATTTTAACTCAGGTATACTTGTATGTCCTAATCAAAAAAACATAATCCCATCATTGTTTGCAACTTACTGATATGTAATAGGGCTGACCACTGTAATAACCGTAATTGTTATTGTTGTGATTTGATGTCGTTGTCTGTGGTGCAGGACGAAATTTTTTACGATAACGACGTGCAGTTAAGTGATGTCACAATATGGTATGTGGCGAACGGCGTATCGGTAGATAATAGTTAATGCTGCTTGAGCGAAATAAAAAATTTCTGATTATCATTTTACGAAGACTTGGTGTTTTGTTTGTTGTTTCTTTCCTACTCGCTGTGGTTTGTTTGTGGCCAAGTATTTGTTTGTTTAACCCACTTTATGGGCAATGGAATGGAAGGGAGGGAGTCGTATGTAAGTGCGTGCGAGTGTGTATCCTATGAGCTCCTTTTTCCCCAGCTGTTTGAAGATTTCACAATGAGTTTTAATTAATAGTAGACAGCGTGCAATTGTTATTGTTGTTATATTTTGATAAAAATATAATTAAATATTATTTTGTTAATATAGTATTTATCACTGGTATAACACAAAATTCCAATGTTTTTGTTATGAAAGTGACGACGTATTCACAAATGTTTTATTTCAATGAATGCAACAACACTATGGCAATACAATTCATACTAAATTTTACAACTCTGGTAAAGACATACTTTGACAGTTTGCCTAATTGGAAAGTGTTACAAGGGAGAGTTAGCAACTTGGATGGAGAGCGCATGTCTAGAAACAGTAAAGGGAAAACCGTTACATTATATGCATTCAACCGACTTTTAATATAAAACATAAAAATGTTTGATGCAAAAAATCTCATGGCAGAATTAAAGAGGTAACCTCATTTGCCAAATCGGTAATGGAAATACTCTTCTTATCCTCCACCATAAATGGTATGACGAACACCGTGTATGGTGGAGGATAAAAAGAGTCAGTTTGTAACTCATCGAAATAATAATTTTAAACCTAAGAAAGTATATATATTCTTGATCAGCGTAAAATTCTAAGTCGAAATAGCACTCATCCCCCGTCCGTCTTTTGTAATTAAGCTAGAGTCAAAACGAATTAAGATAGGAAGCTAAAATTTTGCACAAATCTGTCTTTTGTTTGCAGGCAGGTCAAGTTCGAAGATGGGCGATATCGATCCACGATATCGTATAGCCCCCATTTAACGGTAACCCGATATTCGGTGTTTTGATGATTTTTGGGATATTATTTACCAGAGTTGTTTCAAATTTCGTATTTAGAATTCGTAATGAGTACTACAGTCTTTGACAAAAAATTGGCCAGGTCCAGGTATAAGCCCATATATCAGTACCTCCCCATATTCGGTATTTTGACGATTTTATTTACAATATTCACCGAAATTGTTTAAAATTTCGTATTTGAAGTTCTTAATAGGTACTACCATGGTACAATGAAGAGAAGGTAGGTCAACTTTGAAAAAATTGCAAGTATAGAGGTCTACCTGTTTGGCTTGTAATGTCAGAATTAGTATCAAAACAATAAAAAATCAAAAGAAAACCGCGATAACTGAATGAAAGGTCAACACTTCTTTTCAAAATCATGTACTATATATCTCTAAAGGATTATTTCGCTACAAAAACTCTAGATTTTGTCGATGCATGCGTTGAAATTAACATTTTGAAAACACCCGAATTTGATTTTTTTCTGAACAAATTTTTTGTTATTAAAAAGAAAACACATACATAAACAAATAAAGATGACGTATTAGACCAAGAAAATAAAAAATTAAAATCATATCATATCATATAGTATCATAGCCCTACCTTGATATCATTGTACCATGGGTACTACGGCCTTTATAGAAAATTGTCTATGCAGGTCCAGGTCTTCGCATAGCTCCGATATAACGCCACCTCCCTATATTCGGTATTTTGATGATTTTAGCTACATAATTCACCTTTTTTTTCAAATTTCATATTTGAATATTGTAATGTCCACATATCCAATGTAACGACTATATTCGGAATTTTTAAGATTTTAACAGAATTTTTAACGGATTTTATGTTTTTTAAAATTTCCATACTCGTTCCAAATGGTGGAGGGTATTCAAAGTTTAGGGCGGCTGAAGTTGCTGCTTTTTATACCCTAGAGAGGGTATATATCATTTGATACAGTCAAAACGTGCCTAGTCGAAATAACGGTTTTAGACCTTTGGTCTCTTTGTACCAAATCCGTTTCAGGTCATTTGGTATCGATCTAGCGATCTCCGTCCGTCTGTCTATCTGGCTGGCTGGTGCGCACGATAACTCTCGAAGGGAGTATCCGATTTGGTCCAAACTTGCTTAATCGTAATATTTTTGTCAAAATTAGATCAAGCTCGGAGATGGACAATATCGGTCCAATCCAATAGGTCCCCCACAAATGATCGAAATTTTTTAAAAAATATATTTTCGGCACAGAAAGAGAAACGATAATCCGCTCCAACTTTGCAATTACTAATATTTGCGTCAGTGCTAGGTCAGGTGCAAAAATGGATAATATCGGTCCACTCCATCAAGTACCTCCCCCACAAGGGGTCAAGATTTTCAATAATTACAACTCTTATAAAATATGATGTAAGAGTCCGATTGTCTTCAAATTTCATACATCTTAATAATTTTATTAACCCAAGGTCTGGTGTTAAAACGGAATACATCAGCCACCTCCTACTGGTCGAAATTTTCAAAAAATATATTATCTGCACAGAAAGAGGCAATAGTCCGATTTTGCTCCAACTTTGCAAATCCTAACATTTGCCTCAGTTTTCGGTCAGGTGCAAAAAATGGATAATATCGGTCCACTCCATCCAGTACCTCTCCCACAAAAGATCAACATTTTGAATATTTATAATTCTTAAAAAATGTTATGGAAGAATCCGATTGTCTCAAAATTTCACACATCCCAATATTTTTATAAACTCAAGATCTGGTGCTAAGATGGAATATATCGCTCCACTCCTACTGGTACATCCCCCACAAAAGGTCAAAAATTTTGAATATCAATTAAGTTCATAAAACGCGAAATGAACATCCGATTCCATTTAGACTTGGCACATCTGTATATTTCCAACAACACAGGATCTGTTATAAAAACGGTAGAGATCGGACCATTCCTTCTGGTACCTCCCCTACAAAGGGTCAAAATTTTGAATATCCATGAGGGTCATAAAACGCGAATTAAGCATCCGGTTCTCTTTATATTTCACACATCCCATTATTTCTACTAACACAAGATTTGTAGTGAAGATCTGATATATCGGTCCACTCCATCTGGTACCTCCCCCGCAAAGGTTAAACTTTTTGAATATCCATGTAGCTCATAACAAGTAAAAAAGCAGTAAGTTCGGCCGGGCCGAACTTTGAATACCCTCCACCATTTGGAACGAATTAGAAAATTTTCAAAAAAATAAAATCCAATAAAAATTCTTTTAAAATCCTTAAAATATCTAATATAGGAAGGTGCCGATATATGGGGGGATATACGATATTGTGGACCTATAAAGACAAATCTATGTCTGCGTGTAAAGTACTCACAAGGAACTTCGTGTGTGGATTTTCAGACAATACGATTGGAAAATGTGGCTATAATCATCAAAATACCGAATATCGCGGGGTACCGTTATATGGGAGCTATACGTTATCGGTAACCTATATAGAGAATTCTCTGTCGGTGGGTAAAGTGCTCACAAAGAACCCCTTGTGTTGATTTTAAGACAATTCCATCGAAAAGTGTGGCTAACATCATCAAAATACCGAATATCGGAGGTTACAGTTATATGGGGGATATACGATATCGTGTTGATTTTAAGATAATTCCATCGAAAAGCGTGGCTAACATCATCAAAATACCGAATATCGGAGGTTACAGTTATATGGGGGATATACGATATCGTGGACCTACATAGACACTTCATTTTGAGGAGGTAAAATGCCCACAAGGGACTCCTTTTGTGGATTTTCAGACAATTCCGTTGAAAAATGTGGCTAAAATCATGAAAATACCGCATAACGTGGGGGTACCGTTATATGGGGGCTATACGATATTGTGGACCTATATAGATAATTCTCTGCCGAGGTATAAAGTACCCACAAGGAACTCCTTGTGTGGATTTTCAGACAATTCCGTTGAAAAATGTGGGTAAAATCATCAAAATACCGAATAACGGGGGGTACCGTTACATGGAGGCTATACGATATCGTAGACCTATATCGACAATTCTCTGCCGAGGTATAAAGTACCCACAAGGAACTCCTTGTGTGGATTTTCAGACAATTCCGTTCAAAAATGTGGCTAAAATCATCAAAATACCGAATATCGGGGGGTACCGTTATATGGGGGCTATACGATATTGTGAACCTATATAGATAATTCTCTGCCGAGGTATAAAGTACCCACAAGGAACTCCTTGTGTGGATTTTCAGACAATTCCGTTCAAAAATGTGGGAAAAATCATCAAAATACCGAATATCGGGGGGTACCGTTATATGGGGGCTATACGATATCGTGGACCGATATAGCCCATCTTCGAACTTGACCTGCCTGCAGACAAAAGAGAGATCTGTGCAAAATTTTAGCTACCTATCTTAATTCGTTTAGACTGTAGCGTGATTACAACAGACGGACAGACGGACGGACAGGGCTAAATCGTCTTAGAATTTTACGCTGATCAAGAATATATATACTTTGTTGGGTCTAAAATGATTATTTCGATGAGTTACAAACGGAATGACAAAGTTAATATACCCTCCATACCTTTTTTGGTGGAGGGTATAAAAAAACTGATACTGATACTATTTTACTTGATTGATTGTGTATGTATACGTAAACGACCATTAGGTATATCCTAATGGCAGAAAAATACAGGTAGATGCATCAACGCTTGGGAGCATTGATATGTAAAAAAATTTAAATGTTTTTTCAAATATAAGTAAAGTTTTATATGTTTTCTTATACTACGTCATTCGGTGGTTATTATAATTCGCGTTTTCAACAATTTTTACAAATTCAAATACTTTTTCATTCAACATTTTCAATTCATAATTGGTTTGACAGTTCATTGTCCCAGCAGTGTCGACGCGTCTACCTATATTCTTCTACCATGGTATATCCTCCTAAAAGAACTAGATCTAGTGGGTTTAACTTCAATAATATAAACGCGCTATTACATTGTTAAACCAACCAAATAAAAATTATGAAATAATTGTGTGATTTTCCGAATGCAGTGAAATCTATCAACAGATGTTTCGGTCTAGAGACATGTTAAATTAATTCTGGACTTAACTTAATTTTATAAAACACAAGATAATCTAATCACAAATATTTCCACAAGTGTGTGTATTTAAATTTAATAAACATGCAAGCACAAAGTTCATTAAATTTTGTTGTTTTTTTAAACTTTAGATTATGAGTATTTAAATTTTAACAAGAATACAAGAATATTTTTGTATGTGCGCAAAATATGACATAAGTACGGATGTGTGTATCTAAAACCGTTTGTGAGTGATGTGTTTAATTATTTCCCCAGAAGACTGTAGACTGAAACCGGTTTGATTTTATGATAAACAAATTAAAAAAAAATAATAGTTTTAATTGAGCATTTCAATAGAATAGCTCTCTATGTCTTCCTAGGTTGTTGAGGTATTGTTTAATTAAAAAATTATAGGTTTTATTGCAGTTCTTTAATAGAGCTTTGGCAGTAATGGCGTTGTATTTGGCCAGTGTTTCCCGCGTTTTATTTTTTCACATTCGCCCATTAAAAATTATATAATATTAACAATAAGAACGTATGTAAGTCAAGGTTTTTTAATTAGTTTTCAAATGAAATAAATAGTAAATGCAATTAAATTTAGAATCAAGGTTTCCTTTGCTTAATCTAATGATGTTATTCCAGTTTATTTTAGAAAATTCCCACAAATATAATAGGTACTATCATGTGGGTTACACAAGCCAAGTTGTTTTCAATCAGAGTTGTATTTTCTATAACATATGACCATGGTAAAAGAATGCAGTTAGTCGCTTCGACACAGCTGCTGGGACAATGAACTGTCAAACCGATTTTGGAATTGAAAATGTTGAATGAAAAATTATTAAAAATTAAATTAAAAATTGTTGAGAAATGCATATTGTAACAACCTCCGATTTGCATCGTATAAGAAAATATATAAAAAAGTACTTATTTTTGACAAAACAATTTTAAAATTTTGACATATCAATGTTCTCAAGCGTTGATGCATCTACCTATATTCTTCTACCATGCCCTGTATACATTGTACAACAAACAGGTAATCCTTTTACCTCAGTCGATCATCTTGATGACTTGTCCAAAAATATGTACTATTACAGTTAACCAGTCATAAACTAATTTTGACGCCTCCTTTCATTGGGAAAATCTGGTGTAACACCTTAGTGCTGCGCCAGGGCAACGTGTAAACACCTAATTCTTATCCACTAGTCTTCTTAAACACAATGTGTTAATTTTCAATACTGTAAAAGCACTTTAAAATTATTATTCAATTAATTGTGTTGTGTTTTCAAATTTAGTACTTTTTATAGGGGAATGTTAGACTAAATGATTCTAAAATTTATATTAAAACACATTTGTCATTGGTAAAATTTTCCATGAAACCAATGGAATAATGAGAACAAAATATGAATACACGTGCATTTATATCTACGCAAATAACTCTTAAATGTCAAATTCCAAAAATTAATAGTCTTCACTCATGACAATGCTGTTTGTCAGCACAAACGAAATAAATTTTCAAAGTTTTGAATAAGAGGTTTTAGGAATAACTGAATAAATACAAGTCAAAAAAGCTGAAACTAAATAATTCATAATACCTTATCTCGACAATACTTTCTGAATCAAGCAAAGCTTTAACTTTTTTGGACGTCATTTGTAAGAAACAAATAACCTTTCAAAACAACTCGAAAATGCATGGTAGAATTATTAGAAGGTAGAAAGAAGGCAAAGCCAGATTTCAGAGCTCTGCGACAAATAAAGGTGAATTCTATCTTGATCGTGATTAAAAATACCATCATACTCGGTGCAATGAAGGCAAGGTAGTATAAGTTTGGGAAAGTTGTGAGTAAAGAGACCTATCTACTAAAATTAAATTGTTGCATATGAAACAAATTTTTGTTTTGTTTGATATTTTTGAGACAAAAATACAGCTTGAGTATATGTTTTCTAAAAAAATTGTAACAAATTTAACTTTTTAAAATTAGGTTCAATATATCTTGTATCTAATTTGGCCAAAATTTAACCTTACCTTAAAATTTAAGGGTATTTCTAAAAGTCGCAAACCAAACCTTTGGGCCACATACAGGGTGCGATGAAAAAACTGCAAAAAACTTCAGAATGCTGTCATTACTAAGCCACTCGTCCGGTAGATGTTAAAATTATTCCAGTGACAGCGTACAAAAGCATTTTGGTGAGAATTTTCCAGAAAAAAAGTTATTCGTCATGGAATTCAAGCGTGATAGTGTGATTTCTTTATATTTGGCTTGAAAACCACAAGTGGTTATCGTTGGAGCCCTCCAGCGTTTAAATGTAAATAAATCGTTTGTGTCTCGTCAAGGAAGTGGACGGAAGGAAACAGCAACATCAGCAGAAATGGTTGGAAAAGTAAAGAAGCGACTTGATTGAAACCCGCGTCGCAGTGGCCGAAAAATGGCTTGTGAGCTGAACATATCGCAATATTCCATTCGGAAAATGTTGAAAAATAAGCTCGGGGTAAAGGCATTGAAATTCCAAAAAGTGCAAGAACTTACACCGCAACAGAACAAGACTCAAATGAGCTAAAGAGTTGCTCGCTTGGCGGAAAGTGGTGAAGTGCCGAATATGGTTTTCTCCGATGCGAAAACATTCGTTGTCCAGCAGTTTGTAAACAAACAAAATGATCGTGTTTACTTGCCTAAGAGGTCGGCTGAAAATGTGCACCTTCGGTTTGCCACCAGAATTCAAGCGCTGGCCGATGGTCACTCTCCGCTCGCATTAATCGACCGTGGCATCAGAATAAAATCCGAATATTATCGCGAAAAATATTAAAGCCTTGGCCACGCAAATATTTTGGCCGCAGACCTTGGACATTCCAACAGGACTCAGCACGCGCCACCCTAGAATGTTTACAAAATGAGGTTTCTCGCTTCATTTCCAGCGCACAATGGTCACCAAAATCTGCGGATACCAAACCGTCGGACTATTGTGTCTGTATTATTTTGGAAAGCAAGGTTGGCACTAAAAAATACCAAAGTATCGATCAGCGGCCAAAATACCGCAGAGCAACATTCAAGCAGCGTGTGACGGTTTCATTGGCCGTTTGAAGGCCATTATTCGTGCCAAAGGTGACCAATTCGAACAAATCTAAACTTACTCTAAAATTTGATGCTATTTCCGACATTTTTTGCTTTCATTTCAATAAAGTTAAAAAAAATGTAAAAATATGGCGTTTGACTTTGTTGCAGTTATTTTATCTCACCCTGTACAGATCTTTACAGAGCCATTTCTTCAAAAAATTTTCCAAAACTTAATCTTACATTATAATATAATGGTATTTCTAAAAGTTGCAAACCTACCCTTTTGGTCACATATTACAATCATAGGCATATATAAAAATCTAATTTTGTATACAGACATCAAACAACCACTTATAAAAAATATTAAATACCAAACCTTATCAAATGGAAATACAACGATAACACAAATGCAACCAACACCAAACATTGTTTCTTTCCACTGTTATTTGCATATGACATATATTCCCTGGCTACTACTCGTATAAACGAAGCAAAAAATAGAACCTAATAAATTTTAATGCGGATCAATAAAAAAAATAAATAATATACACTAGAGGAGGCACTGTTTGTTTTTTAAATAACCACTTGAATTGACGGCTGTCGCTGGTGTTTTACCCTCCCCCTAACACACAAATAATCGCTTATCAATGTTTGTGTTTTTTTTTGTTTCAATAGAAATGCAAATTGACCAACAGCAAAGAAAGTACTTAGCATTTTTAGGTTCTTGACGTTCTTGAGTTATAATCAGTTTCGATTAACAATGAATGAAAGAAATGTGTTTCATGGCAAATAGTGACTAAGTCCGTTAAAAAGCAAAATAATATTTTTAATCTACTCTACCTTACTGGGCGTTTATGTAAAACAAATTGTCCCCAATCAGAGTTGTTTTTTTTTTCAAAACGAGCATATATACTGATCTAATTGGGTTCGTTCAAGGTAGATCTAACAGGTAACCGCATCGGCGAATTGCTACAACAAAGCAACTTTTGTTGTACCCTCAAATGTCAAAATTGGCATCTAAGGCGAAAAACATAGATTCGCCATGACATTTAAAGGTTGCGGCAAATTTGTTTCAAACAACCAGAAACGAGGTGTTTGTTTACGTTTTATTTTGTGTGCCTCTCGTCGTAAACGAACGTCGCAAATTATATTCAATAGAAAAACAAGTAAGCAAAGGCTACAGTCGAGCGGGGCCGACCGTTGAATACCCTACAACACTATAATAAACGATACAGTTTATATAGGCGAGATACCCGAAAGAATTCTACAAGATATTGTGACAAATAATAAAAGAAAACCATCAGTTTCCGTTCTCTAATTTTCGAATAATAGCAACTTAAAATAATTTGCTCATTTCCAATTTATTGGTAGATGTTACAGGTAAATGTTCTTCCTAGATCTGGAACCAATAATTGTGTGATTTTCCGAATGCAGTGAAATCTATCAACAGATGTTTCGATCTAGAGACATGTTAAATTAATTCTGGACTTAACTTAATTTTATAAAACACAAGATAATCTAATCACAAATATTTCCACAAGTGTGTGTATTTAAATTTAATAAACATGCAAGCACAAAGTTCATTAAATTTTGTTGTTTTTTTAAACTTTAGATTATGAGTATTTAAATTTTAACAAGAATACAAGAATATTTTTGTATGTGCGCAAAATATGACATAAGTACGGATGTGTGTATCTAAAACCGTTTGTGAGTGATGTGTTTAATTATTTCCCCAGAAGACTGTAGACTGAAACCGGTTTGATTTTATGATAAACAAATTAAAAAAAAATAATAGTTTTAATTGAGCATTTCAATAGAATAGCTCTCTATGTCTTCCTAGGTTGTTGAGGTATTGTTTAATTAAAAAATTATAGGTTTTATTGCAGTTCTTTAATAGAGCTTTGGCAGTAATGGCGTTGTATTTGGCCAGTGTTTCCCGCGTTTTATTTTTTCACATTCGCCCATTAAAAATTATATAATATTAACAATAAGAACGTATGTAAGTCAAGGTTTTTTAATTAGTTTTCAAATGAAATAAATAGTAAATGCAATTAAATTTAGAATCAAGGTTTCCTTTGCTTAATCTAATGATGTTATTCCAGTTTATTTTAGAAAATTCCCACAAATATAATAGGTACTATCATGTGGGTTACACAAGCCAAGTTGTTTTCAATCAGAGTTGTATTTTCTATAACATATGACCATGGTAAAAGAATGCAGTTAGTCGCTTCGACACAGCTGCTGGGACAATGAACTGTCAAACCGATTTTGGAATTGAAAATGTTGAATGAAAAATTATTAAAAATTAAATTAAAAATTGTTGAGAAATGCATATTGTAACAACCTCCGATTTGCATCGTATAAGAAAATATATAAAAAAGTACTTATTTTTGACAAAACAATTTTAAAATTTTGACATATCAATGTTCTCAAGCGTTGATGCATCTACCTATATTCTTCTACCATGCCCTGTATACATTGTACAACAAACAGGTAATCCTTTTACCTCAGTCGATCATCTTGATGACTTGTCCAAAAATATGTACTATTACAGTTAACCAGTCATAAACTAATTTTGACGCCTCCTTTCATTGGGAAAATCTGGTGTAACACCTTAGAGCTGCGCCAGGGCAACGTGTAAACACCTAATTCTTATCCACTAGTCTTCTTAAACACAATGTGTTAATTTTCAATACTGTAAAAGCACTTTAAAATTATTATTCAATTAATTGTGTTGTGTTTTCAAATTTAGTACTTTTTATAGGGGAATGTTAGACTAAATGATTCTAAAATTTATATTAAAACACATTTGTCATTGGTAAAATTTTCCATGAAACCAATGGAATAATGAGAACAAAATATGAATACACGTGCATTTATATCTACGCAAATAACTCTTAAATGTCAAATTCCAAAAATTAATAGTCTTCACTCATGACAATGCTGTTTGTCAGCACAAACGAAATAAATTTTCAAAGTTTTGAATAAGAGGTTTTAGGAATAACTGAATAAATACAAGTCAAAAAAGCTGAAACTAAATAATTCATAATACCTTATCTCGACAATACTTTCTGAATCAAGCAAAGCTTTAACTTTTTTGGACGTCATTTGTAAGAAACAAATAACCTTTCAAAACAACTCGAAAATGCATGGTAGAATTATTAGAAGGTAGAAAGAAGGCAAAGCCAGATTTCAGAGCTCTGCGACAAATAAAGGTGAATTCTATCTTGATCGTGATTAAAAATACCATCATACTCGGTGCAATGAAGGCAAGGTAGTATAAGTTTGGGAAAGTTGTGAGTAAAGAGACCTATCTACTAAAATTAAATTGTTGCATATGAAACAAATTTTTGTTTTGTTTGATATTTTTGAGACAAAAATACAGCTTGAGTATATGTTTTCTAAAAAAATTGTAACAAATTTAACTTTTTAAAATTAGGTTCAATATATCTTGTATCTAATTTGGCCAAAATTTAACCTTACCTTAAAATTTAAGGGTATTTCTAAAAGTCGCAAACCAAACCTTTGGGCCACATACAGGGTGCGATGAAAAAACTGCAAAAAACTTCAGAATGCTGTCATTACTAAGCCACTCGTCCGGTAGATGTTAAAATTATTCCAGTGACAGCGTACAAAAGCATTTTGGTGAGAATTTTCCAGAAAAAAAGTTATTCGTCATGGAATTCAAGCGTGATAGTGTGATTTCTTTATATTTGGCTTGAAAACCACAAGTGGTTATCGTTGGAGCCCTCCAGCGTTTAAATGTAAATAAATCGTTTGTGTCTCGTCAAGGAAGTGGACGGAAGGAAACAGCAACATCAGCAGAAATGGTTGGAAAAGTAAAGAAGCGACTTGATTGAAACCCGCGTCGCAGTGGCCGAAAAATGGCTTGTGAGCTGAACATATCGCAATATTCCATTCGGAAAATGTTGAAAAATAAGCTCGGGGTAAAGGCATTGAAATTCCAAAAAGTGCAAGAACTTACACCGCAACAGAACAAGACTCAAATGAGCTAAAGAGTTGCTCGCTTGGCGGAAAGTGGTGAAGTGCCGAATATGGTTTTCTCCGATGCGAAAACATTCGTTGTCCAGCAGTTTGTAAACAAACAAAATGATCGTGTTTACTTGCCTAAGAGGTCGGCTGAAAATGTGCACCTTCGGTTTGCCACCAGAATTCAAGCGCTGGCCGATGGTCACTCTCCGCTCGCATTAATCGACCGTGGCATCAGAATAAAATCCGAATATTATCGCGAAAAATATTAAAGCCTTGGCCACGCAAATATTTTGGCCGCAGACCTTGGACATTCCAACAGGACTCAGCACGCGCCACCCTAGAATGTTTACAAAATGAGGTTTCTCGCTTCATTTCCAGCGCACAATGGTCACCAAAATCTGCGGATACCAAACCGTCGGACTATTGTGTCTGTATTATTTTGGAAAGCAAGGTTGGCACTAAAAAATACCAAAGTATCGATCAGCGGCCAAAATACCGCAGAGCAACATTCAAGCAGCGTGTGACGGTTTCATTGGCCGTTTGAAGGCCATTATTCGTGCCAAAGGTGACCAATTCGAACAAATCTAAACTTACTCTAAAATTTGATGCTATTTCCGACATTTTTTGCTTTCATTTCAATAAAGTTAAAAAAAATGTAAAAATATGGCGTTTGACTTTGTTGCAGTTATTTTATCTCACCCTGTACAGATCTTTACAGAGCCATTTCTTCAAAAAATTTTCCAAAACTTAATCTTACATTATAATATAATGGTATTTCTAAAAGTTGCAAACCTACCCTTTTGGTCACATATTACAATCATAGGCATATATAAAATCTAATTTTGTATACAGACATCAAACAACCACTTATAAAAAATATTAAATACCAAACCTTATCAAATGGAAATACAACGATAACACAAATGCAACCAACACCAAACATTGTTTCTTTCCACTGTTATTTGCATATGACATATATTCCCTGGCTACTACTCGTATAAACGAAGCAAAAAATAGAACCTAATAAATTTTAATGCGGATCAATAAAAAAATAAATAATATACACTAGAGGAGGCACTGTTTGTTTTTTAAATAACCACTTGAATTGACGGCTGTCGCTGGTGTTTTACCCTCCCCCTAACACACAAATAATCGCTTATCAATGTTTGTGTTTTTTTTTTGTTTCAATAGAAATGCAAATTGACCAACAGCAAAGAAAGTACTTAGCATTTTTAGGTTCTTGACGTTCTTGAGTTATAATCAGTTTCGATTAACAATGAATGAAAGAAATGTGTTTCATGGCAAATAGTGACTAAGTCCGTTAAAAAGCAAAATAATATTTTTAATCTACTCTACCTTACTGGGCGTTTATGTAAAACAAATTGTCCCCAATCAGAGTTGTTTTTTTTTTTCAAAACGAGCATATATACTGATCTAATTGGGTTCGTTCAAGGTAGATCTAACAGGTAACCGCATCGGCGAATTGCTACAACAAAGCAACTTTTGTTGTACCCTCAAATGTCAAAATTGGCATCTAAGGCGAAAAACATAGATTCGCCATGACATTTAAAGGTTGCGGCAAATTTGTTTCAAACAACCAGAAACGAGGTGTTTGTTTACGTTTTATTTTGTGTGCCTCTCGTCGTAAACGAACGTCGCAAATTATATTCAATAGAAAAACAAGTAAGCAAAGGCTACAGTCGAGCGGGGCCGACCGTTGAATACCCTACAACACTATAATAAACGATACAGTTTATATAGGCGAGATACCCGAAAGAATTCTACAAGATATTGTGACAAATAATAAAAGAAAACCATCAGTTTCCGTTCTCTAATTTTCGAATAATAGCAACTTAAAATAATTTGCTCATTTCCAATTTATTGGTAGATGTTACAGGTAAATGTTCTTCCTAGATCTGGAACCAATATTTCCCAAAGACCTATAATCTCTCAGAAGTGGCAAAAGATTAACATTTATTATTGGTTTTTGACTGAAACGCATCTATATGAGATACAGACATTTGACTATATTCTTCAACGAAATCAGCGTTAATGAAATAGTCAGAAGTGCGTCTTTCCTGTATTTGTGAATTCTCCAAAAAGTCACAGGAATGGACATTTTCGTATTTTGTCTACAAAAGTTGGCAAACGATTTCGCACCTTGAATATTTTTGGATGGCCATCCAAAACTGCTTGGCTTTTGCAATGTCCGGAAACCCCCATTCAAATGTGCGTGAGTGTCGGGCGATAATTACGACCTGCTGACAATTTTGCAGTTTTTTGGTCCATTTCAACCCCTAAATATATGGCGATCATCTCCAAAAAGAGTAGGCTTCTATTCTGACCCTCTCCATGCAAAATTTCGTTAGGATCGGGCCATAAATGCGATCTGTATATGATATCCTGATATCCTAACTACTTAGTTTTGTTAGCTGTAGAAATATTATCAAATGTTTAATTCAAAATGAAAATATGCCAAAAATATGACAAAATTGAAAAAATATGAGAAAATTTTACAAAATCATTATTTTCATCTTTAGAGAGACATTTTTATACGATTTTTAGACGTTTTTTCTTTCCTGCCAAGAGGCCATTCTGAATTAATGAGAACTGTCGAAATCAGTTCAGCCGTTCTCGACATATAAGGAATTTTTCAAGTATATCTTCTTTGATAAACATATATATCGCACATTTTTTGCTATATATTCGATTTGTTGGATCTTAACATCAATGTAAAGATCAGAAGTAACCTTGTCATGGCTTTGTGATTTCGCCGGGATTTAAAATATTCGCGGTTTAATGAAAAATTTTGAATTTTTCAACAAAAAAAATATGGTCTATTTTACCCGCTAAATATTATCCGATGACCACCCAAATTGGTAGGCTTCTTCCCCGCCCTAAACTCTAGCTACATGCGAAATTCCGCGTCGATTGATCTATAATTCCGACCTGTAAAGCTACTGCAAAATCCGACATTTTTTCAGTATTTGGTCCATTTCAACCCCTAAACATTTGGCGATAATCTCCAAAATCAATAGGGTTCTATTCTGACCCAAACCCCCACCTTCGTGCAAAATTTCGTAAGGATCGGGCCATAATTGCGACCTGTAGCGTGATTACAAATTAACATGGACAGACGGACGGACGGACATACGTAGCTAGATCGACTCAGCTCGGCGAGCTAGGAAGATCCATATATACTTTCCTATATGGGAAACCAATATTTCGTGGTGTTGCATAATTTTTGACCCAATCAAACTTATAATACCCCCAACACATAGTGTTGTAGGGTATAAAAATTAAAGTTTGTGTCTATGGGAGAGAGGTACGTTAATCGTTTCGTTTGTTTTCGTTCGCTGGTTGTTGTATTAAATTAAATTAAATATAGTTTGTAGATTGAACTGTGCTTTATTTTGTTTTTGTTAATTAATAAATGCATTAAATAAAATGTAACGTTTTTAAAAACTTATTCTATTACAAGCATTTTCCTAAAAATCTCCAAATGACTATTTGGCTCAAATATCAACATATGATCTCAAAAGAATTCATCGTCTTCTAGTGTTTATTTGGTTCAAATGTCTACATATAGATATAATGTGCAGTGATTATATTGTTCATACGTCACCACATAATCTCAAAAGATCTAATTATTTTCTAGTGATTATTTGGTTCAAATGTTGCCATATAGTCCCAAATGAACTTTTCAAAATCATGTTGAATATACCTACATATCTCTACAGAGCCATTTCGTCACAAAATGAGTAAATTGTATCCAAAAATTAATGTTACCTTAAAATTCAAGGGTATGTGTTAACGTTGCAAAACCACTCTTTGGGCCATATAGATATGTATGCAAATCTAAATCAGCAAACTCACATCATACACCCACTTATAAATAATTATAAATACTAAACCTTATCAAACCGAATTATAACGATAACACAAATGCAACCAACACCAAACATTGTTTCTTTCCACTGTTATTTGTTATTTGCATATGACATATATTCCCTGGCTACTACTCGTATAAACGAAGCAAAAAATAGAACCTAATAAATTTTAATGCGGATCAATAAAAAAATAAATAACATTCACTAGAGGAGGCACTGTTTGTTTGTTTTTTGAATAACCACTTGAATTGACGGCTATCGCTGGTGTGTTACGCTCCCCCTAACACACAAATAATCGCTTATCAATGTTTGTGTTTTTTTTTTTTGTTTCAATAGAAATGCAAATTGACCAACAGCAAAGAAAGTACTTAGCATTTTTAGGTTCTTGACGTTCTTGAATTATAATCAGTTCAGATTAACAATGAATGAAAGAAATGTGTTTCATGGCAAATAGTGACTAAGTCCGTTGAAATGCAAAATAATATTTTTAATTTACTCTACCTTACTGGGCGTTTACGTAAAACAAATTGTCTTCAATCAGAGTTGTTTTTTTTTATCAAAACGAGCATATATACTGATCTAATTGGGTCTGTTCGTTTACTTTCCCAGAACAAATGTACTCAGTAAGAAGTTACCATGGTAGAAAAATACAGGTAGATGCATCAACGCTTGGGAGCATTGATATGTCACAAATTTTTAAATTTCTTTTCAAATATAAGTAGATTTGTATATGTTTTCTTATACGACACAATTCGTGGGTTGTAAAGATATACATTTTCAACATTTTTTTACAAATTTAAATAATTTTTCATTCAACATTTTTAATTCCAAAATTGGTTTGACAGTTCATTGTCCCAGCAGCTGCGTCGATGCGTCTACCTATATTCTTCTACCATGGAAGTTACTGAGAATAAATACGACTTTCTCTCTCACAAGAGAAGAAATACAAAAAAGTTGTAGGATAACAGCTGATCCATCAAAACAGCATAGGCGAAGCATATCTTAACAGCGGAAATATTTTAATGCAGTTTACAGTGAACGAAAACAAACGAATAACGTAATGCTAACACGAAGTCACAAACTTAAAAAAAAATTTCCAATCGTTTTGTACTCCAAAAAAGAGCATACACTTCAATGCCAGAAATACACAAATAATACGATTGCCTAAAAGTATATCAACTGTGAGTTGTCGAGCCGTATCGTTTGCCAAAGAATCGCCGGGAAACGTTTGCTGTGCGAATTGATGACTGCTATATTTAGTACTGCCATTCGAAGTATTGTTTTGCACATTTTCCATTGAATAATAGATATAATAAATTAATAAAAAGGCATACATTTAAGTTAATTTATTTGTAATGAGTAAATATACAGGGAAACGTTTGCAAACGTTTCCAATGAGTTTTGACTTGTTTCGTTTTCTATGTTGCGTCATCCAGACGACGAGTACATTTCAGTTTTGCTTTTGTTTCCTCTCATCTACACAAACAGTAAAAAATAAAAAACAAGTCCCGTTATCCTAATATCGTTTTTGTTTCGTTTCGTACTTCGAGAAAATACAGAACGAAACGATTGCAAACGTTTGATATAGTTTATTTTCGTACGCTGACCGTTTATTTGTTTTTACATTTTCATTACAAAAAAGAAAAAAATAAGGACTACAAACAAAACATAAATCGAACAGTGTTGGCATGTTTGTTCGGGATACCGGAGTATTTTGTTTTTATAAAATAGTTAGGCTTAATTCCTTATTGTTGTTTTTTAAACAACGTTTTTTCATTAGTGGAGAAATATGGTAATGTTTAACAGGGGAAAGGCAGGGAATACCAAGGTTTCGGAAAGAGTCTAGGATGGTTGGTATTGAAAATAAGCTATATCGGTCTACGTTTTGGTATATTTGCTATATAACGGTACCTAACGATATTCAGTATTTTGATGATTTTCGATATATTTTTTACGAGTTTGTCTAAAAGTTGGTAATGATAGTTTACAATGGATTCTAGCTCCGATGGGAAAACATATTATATCATACATATTATATTATACCTCCCATTTCGATGATTTTCGCAACATTTTTCATGGATTTGTCTAAAAATTGGTATTTGTAGGTCATAATGGGTTCCAGCTCCTGTGGCGGAACATAGTTTATATGGGTCCACGTTTTAACATAGCCTCACATAATGATACCTTCGGATATTCAGTAGTTTGATGATTTTTGCCACATTTTTCCACGGAATTGTCTAAGAATTGGTATTAGTAGTTCAAAATGGGTTCTAGCTCCAGTGGCAGAACATTGAATATTCAGGTCTACGTTTTCCTATAGCGCACATATAACGATACCCACCGATATTCGGTATTATTCAAACGGTCTTACTGGTATTTGTAGCTTAAAGTGGAACACGTTTGAACTCAGATACTTTTATATAAAAAATGTTTTCTTTGCCCAAACGAACTTAATGCTTTTTTACTTGTTTTTATGCCCATTGATTACATTGTTATTTTTATATTTTATAAGAAACTTTTTATTAATGCAAATTTTCAGATATGATTTATATTTGAGATGAAGCGTATTCTATGTTTTAATCGAAAATTGAAAAACTTCTACACACGGAAAATTGGACGTTATATATGTGAAACATATGTCGGGTGACAGCGCCTTAGGTAGTTGTAAAATATTACTCTGCTTCAATATAATTTTGCTACGTGCAGCGCATATTAAAACTGCTATCAGACGATAAGGGTTTTACATATCTGCTGTCACGTTTTTCTGTGTGTATGTCAAAATTGCGGTATTTCATATGACTCATAATTCTTGCTATCACACTGTTGCATATGTTATTTATATCCTTTGGTTACATTGAGATTAAATTGTATTTTCCAAAAATATTGTTTTTTTTTATAATACTTTTTAGATGTCTTTTTACCGCAAAATGAATTTTATATATTTTCACATCACAAAAAAATTATATTTTTCCGATGAAAATAGGGCTCGCTGTAATCGAAAAAGTTCATATGTACTTTTCTCATGTATTTCACAAAGGAATTGTCGTACATGTATCACACGATGTGTACAACTTCTACATGTGGAAAATTTGACACTACATGTTTAATTCACATTGCATGCATTTTAACAATATGTTTGGATCAGCTGTTGTTATCGCAAAATCTAAAGGTGTGGGTACGTAAGCAGCTTGAAGTGTTCGCATTGCATATTTTGTGACATCATGCGACAGGAATGCTAGAGCCGCACTCAAATTCGGCCGTCGTTCCCCTTATAATTTGCCTAGCCATGATGCTAAGCTGCTTATGTAGCCTCACTTTAATACATACCCCATTGTCTTTGTTCACGACAGTTACGAGAAAAATATTAAATCAGGTCGTGTAGGCAAAACGAGAACTACTATTGTTATTGAAAAATCCTCACATTTTATTTTTTTTTTACGTTTTCATACGTTTAATTCACAATTGTATGCATTTTGACAATAATAATTAGCTGGTCTTATCGGAGGACCAAATAGATGTGGCTACAGCAAAATGAACGTGTCACGCGTCAACATTTATGAAAGGAAGTCCAGTATCGATAAAGCTATTTTCATATGATTGTTTTTGTCGATAATGCTTGTCATGAAACATGCGTGGCGCAGTCATTCTGTTATGGCTTGAGCAATTTTTGACAAATCTAATTAACAACAGAACCTAAGAAGCAACTCAACCTTATATTTCAGTCCAAGTTTTAAGCTCATCCATAATACCACAAGAAGTTTGGTGTCGATAAACTCGTCATACTGTGAATATTTTTTGTGGATGAAATGAAAAAAATGTGTAGCGCCTTCATTCTGTTTTATCCTTGAAGAGCTAAATAGAATGAGCTCGTTAAATATGATTGATAAAACAACTGTTACTGAACGTTTCCTTGTGGATGTTGTTTTATCAAACATATTTTACACGTAAAATGGCTCAGCGCATTCATTCTGTTTTGACCTTTTAAAGGTAAAGCAGTATAAAAGCGTTGGTATTCGCGATGCATTAATTGTTATCAATAAAACAACAGACTATGAAAGAGACAACAACCACACCTTGCATTGTTCTGCCTTGCAATATGAAGTTAAATATGTTTTGACTTTTTGCATGTAAACGCAGGACACGAACAAAGGCGCAACACACCCATTCTGCTATTCTCTTTAAGGGCCATTGTTAGATATCGTTGTGGTGTTAAATTGCAAGTCAATAATAGTACACTCAACAGTCGCAATCATGAGTCAATCACAAAAATTTGACAATGTCAAAAATATATGTTAAATGCATTGTGATTGGTCAATTATTACGTTTAATTCTGAGGGAAGATTTTGTATGTAATCGCATTATATATTTGGTTTAATAACCTGGATCAAAGCATACTAAATAGGTCGTCCTATTTGATCCAACTGATTTCATCCAATCTGTCATAATATATTTGTCCAATCAGTCCACTTACCTTCCCTGCAGGAATTATCCAGCACTTTCTTTCTGAGAGTGTAAGACGGTTTTATTCTCTTTTGCAAGAAAACGGAGAAATGTATACAGACGGAATCCCTGCTTAAACTTCCAAGCAATCAGCTGATTTCTCAACAATTTGCCCGCCATAAATAAAACCAGTAACAAATGTTCATAGTCGGGCTGGGCCGACTTTACAATACCCTACACCACTCTGCATATATAGTAGAGCTTCATGTGACAAATGAACGTTTTTATGGGGAATTTATGAGAACTGAAACATACCAACAATGATCGTTAGAGCAGTTATAATTTAAAGTCGAAAGGAACTAAAGGTGAGAATACTTGACTGGCTTCAGTCATCGGATGGCTTCTTCAGAAAAGAACAAAGGAGCATAGGGCCAAAAATAGGAAATCCCTTTAGCTTCCGAACGAAATGAAGTAGGTTGATAAAATTTTACTCAAATGTGTATTATGTCTGCAGGACTTTTGGTATTGAAAATGGACCATGAACTATTTCAGATTTGGTATTTAAATTTCGTAATGGATACTACAGCCTATGACAGAAAATTGTATGTGCGGGTCCACGCCTTCGTATAGTCCCCATATAACGGAACCCCGATATTCGATATTTTGATGATTTTAGACACATTATTTACCGGAATTGTTCCAAATTTGGTATTTGAAGTTGGTAATGAATAATACAGCCTATGACAGAAAATTGCCTGTGCAGGTCCACGTGCTCGAATAGCCCCCTTATAACGGAACCCCCGATATTCGGTGTTTTGATGATTTTAGCTACATTATGACCGATTTTTTAAGTTTCACGTTTGAATATTGTAATGGCAATTTTATTTCTATGCTCGTGCGCTTTGTTTTTTCTCTTAGATGTTTACAAACTCGCATCAATAAAGATAAACAGAGGCGGAATATTATTAGCTTAAGAAGAAATGTTGATAGTTCGAAGGAGTGTAACGGCTAATATTAAGGTAATTCGCCCTCTACACGACCCAATAATCGGCCTTGATTTGGATTAAGCATTTAATCTGGTAATAAACTGGTCTCGATGGGAGAATTATTATTTTGCTTGACCGCGATTTTTTTGGGAAGGGGAAAAACAGATATCAAGAATTGCCTTCCTTGACGGCATCGTTTTTTTATTTATTGGAAAAAAATCGACCTTTGTTTCGAGAGCAAATCCCTAATTTGTGTTCTAATTAATGTTTTATGACCACACAATTTACAAATGAGTTACAAAGTGATGCCATCTGTACTGGTTATTGGCTTCGTACGAATTTCTAATTAACATTTTTTTATTTTAAAATGCTGTTTCATTTTCAATTTAAAAAAGTTCAATAATCTTTCATATAGAACGCGGTCGATACCATGGTAGAAGAATGCAGGTAGTCGCATCGACACAGCTGCTGGGACAATGAACTGTCAAAACAATTTTGGAACTGAACATTTTGAATGAAAAACAAGTAAAAAAGCTGTAAGTTCGGCAGGGCCGAACTTTTAATACCCTCCACCATTTGGTACAAATTTGGCAATTTCCAAAAAAAAAAAACCGTTAAAAATTCTGTTTAAATCTTAAAAATACCGAATGCTTATACGACGACGTGGGCCTGCATAGGCAACTTTTGTCATAAATTATTACAATATTTAAACGCGAAACTTGAAGAAAAATCTGTTTATAATGTAGCTAAAATTTTCAAAGTACCGAATATGGGGGGTACCGTTATATGGGGGCTATACGAAGACGTGGACCTGCACAGACAATTTTCTGGCATGGGCTGAAGTATCCATTACGAACTTCACATGCGAAATTTGAAAGAATCCCTGTAAATAATGTCGCTAAAATCATTAAAATACCGAATATCGGGGGGTACCGTTATATGGGGGTTATATGAAGACGTGGATCTACATGGCTCATTTTTTGACTTTGGATGAAGTATCCATTACGAACTTCAAATACCAAATTTGAAACGATTCGGGTAAACAATGTCGCTAAAATCATCAAAATACCGAATATCGGGGGTACCGTTATATGGGGGCTATATGAAGACGTGGACCTACATGGCTCATTTTTTGATTTAGGATGTAGTATCCATTACGAACTTCAAATACCAAATTTGAAACGATTTCGGTAAACAATGTCGCTAAAATCATCAAAAAACCGAATATCGGGGGGTACCGTTATATGGGGGCTACAGGAAGACGTGGACCTGCACAGATAATTTTCTGTCTTAGGCTGTAGCATCCATTACAAACTTCAAATGCCAAATTTGAAATAATTCCGGTGAATAATGTCGCTAAAATCATCAAAGTACCGAATATCGGGAGGTACCGTTATATGGGGGCTATATGATAACTTGGACCTACGTGGCCCATTTACGAACTTAACCTGCCTACTGGGAAAATATACATGTGTGCAAAATTTTAGCCTTCTTTCTCAATTTGTTCGAAAGATAGCGTGATTACAACAGACAGACAAACAGACGGACAGACAGACACGCAGACAGACAGACGGACATGGCTAAATCGTCTTAGAATTTTACGCTGATCAAGAATATATATACTTTGTTGGGTCTGACTTGAATATTTCGAGGAGTTACAAACGGAATGACAAAATTAATATACCCTCCATAGTATGGTGGAGGGTATAATTGTTAAAAATTATTCAAAAATACATATTATAACAAACTAATTGGTGCCTTAAAAAATATATAAAAAACTTCTTATTTTTTACAAAAAAAAAAAAAAAAAAAAATAATAATAATAATAAATAAAATAATATTTTTGACATATTAATCTTGCCAAGCGTTGATGCTTCTACCATGGTCGATACCTTACAATACTATACATGAAGTTGAAACGTCCAAATGATAGATATATTTAAAATGATATTAAACTTTGGCTGTAATCATTGAGTTTTCGCCTTATATCCTGCTAGAGGGAGTTGAAAATGTATCGTATACAATTGTCAGGAGGACATGTCTAGATCTTCAGCATTAAAACAATTCGCGATAGAAAGAAAATTTTGGAATTTTCACCGCTTCACCCCCCAAATTTAATTCGATTTGGGTACATTTGTGAGAGTTTATGGAAGAATAATGTCCACTAGTTAAACAATGGGTGATAAAAGCAGAGAGAAAATATGGATGGTCTACGCCCGAGGTGTGTTGCAGAGCATAAACACAACATAACATTGGAATGCCTTCAGCTCATGCATATTAAATTAAAATAATTTTTATATTTTTAAGTATTTGAAGATATTGCTTATATTTTGATATTTGATATTTAAAAGTTGTACCGAAAATTTAATTTATACAAAACAATAAATTAATAAAATGTTGTAATCTTTCGAAGAAATTAAAAAGACGTTAATTTTCGAAATGATTAAAGAAACTGGATTTTTTTTTTGGCAAATCGTAAATATGTAAATTGTGATGGCGCGCCAGATAACAATTAATTTATTGACCAATAAGACCTGGCTTCTCTTGAGGGAAAGGACGGTTATTGAATGAGGTATAATAATTTGCGATTACTTCTCAGTGGAAAAATTCGAGCGTTTCCAGATTATAAAAGAGTGTTTAGATACAACATTTGTTTCAGGATTAACCCATTAGAATTTATTGCTTAAGGTACGTTTACATACCAAATCTCTACACAGATTCACCCTGATAATTGACCAATTACAATAAATTTAACGTATGTTTTCCATAGTAAATTGTTTTGTAATTGACCAATTATCAGGGTTAATCACGAAAAATATTTGAACGTAAACTTACTTTTATGGAATGGCTCATTGGGTTTTTACATTGGTACTGCCATGGTAGAAGAATACAGGGTGTCGCATCAACACAGCTGCTGGGACAATGAACTGTCAAGCCCATTATGAGCGAGGTTCTGAAGCAGTTGGCCAATATTGACCAACTCGTATCTGACTTAAGACTGATTAAAATATCACAACGTGCCAAATTTGGACTATATCGACTACTTCCTATACTTTATATGAGATGTGTACAAATTTTTGGAAAATGTGGATATATGTGGATCGAAGTATTCCATTTTCATACTTCGTCCAATACAGATAATAATATTGGGATGTGCAAAATTTGAAGGAAATAAAACATTTATATTCAATTTCTAGCGAAATCATAAATTTCAGATTTCTGGTTAATAAAATATATATAGGTATAGCAAATTGTAAAGAATCGCCGACTTGTTTCGCAAGTTATGACAGATATAAGTACTGGAAATTGTGACCCTTTGTGGATGAGGTACAAGAAGGGGTTGGCAGATATACAGGATGAGATGAAAAAACTGCAACCAACTTCAGGCTGCTGTCATTTCTAAGCCACTCGTCCGACAGCTTATAAAATTATTCCAGTGACAGCTCATTATATTGTTTACAAGCCTACAAAAGCATTTTGGTGAGAATTTTCCAGAAAAAAAAGGTATTCGTGATGGAATTCAAGAGTGATTTCTTTATATTTGGCTGGAAAACCGCAAGTGGCTATCGTTAGAGCACTCCAGCATTTAAATGTGAATAAAATGGTAGCGTAGCCCGAGCGACCATCGCCATAACAGCCGATGGTCGCTCTCCGCTCGCATGCATCGACCGTGGCATCAGAATAAATGCCGAATATTATCGCGAAAATATTCTGGAGGGTGTATTAAAGCCTTGGACACCCAAACATTTTGGCCGCAGACCTTGGACATTCCAAGAGGACCCAGCACCATCGCACTCAGCACGCGCCACCCAAGAATTGTTACAAAATGAGGTTCCTCGCTTCACTTCAAGCGCACAATGGCCATCAAAATCTCCGGATGCCAATCCGTTGGACTATTGTGTCTGGAGTATTTTGGCAAGGTTGGCACTAAATAATACCAAAGTGTCGGTCACCTCAAGCAAGCGCTTCGCTGGGAATGGGCCAAAATACCGCCGTTTGGAGGCCATATTTCGTGCCAAAGGGGACCAATTCCAACAAATCTAAACTTATTCTAAAATTTGATGCTATTTCCTACATTTTGCTTTCATTCAAAGTTTCAAAAAGTCCAAAGTTTAAAAAAAATGTAAAAATTATGACATTTGACATTGTTGCAGTTTTTTTCATCTCACCCTGTGTATCATCTTCACAACAGATCTTCTGTTGGTAAAAATGTTTGTATGTGTGCAATTGAATTATTTCGCATTCTTTGAGCGTTTTGTTTTCAAAAATCTTGAACCCTATGTGGGGGAAGTAACAGAAGAAATGGTCCGATATGTACCATCTTTATAACAGATCTTGTGTTGGTAGAAATATTGAGATGTCCCAAGTCTGAATGGAATCGGATGTTAATTTCGTGTTTAATGAACTTCATGAATATTCAAAATTTTGACCCTTAGTGGGGGAGGTACCAGAAGGAGCTGACCGATATATTCCATCTTCACATCAGACTTTGGGTTACTGAAAATATGTTATCTGTGTAATTTGAAGACAATTGGAATCTTACATCAAATTTTATAAGAGTTATAATTTTGCAACATATTGATCCCGTGTGGGGGAGGTACTTGATGGAGTGAACCGATATTGCCCTTTTTCGCGCTTGACCTAGTACTGATGCAAATATTAGGATTCGCAAAGTTGGAGCAAAATCGGAGTATCCTTTCTCTTTCTGTGCAGTAAACTATTTTCTTTTAAAAGGTTGACATTTTGTGTGAGAAGTGTCAGAAGGAGTGGACCGATTTTGCCCATCTCCTAAGTTTGAGAAAAATATTACGATGTACCAAGTTTGGATCAAATCGGATACTTCCTTCAAGAGTTATCTTGCTCACCAGACAGTCACACATACGGATGGACATCGTTAGATCGACTCCAAATGTCCTGAAACGGATTTGGTCCAAAATGACCTTGGGTCTAAACCGTCATTTCGATGAGGCACGTTTTGGCCGTATCAAATGATACATACAGGGTTGCCCATATTCGACGGACCCATCTGGAAACGCCATAACTTTTGACAGAGATGTCACATCGCTTAATGACATACCGCGTTTGAAGCGTCAGTCCAAGCAGATTTTTACCATGAACCAATACACGACACGCGAGCGCTCTGAAATAGTTGAAATTTACAAGAAGTCAATTGTGAAAACTCAACGTGCGCCTTCTAAGAACGCCATTAAGCGTTTATACGAAAAATTTTCGACTGGTAAGGCTCTTTCTAATCCGAAGAGGCCATATAAAAGTCGACCAAGGCGATCGGCCGAGAATATCGCTGCCGTACGAGCCAGTGTTGAGAGGTCCCCAAGAACATCCCAAAAACGCCGTTCTCAGCAGTTGGGCATGGCTCGATCCACTTTACAACGGATTATTCGCATTGATTTGCATTTGTTCCCGTACAAAATTCAATTGACGCAAAGAATATTGCCTGCGGACAAGTCTCGTCGATTGGAATGGGCCCAAAGGGCACAAAGGTCTGTCGAATATGGGCAACCTTGTACCCTCTGTAGCCATATAGCTGAGGGTATAATAAATCAGTACTGCGAAATATCAATACAAAAGATAAATTTTCTTCAAACAAAAAATTAGATTTTTATAAGATTTCTTATCCGACACCAATCGGAGGTTGTTATGATGTAGATTTTTCAACAATTTTTACAAATTTAAATAATTTCTCATTCAAAATTTTCAATTTGAAAATTGCTTTGACAGTTAATTGTCCGATGCGGCTACCTGCACTCTTCTACCACGTCTCAAAGGAGATCATGTTTAAATATCGTAATTCTGTAAAATAAAATCACTTATTCGGTCAACAATTTTGTGTACATTTGACAATTTAGAGGAAATAATCTAGACTTAGCGGGTAACGTTATATATCGGGTATAAAGGAGATTCTCTAAATATCAGTCCCGTTTGTGTCAAAATACAATTAATTAATTCATTGGCAAAACAAACAAACTCGATTTTCAAGTAAAAGGGAAAAGCCAAAAAATCAATAACGTTCATCTTTGGTGGAATCGATAGACGCATTAATTAAATTTATTTATTTTTTGACAAAAAATCAGACTTTGTCTACATTTCCTTTATTTGTATTTCTAATTAGAAGATTTAATGATCGCACAATTTACAAATGAGTTACAAAGTGATACCCATCTTTACCGGTTTTGAGCTATGCAATATTTTCTAATTAAAATTCTGTTTCATCTTTTCTTTGGAAAGTTCAATGATCTTTCACATCAAGAAAAGAACAACAGAAAAAAACGGAGCATAAAAACAACATAATATTTGAGTTCATTTATCTCATACATATTACATCACAAATCATTTCGGAATTCTGAAAGATTTTTTTAAAAGATTTTTTCAAACATAAAGGCAATTTTATGTTCTTGAAGATTTTATAGAAAGTTTAACATATACAGAAGAAGAAATTAACAAAATGTAATCTTTCGAATAATTTGAATACAAGTCACGAGAATACCACTTTTTCTGAAACAATAAAAAACTGGAATCGTAAATATGCAAATTGCGTGGTTTGGCCGATAAGACGTTTAAAATCTACATAAATGTCTTTATGTTATTCTATTTATAAAATGGAATTTCAAATTATAACTCTAGAAATAAAGATATAAGTTTTATTTTTATAAGGAAACCAGCTGGCCCAGTCCGCGTTGCCGGCCCGTAGTTTTAGTCTTTAATGCATACCTACTTTTTGAAGCATAATAATTCACATTTTTCAATTGATTTTGTCCTTATTTGGCATCTTAGCTTCTAAGGGGGTAGAAGACCTCATTGCGCAAATTTTTAAATGTCAATGTTTCGGAGTAGCGTCCATATAAAAGTACCTCCTGATTTTACCTATTTGGAGAGTTTTGATTATATTTTCGAATCGATTTGGTTTACTTTGGGCGTAGCATCTATTATAAACAGTTGATGTATACTTTCTAATATATGTGCTATATTATTTTGGTTTTAACCTCTTAAATTAAAACCTCTGGCTGAAAAATTTATTTCTATTTTGTCCATTTATACTAACAATTGCGCTACTTATGTGGCTTTATGCTTTAAAAACTATGCATTAAAGACTAAAACTACGGGTCGGCAACGCGGACTGGGCCATTTCAACCCCTAAATATTTTGCGAACATCTTCAAAAACAATAAGCTTATATTCTGACCCTAACCCAACACCCAAGCCCTTTGGGATTTTTATTTACCAACCGAAAAATTTCCCAACCCGCATAGTCCCCGTATAACGTTACCTGTAATTTAAGGTATTTAAGGTGTATAGCAAATGTGCAAAATTTCTCGATTTTTTCGGATTTTTTTTTCAATAAGAATTTTCAATTCCAAAGGCATTCTGAAAAAAAATCTACACAAAATTCCATATCAAAATAGAGCAGTCAATTTTTTCAGTTCCGCGATTTTTTAGAGGCTTTTCTCAAAATTTTCTTCCATTAAAAGGTTTCCACTATAATTTCAAATAACCTACAGAAAATTTAAGTCAAATCGGCCCAGCCTTTTTCAACTGATGCGTTAATATACTTTTTTAATTTTTTTACATATATATAGAAGTAGGTGTAGTCAGTTCCTCTGACACCAAACAGATACGCAGGGTTGGAGTCCAGATTACGTCGTATACTAACTGTGAAACAGATATCTTCATGATTTTGGCAAATATTAGGATTTTGGGTAAATCGAAAAAATGGGCGTAAAATTGGGTGTGGTCCCTTTTTTGCATAAAAACCTAACTCGGGGTGGGACGAATATTAAAAAAATTATCATCCAAATCGTTCCAGCCGTTCTCAATGGATTCAATTACCAATGAACAACAATCTGTATATATACAGATTAAAAAGTAGGCGTGGTCAGTTCCTCAGCCCCCAAGTAAATACTTAGGGTTGGAGGGAAGGTCAACAGTATCAAACCGATATCTTCATTATTTGCCAAATATAAGGATTTTAGATAAATCGAAATAGTTCGCGTAAAAGTTGGTGTGGTCAACATTTTTTTTCTTTAAAAACCTAACTCGGTGTATGACGAACGTTTGTACCAAAAAATATGCAAATCGTTCGCAAAGCCGTTCTCAACTGATTCCATTACAAACGAACAACATTTGATTTTTATATATATAAAAAAAAAAAAAAAAAAAAATATATATATATATATATATATATATATATATATATATATATATATATATATATATATATATATATATATATATATATATATATATTATTCTAAAAAAATTGTCTTCATTTTTGGAAAATCATTAATAAAGCTGACAAGCACTTGATCCCTTGAGGTTTTTTTACTTTGGGCTACCAGTTCCATTCCAGCAATTAATCATAATTTGACGTGTAAATTTTCAATTTCGCCTCTATAATTTTTGACAAGCCAGCCTTAAAGTTGCATGCGAATTATTGTTTATTTCGTTTTTATAAAAATACTAGCTGGCCCGGTCCGCGTTGCCGGCCCGTAATTTTAGTCTTTAATGCTTATTATATCCCCCACCTTGGAAAGGAGGGTATATTAACTTTTTCATTCCGTTTGTAACATCCCTAAATGTTCGTCATAGACTCCGTCTGTATGTCTGTTTATTTAAATTACGATACAGCCCACATTATTTGACGTAGAGCTTCAAAATTTAGCAGAACAATTTGTACTGTGTACTGGATAGTTGGTATTGAAAATGGTCCACGTTTTGGTATAGTCCCCATATAACGGTTCCTCTCGAAATTCGTTATTTTGACGATTTTTGTCACATTTCTCATCGGATTTGTCCGCGTTGCCGGCCCGTAGTTTTAGTCTTTAATGCAAATTTAGCATAGCATAATATTTCACAAATCTAGCTCATAAAGGTGAACAAATTTTAATATAAATATTGATTCGACTAAATAGAAATAAATAACTATGGAAGTAGGGCAAAATAATTTCTGAATAGTCAAAGTTAATTACGCTTTTACACCCATTACCATAGCACCTCAAATTGCGCATTAGAGTCCCCAAAAAGTCTATGTTCTTGTTCATAGTAAAATTCAATGACGATTAAACAATACCCGCGTTGTTGTCCGCCAATCGGTAAACATCACTATAGATCGGCGGGCCTGGGGACTATATGGGGACTGTACGAAAATATTTACGTATGTTGACATTTTTCTGTAAGACGGTTCTCTACTCACAAAGTAGCCTAAATACAGCAAATAATGGCCAAATCAGTTGAAAAACGTGGCCAAGACCACAGTCACAGCTGAAATCAGGGATACATTTATATAAGGGTTATACCAAAACGTGGCCCAACCAATATTCTCTTGGGGGTTACAAATTCAATAGAAAACAAAATTTTCTTTTCTGACAACCAATTAGATGTGAAAGTGGACTTGGAGATACTTTATTTAAATAAATTCCTGTGTGGCAATTATATGTATGATGGTTCCCTACCCCAGGGTAGCATAAATACAATTTTTAGCCAAATCAATTAATGAATATGGTCAAGACCAAAATGGGCCCTACTCTGAAAATTTCAAACTTTATGCGAAGAGGTTTTCTACCTCCTTAGAAACAAATATGCCAAATAATGTCCAAAATATTAAAAAAGTGACCAAGACACCAAAAAAACTTAAATCATACGATGGTTATATAAATATGAAATCGGGTTGTACCCTTATCCGTGAGTTATGATCGATATCATGACCTGCAAAAGCGATTAAAGGTATCTCGAATGTTTGGGAAGAATTTCTGCAAGGATAGAAATTCTTTTCTTACTAAGAGTCCCATTCGCTCTACTTTTTTCCACCCTTTATATTTGGTATTTTTCTGATTGTACATTGGACGGATTATTGTGACAGGAAAGAAGTAGTTCCACGCTTTGAAATGAGCCCCATTAGGGTTTTTCGGTAATTTTCGTTTGTTAAAATGTGTTCGCATCTTCCAGCTGAACCACGATGTCGGCCCTGGAGTTGAAAGGTAGATGTCAGTTAACATCGTATTTCCCACTTATTTAATTTTTTGGTGAAAATTTGTATATAGTGAAAAATTATTCTTTATTTTGTTCACAAAAAATTTACTGAATTCAATTAGATAATACAAATTGAAAAAAAAATTGACAAAAGAAGAATAACACATTGAAAAAATCTTCAACTTGTTCGCTGATTTTGTACAGAAAATGTTTAAAGATCCTTATATAGTTTGTCAATAGAATGTACTTCTATTTTAAAATTCGATTCTATTAAATTATTTCGACATCATCTATTATGTTTCGCCACCACATAATTCGGTACTACACTTCCATGTAACTCGCCATCAATTTCATTTCTCAAGAAATCAAGTCAATTAAATAAATTGGTATTAATATTTGAATTCAAAAAAAAAAAAAATAAAAATAAAAATAAAAAAAAACACTACAAATGTACATTAGAAAAAAGTAAGTCAAAATGGAAAAAATTATGCAAAATAAAACATTACTATTGTACATTTCAAAAGTCAAAATGAAAATGTTAATATAACACATTTTTACGCGATTTTTTTGGATATTATCCTTTTTGGAGAGGAGACAATTCCGAATTTGTATGAATCGTTAAAAATAGTCCAGCGGTTCTTAAGTTATAAGCGTAGTAACTAACACAACTTTCTTTTATATATATAGATTAGATAACGTGACATGTTCAGATTTATGTTTGTAGATATTTGCAAAAATGTTCGTTTATGGTATAATTATCTATAATTTCAAATAAATTTTGATCGCTTCGCTGAACTTCAGTGGCTGTAATTGGATGTTTGTTTGTTTTTTTTAGAACCAATGTTCAATGTATTAGGATGTCGAGTGGTTATTCGAAGAGCGAAGAGAGAGCGAGAAAAGGGATATTAGAAGTTCAGAGACAATGATAACTTATACAGGGTGAGATAAAAAACAGCAAAGTCAAATGCCATAATTTTTACATTTTTTTGAAATTTTATTGAATGAAAGCAAAAAATGTCGGAAATAGCATCAAATTTTGGAATAAGTTAAGATTTTTTTGAATTGGTTATCTGTGGCACGAATTATGGCCTTCAAACGGCCAATGAAATCGGCACACGCTGCCCTAATGGTGCTCTGCGGTATTTTGGCCCATTGCCGGCGAAGTGCTTGCTTGAGGTGATCGACACTTTGGTATTTTTTAGTGCCAACCTTGCTTTCCAAAATACTCCAGACATAATTGTCCAATGGATTGGTATCCGGAGATTTTGCGCTGGAAATGAAACTAGGAATCTCATTATGTAACCATTCTTGGGTAACGCGTGGTGAGTACGATGGTGCTGAGTCCTGTTGGAATGTCCAAGGTCTGCGGCCAAAATGTTTGGGTTCATCCTACAGAATATTTTCGCGATAATATTAGGCATTTATTCTGATGCCAAGGTCGATTAATACGAGCGGAGAGCGACCATCGGCTGTTATGGCGGCCCACACCTTCACCATGGCCGGCGCTTGAGTTCTGGTGGCCAACGAAGGTGCATATTTTCAGCTGACCTCTTTGGCAAGTAAACCCGACCATTTTCTTTGTTTACAAACTGCCGGACAACGGATGTATTCCCTTCGGAAAAAAAATTCGGCAGTTCACCACTTTCGGCTAAGCGAAGCAACTCTTTAGCTCTTTTGAGACTATTTTCTTTCTGTTGCGGTGTAGGTTCTTGCACTTTTTGGAATTTCAATGACTTTACCCCGAGCACAATTTTCATTATTTGCCGAATGGAATATTGCGATATGTTCAGATCACAAGCCATTTTTTCGGCCACTGCGACGCGGGTTTCGATCAAGTCACTTCTTTACTTTTTGAAACATTTCTGCTGATATTGCTGTTTTCTTCCGTCCACTTCCTTGACTTCGGGCTACGCTACCAGTATCACGGTAAAAAAAAAGATTTTTTTTCACATTTAAATGCTGGAGTGCTCTAACGATAGCCACTTGTGGTTTTCCATCCAAATATAAAGAAATCACACTATCACGCTTGAATTCCATCACGAATTACTTTATTTACTGGAAAATTCTCACCAAAATGCTTTTGTGCGATTGTAAACAATATAATCAAGCTGTCACTGGAATAATTTTAACAGCTGTCGGACGAGGGGCTTAGGAATGAAAGCAGTCTGAAGTTGGTTGCAGTTTCTTTATCTCACCCTGTATAGACACTTCTCTTCATGGGGGGTAAAGTGCTTAGAAAGAACTTCTAACGTGAATTTGTAGACAATTCCATTGAAAAATGTAGTTAAAACCATCAAAATATCGAATATAGGGAAGTACCGTTAAATGGGGGATATACAATATCGTGGACCTACATATATAGACAATACTCTTCCAGGGGGTAAGGTATTCAGAGGGAACTCCGTTTGTGGATTTTCGACAATTTGGCTACAATCATCAAAATGCTGAATATTGGAGGGTACCGTTATATGGGGCCTATACGATATCGTGGAGCGATATAGCCCATCTTTGAACTTGGTCTCCTTACAGGCTATAGAATTTTACGCCGATCAAGAATATGTATACTTTGTTATGTCTAAAAGTATTATTTCGATGAGTTACAAACGGAATGACGAACTTAATATACCCTCCATACTATTTATGGCGTAGGGTATAATAAACGAACTATTGCGTATCTGGTAGAAAAATACAACTCTGATTTGTCTCGTGTAAACGCTGTGCTATAAACACTTGATAATGTTTACGAGAAATTTACGTTGGAATTATTCACTGTGCAATAGCATCTTCTTATACCCAACACCCATATATATCTTTAACCGATTTCGACCTAATTCAGACTAGAAGTAAGTACATCAAATTTGATGAAAATCGGTTCAGATATAGCCCCAGCTCACATATACATATGTTTCATCCGATTAGAGCTTATAGAGCTGAAATAGAAAACACATTTGCCAAATGTTATGGAGATCGGTTCAGATTTGGAAATAGCTCCCATATATATCCTTATTGCGATTTCCGGTTTATTGTGCAAATAATGGCAAATATCAGCCCAATTGGAGTGAATTTCGGGACGTACGTTTCCCTTTTGTGGAACTCAGCTCCGATATATATTTTTAATAATCCTTCTCGAAATGATATCATGTGCTCTATAGCAATGTTCGATCGATTCACAATTGGATACGGCTCCCATATAAGTTCCCTCTGAAACCAAACTATGACTGCTCTTAGGCCAAATGTTGATAGGTGGTATGATCTACTTCAAATAAATTCTTAGTCGGTACTGCCCGACGCTTCCTTACTGGTTAACTGTCAGGAATACTTATTTTTTGTAGTCATTTGACGATCCAACCTAATAACTTCACATGTAAACTGAATGGCCGTTTCCATTGACCATACTGTTGTTATGTTTCAAAAAAAGAAGTCTTTGCATACCACTCGATTACCTTCAACTCTTTGCAAGTTGAATGAACTCATTTGCTGCCGCGCCAGTAAGCGGTTAATGCATTCTGCAACCAACAAAGTTCGGACACAACGGACAACTCGTTGATGATATCGCCAAACTTTTATTGCAACCTATCGGCAGTTGGAGCTAATAAAAAACAACATTTTACACTGAGAGTTGTTATTGGTGACATGAGCTGGCTCAAGGTTGTCTAGAACATGAGCGAGAGCATCTGATTGTTTTTTAGCTGTTAAACTTGTTGGAATTCGCTTGTCGCTAAATGTTGCACACAGCGGCAGTTAACATTTTATTACAAACTGTAATTATAGTCAATCGGGTTCTGGTTTTGGTGAATCCGGGGAAACATGTTCTGTGGTCACGTAGCTTCTCTTATCTTACATCAAATTGTAGGGATAATAGGGCTATTAAATATGAAGATAACAGGATAACTTACCCGTAGTTTATATAAAATATAACAATCGGAAACATACCTGCAATTAAGGAAGAGAGAATGAGGTTTATTATCATTTCTGAGAAAAGGGGAAGTGGTGTCATATAGGGAGGATTTACAAAAATAAGTAACAAAACCCCTTAAGAATTTTAATAAAATATCGAAACCTTAAATGATGCGAATCAAAACCTTAATCGTATAATAAAACACGTTCAGCTGTTCTGCAGGCTACGCATAATTTCAGAACAGTGTCAAGGTTGTCATTGAGAAGATAACAAGTTCTTTGTTTTTTGCCAAAGGCCAGTTCAATTAACATGGTTATAAAATTTAAAGCAATTACATTGTTTTTATTAGCCACATAATTTGAGCAGAATGAATGAATACTTGGCGAATTTGAAGAGATTTGTAGTCTTGATTTATTTCAACGACCTTCTGGCTGATTTCATTATTTCAACAATTGGTTCCACTAACAGAGTCAACATAAATGCTGTTAAAACCAATAGAGCAATGGCCAAACCGGTAATGAAGCAACAAAGAATCTGCAAAAAGAATATGGGAAGATGTTAGTAGACACGTTGAGGATGAGCAGGAGGATTTGGAAATTCTTTAGGTTTATATGGAACCACTGTGTCCTGTACTGTACAGGGTGAAATGAAAAAAACTGCAACCAACTTCAAATTGCTGTCATTTCTAAGCCACTCGTCCGACAGCTGTTAAAATTATTCCAATTTTATGTTTAAAAGCGTACAAAAGCATTTTGGTGGATTTGGAAATGATGGAATTCAAGCGTGATTTCTTTATATTTGGCTGGAAAACCGCATGTGGCTATCGTTGGAGCACTCCAGCAGTTAAATGTGAATAAATCTTTTGTGTCTCGTACCATCGCTCGTTACCGTGATAACCGACGTCAAGGAAGTGGACGGAAGGAAACAGTAATATCAGCCAAAGTTGTTCGCAAACGTAAAGAAGTGACTTGATCGAAATCCGCGTCGCAGTGGCCAAAAAATGGCTCGTGAGCTCAACATATCGCAATATTCCATTCGGCAAATATTGAAAAATGAGCTCGGGGTAAAGCCATTGACATTCCAAAAAGTGCAAGAACTTACACCGCAACAGAAAGAAAATAGACTTAAACGAGCTAAAGAGTTGCTTCGCTTGGTCGAAAGTGATGATTTGATTTTCTTCGATGAGAAAACATTCGTTGTCCAGCAGTTTGTAAACAAACAAAATGATCGTGTTTACTTGCCGAAGAGGTCAGCTGAAAATGTGCACCTTCGGTTGGCTACCAGAACTCAAGCGCCGGCCATGGTGATGGTGTAGGCCGCCATAACGGCCGATGGTGTTAATCGACCGTGGCATCAGAATAAATGCCGAATATTATCAGCTGAAAATGTGCACCTTCGGTTGGCTACCAGAACTCAAGCGCCGGCCATGTTGATGGTGTGGGCCGCCATAACGGCCGATGGTGGCTCTCCGCTCGTGTTAATCGACCGTGGCATCAGAATAAATGCCGAATATTATCGCTAAAATATTCTGGAAGGTGTATTAAAGCCTTGGGCGCGCAAACATTTTGGCCACAGACCTTGGATAATCCAACAGGACGCAGCACGCGCCACCCAAGAATGATTACAAAATGAGGCTCCTCGCTTCATTTCCAGCACACAATGGCCACCAAAATCTCCGGATACCAACCCGTTGGACTATTGTGTATGGAGTATTTTTGAAAGCAAGGTTGGCACTAAAAAATACCAAAGTGTCGATGATCTCAAGCAAGCACTTCGCCGATAACGGCCCAAAGTACTGCAGAGCAACAGTTGGGCAGAGTGTGACGGTTTCATTGGCCGTTTGAAGGCTATAATTCGTGCCAAAGGTGACCAATTCGCCAATTCCCCCACCTTTTGTGGAGGATGTACCAGAAGAGATGGACCGATATACCCCATCTTTACACAAGTCCTTGGGTTAATAAAAATATTCTGATAAGCGTAATTTCGGATTTTATGATTGTTTTGATTATTCAAAATTTGAACCCTTTGTGGCGGAGGTACCAGAAGGAATGATCCGATCTCTAACAGAAGGAGTAGACCGATATATTCCATCTTAACACCTGACCTTGGGTTATTAAAAATATTGGGATGTGTGAAATTTGAAGACAATCGGACTCTTACATCACACTTTATAAGAGTTTTAATTATTTAAAATTTTGACCCTTTGTGGGGGAGGTACTTGATGGAGTAGACCGATATATTTTCGCACCTGAACTAGAATATTAGGATTTGTAAAGTTAGAGCAAAATCGGACTATCCTTTCTCTTTTTGTGCAGTAAAATATTTCATTGAAAATGTCAACATTTTGTGAGGGAGGTACCAGAAGGAGTGAACCAATATTGACCATATCTGAACTCGATCTTAGTTTGATAATAATATTATTTCGAGAGTTATCGTGCGCACCAGCCAGACAGACAGATGGACGGATATCGCTAGATCAACTCCGAATGTCCTGAGCGGATTTGGTCCAAAGAGACCTAGGGTCTAAAACTGTTATTTCGTTTTGGCCGTTTCTGTAGCCATATGGATGAGGGTATAAAAAGACAAAAAGGCGCGGGTTTAGTTTTGTTTCGTTTGCAGCTGTTGATTGAGAAAATATACATACAAACATAATAACGGTATGAAAGAGTTCTCGGTAAGAGTAAAATCTGCTCGATTTCGAATGAATTGTGCTCCCACTCTAAAACGGGCCAAAAATGCTCGATCCTATTCTAGTGACATTAAAAATCACTGAACTGGGGATCAACTAGTGTGTTTGGAAGTCATGTTTAAAATTTAGTAAATTTGAGCTTTAAAAGTAATCGAACAACTTTACCCCCTCCTTATGATTCATTTTGATCTTCGTGGATTCGCCATGTTTGTCATAATAACTAAACAGCTCATCATCGTATATTTCGGCTAATGTTCTCGGAGAGAATCGTTGTTCCATGCGGCAATATTCAACGCTGTAACGCAGCGGTAGATTGACACGTCTGTATTGATTTAAGATCTGCTGTGAGGATAATGGAAAGATAACAGGGGAAGGCAACTCGACCTCTTTTGGCAGATTTGAAGAATTATCTTGATCTTCATGTCCATAAATTGTTCTTCGATGAAATTGTTCGTTGACATCCAAAGATAAGTTGCTCTCTTGGGACTGAGAAGAGTTTTTGGACACAATAGTGTGGAGAGATGATGGCATTTCATGATCTTCATCATTGTCAGATGTTGACATAATAGAGTCTAGGGAAATTTCCTGGGTTTGTATGGCTTGTTCCTGGGTGGTGGTTGGAAGGTTTTGGTTAGAGGTTCCCTCAATTGGTTCTTTTACATTTTGTAAGCTTATAACAGCTTGAGTGGAATTTGTGGAACTGTCTGTGTCGGACAGCGGACTCAAAAACACATCTTTTGCCGTTTCTTTGAAATCTTCTGGTCTTGAAGATATTTCATCGCTACATACATGAGGTTGAGAGCTTGAAGAGTCTGCTGTATCTGAGATGGCACTGACAAACACGTCCGAATCCGATGACAATGCAGGTTTTGTTGCCGGTTTCTTTGTTTCATTTGGTTCAGACATTATTGCTATTATCGCTGTCTGTCTGTCTGCCTGACTTTGAAAATGCGAATGACCGAGATTTTCAAGACTCTTCCGTGTGCTGCTTTTGTGTTAGACTTATAAATACGAAAATGATTAATGCTGCGCCAAAACCTATTGTGAAAAATATTAACTTAAACGCGAAAAAAACGCTTATTCAGCCACGTGTAGTTATGCACATAAGTACTCAGAATTCTACTTACTTTTTGTTTTGTTGTTAATTCTGTATTATTGTTATTGTTGGGATTATCTAAAGAATTCTTCATTATTTTGTGGCAACAATTTTAATGGCAAACGTTTTGTGACAATTACTCTCAAGAAGAAAAACATTTCAAAATTATTTTTAATTTGTTGAAGTTATTTGCATTGACATGTTTGACGAGTTAAAAAAAATTAGCGATCGAATGACAATTAAATTAAAACAAAAGAAATATATTATTGCAGAATTTGAAGCGTGTTAGATTGGTTATAAATATAGAACATGTGTTAACTGAAGTGATTAAAATAAGTTATATGATTGGGATCAAGGTTTATGAACTGGTCACACAGGAGGCGAATTAATTAAAAAATATTAGCTCCGTTTCAGAACTGCAAGAATATAAAACCAGTAAGGAAAAGACAAAAGTCGGGCGGACCGCTTATATGATGTCCTACATCACTAAACCTATTTGCACAATAAACCTGAAATCGGATTAAGGATATATATGGGAGTTATTTTCAAATCTAAACCGATAAAATTCATCAAAGGTAATTCCGAGCTCTATAAGATATCTGGTACGCAATATCATTCTTCTGGAGTGTATATTACGAATGTGAGGGACTTAAACACTATATCGGATGAAACATATATATGGGAGCTATAGCCGATTTTCACCAAATTCAGGTCATTTGCACTGATATATATCCACAATCAACCCGAAATCGGTTGAAGATATATGGGGGAGCTATATCCAAATCTGAACCGATCTTGATACAACTAAGCAGAGGCATTTCTGGACTGTATGTGCTTTCTGATGCCAAACATTATTCTCGTGGAGTACATATTACGAATTAGAGTTACAAATCGGGTTTCATCCTATGGGAGCTATAGCTATATCTGATCCGATTTTTTTTTCAGAATTCGATGTACCTGCTTATAGACTGAATTTGGTCGGATGTACCAAAATTGAGGACCTTTCGACTGATATTGGTCATTTGGTGAACAAATAACACGATATCGGTTGAAGATATATATGGGAGCTATACCAAGCCTGAACCGATATTGGTAAAATTGGGCAGATGTATTTCTGGGCTGTATTTGATATCTAGTATCAAATAACATTCTTGTAGAGTGCATATTACGAATGTGAGGGACTTAAAAAACCAAATCGGATGAAACATATATACGGGAGCTATAGCTATATCTCAACCGATTTTCACCAAATTTGATGTACTTGCTTCTAGACTGAATTCCGTCGGATGTGCCAAAATGCAGGTCATTTTGGATAATATTGGCAATTTGGATCATAATTGACTAGAAAGCGGTTAGATATATATATATGGGAGCTATATCTAAATTTTAACCGATTATCGCCAATTTCAATAGGGTTCGTCCTTGGGGCAAACAAATATTGTTTGGAAAATTTAATCTTAATTGGATAATAAATGCGACCTGCATTTTGTTTACAAAAATACATGGCTAAAATCTGGCTAAAATCATCAAAATACCGAATATCGCGGGGTACCGTTATATGGGAGCTATACGTTATCGTTAACCTATATAGAGAATTCTCTGTCGGGAGGTAAAGTGCTCACAAAGAACCCCTTGTGACCATTCCGTGGAAAAATGTGTCTAAAAACATCAAAATACCGAATATCGGGGGTACCGTTATATGGGGGCTATACGAGATCGGTGACCTATATAGATAATTCTCTGACGAGGTATAAAGTACCCACAAGGAACTCCTTGTGTGGATTTTCAGACAATTCCGATGAAAAATGTGGGTAAAATCATCAAAATACCGAATATCGGGGGTAACGTTATATGGGGGCTATACGAGATCGTGGACCTGTATAGACAATTCTCTCTGAAAATGCCCACAAGGGACTCCTTTTGTGGAATTTCAGACAGTTCCATTGAAAAATGTGGCTAAAATCATCAAAATACCGAATACTGTGGGGGCACCGTTATATGGGGGCTATACGATATTGTGGACCTATATAGATAATTCTCTGCCGAGGTATAAAGTACCCACAAGGAATTACTTGTGTGCATTTTCAGACAATTCCATCGAAAAATGTGGCTAACATCATCAAAATACCGAATATCGGTGGTAACGTTATATGGGGGCTATACGATATCGTGGACCGATATAGCCCATCTTCGAACTTAACCTGCCTGCAGACAAAAGAGAGATCTGTGCAAAATTTTAGCTTCCTATCTTAATTCGTTTAGACTGTAGCGTGATTACAACAGACGGACGGACATGGCTAAATCGTCTTAGAATTTTACGCTGATCAAGAATATATATACTTTGTTGGGTCTAAAATGATTATTTCGATGAGTTACAAACGGAATGGCGAACTTAATTTTTTTTGTCATAGAAGTTATTTTTAAAACAACTTCTGGGGAGAATATCCCAGACAAAAAACAAGGGAACCCTGCCTTACCCCCTGGTAAACATTACGTTCTGGTAAACGTTACGTTCTCCATTAATAAACATGTTGTTAGTATAAAAACAACAATAAAGGGATTAAGCCTGACCATTTTGCAATAATAAAAATGTTTTCTTTCCAATGGTGGAGGTAATTGTTCAATTAGGCTCGGTTAGGCTCGGCCGAACTTAAGGGCTAAGTATATAAGAAGCTTGAAGTCATGGCTAGGCATATTTTGTGACATTTCACAAAGGGATTACAGAGCCGCACTAAAATCCAGCCGTCGTTTTCCAATATAATTTGACATTAATATGCCTAGCCATGACTTCAAGCTTCTTATGTACTTAGCCCTTTAATGTTTTTTACTTACTATTTAAGTCAGAATAACCTGAAATTTACTTTGGCAAATTTCGCTGCATAGAAAACAGGACACCATCTTTGATTTGTGTATCTTTAATGGATTTCAAATGAATAATTTTCAAAAAATATGATCGCATGACTCTACCTTCTTAATTCTACTATAAAAAATTACAAGCAAATAAATATTGCAACTTGTTGCAAGAAAGACTGCTATTGAAAACTTAGATATTATTTTCATAGTTAATTCCCAGAACTACATACCTTAGACCTTTAACCTCAATTTAATGACTGCAATATTAGAACCAGATAGACAAACAATTAAAATGATTCAACTGAGAGTACTGCATTGGACTTCTGACCTTAATATCTTGGGAAAAATTATAAAATAAAATAATTTCTCTGGAATTCCCATAAAATAATTCGAACCTATATTTATAAATAAAAATCAGAAACTTGTTTAGTTGTCTTTGAATTGACGTTTTGTTTTATTGGCATATTTGTACAAACAAATGGCATGTGCCGGCTCTGGTATCAATTACGTGACTAATCGAATGACAGTTGGCATCTGTCATGACGCCAAATGCAATCAAATTTTCCAAGCAATGCCTGTTTGGGAGAATGCGAAAAGGCATTTCATTTTTTAATGTTCTTGCAACTTAAAATGGTATGAAATACAGGGTGTGGCAAAGAAACTTTTGTAGGGTCGGAAAAGTTGAAAGACGGAAAAACTTGTTGGTGAGGGTGTTCTGGTATTTCCCATGCGTTTCCAAAAGACGTGAGTTAGGCGCCTAGACATACTGTACTTGTACTTGTTCACCCTGCGTTTCTTTGTCCTTTTACGAAGAATCCTACCGATGACTTAACCTAATAAAAAAACTGGTTTTATGTGTTCTCACTTTAAAAGTAAGTTTACGTTTTAAAGGAGAAGGTTAACACCTTGGTATAATCAAGAAGGTAAAGTTATGCAAACATAACTTCGCAATTTTGACAAGATTATTTACAGAAAATTTAGAGATAGGTATGCTTATTTGAAATGACTTTACCCTCTTAATTTTACCACGATTAACCCGGATAGAAGCTCTAAAGGTGTCGGCACATAAGCAGCTTGAAGTCTTCGCATTTTTTTTTTTAAATTTTATTGAATGAAAGCAAAAAAAATTCGGAAATAGCATCACATTTTAGAATGAGTTTAGATTTGTTCGAATTGGTCAACTTTGGCAGAAATTATGGCCTTCAAACGGTCAATGAAACCGTCACACGATGCTGGAATGTTGCTCTGCGGTATTTTGGCCCATTTCCGGCGAAGCGCTGGTATTTTTTAGTGCTAACCTTGCTTCTCTAAATACTCCATACACAATAGTCCAACGAATTGGTATACGGAGATTTCGGTGGCTATTGTGCACTGGAAATTAAGCGAGGAACCTCATTTTGTAACTATTATTGGTGCTGAGTGCGATGGTGCTGAGTCCTGTTGGAATGTGCCAGGTCTGCGGCCAAAATTTTTGCGTCCCCAAGGCTTTAATACAACCTCCAGAATATTTTCGCTATAATATTCGGCATTTATTCTAATGCCATGGTCGATTAATACGAGCGGAGAGCGACAATCGGCTATTATGGCGGCCCACATCATCATCATGACCGGTGCTTGCGTTCTGGTGGCCAACCGAAGGTGTACATTTTCAGCTGACCTCTTTGGCAAGTAAACACGATAATTTTGTTTGTTTACAAACTGCTGAACAACGAATATTTGCTCATCGGAGAAAATCAAATTCGCAGTTCACCACTTTCGGCCAAGCGAAGCAACCCTTTAACTCTTTTCAGTCTATTTTTCTTCTGTTGCGGTGTAAGTTCTTGAACTTTTTGGAATCTCAATGGAATTACCCTGAGCTCATTTTACAATATTTGCCGAATGGAATATTGCGATATGTTCAGCTCACGAGCCATTTTTCGGCCACTGCGACGCGGGTTTCGATCAAGTCGCTTCTTTATTTTTCGAACCATTTCTGCTGATGTTGCTGTTTTCTTCCGTCCACTTCCTTGACGTCGGGCTACGCTACCAGTATCACGGTAACGAGCAATGGTACGAGACACTAAAGATTTATTCACATTTAAATGGTGGAGTGCTCTAACGATAGCCACTTTCGTGGTTTTCCAGCCAAATATAAAGAAATCAAACTATCACGCTTGAATTCCATCACGAATAACTTTTTTTCTGGAAAATTGTAAATAATACAATTAGGCGTTACTGGAGTAATTTTAACAGCTGTCGGACGAGTGGCTTAGAATTGACAGCAATCTGAAGTTGATTGCAGTTCTTTCATCTCATTCTGGATATTTATAAATCCACTGTAAATACACAAATCAGAGATGGAAACCTAATTTGACAAGGTAACTTGAAGAAAATGCAGAGTTAGGTATGCTTATTTGAAATGAATTTAAACTCTTAACTTAATTAATCCGGATTTAATTTAGTTAATCCGGATAAAAACTCTTAAGGTGTCGGTACATAAGCACGTTGATGTCTTCGCATGGTATATTTTGTGACATATCATAAAGAGATGCCAGAACAATAATGTGCCTAGGCTGCTTATGTAGCCTCACATGGGGAAACATGCCTTAAGGTAAGAATACATAAAATATTTTTTTTGCTGGTGGCGTCTTGATAAAGCGGCTGGCTTCTTGATAAAGGCAAAGTCAGCCGATGACTTAGGCCAGTCAAAAAAAGCTTTTTATGTATTCTCACCTTAAGGCTCCTTTATGAAGATTTATTTGACGTATGTTCAATGAAATTGGCAATTAAAATTCGCTGGAATAGACATAACTAAAGAAGGTAGAATAAAGTTACCTCCCAAATACAATTAATTTCTTATTTTTTTTGCTGTTCTGTCAAACCATAAACACAGTTTCTATATATGTGTGTATTGTTTTGAATATAAAAAATAAAATAATTTGAAACTATTTTAAATTCAATTGCAGGAGAAATGCACATTTTCGACGCTAATGGGCAACAAATTTTACATTTTTTTAAATAAATCTGTATTACTATCTTATATCCAATTTTGTGGAATAACCCCAACATTCCATTCATGTTTCGAGGTCTTCCCCAATGTAAGCATTTTGTAAAAAAAAAAAAAAAATGTAAAATAAACAAAACCAATTACTGCATATTTAAAAGTCTATTTGACAATATAAGACTCCTGTACAGAGTTGAATTTTTCCTAGTTTCTTGATGTTGAGCAACCTTTCTGATTGAGCCATGGTATTATAAGATAAATTTGGATATATCTTGAATGTATGTGATTATAACTCGGATTCTTGTTCGATGAAAACATGAAATGATAAATATTTTCTTTATAAGATTTTTCATTTAACTTTTCCCTTCACATTTTTTCAGAACGAGAATTGAGGCCCAGTGTTATAATTATTGAGACAACATTGCTTCCCAACATTTTTCTTCGAGTCTAACACTGCAATGTTGAATGCACAGAATGCTGATTGCAAATGCCCTCTCTATGCAATCCGACAAATATTAATTGCAATTCATTGCAAGACTAATTCGCACACCAACGTCATACCACTTGCAGCTTGTATGAGTGGTTCGTTCCACTCTACTTCATGTTGTGAACAATATTTACTTTTTACGGTAAGTTATTACAACAAAAATGACATACTTAAGTGGCTGGCTTTCTTCGCTAATTGTTATTGTCATTAAATATTTAGGAAAAAAATTGTTTAATTATATCTGAAACAAGACACGGAAATAGTTGGTAATTTGCCGACAATTTTGAGACCAAAGTAAATACACCAACTCATAAAGGACTGGACTGTTGTGTCTCCGATTATGTGTTTAGAATGTTTAGAATTTAACTTCCAAGAACTAGGAAAAATGCATCTCTGTATTTCAGTGTAAATGTATCAAATACCTATGTTTCCCTATCGATTTGCTCAGAATGCGTATTTTGGTGAAAAACCTCTCGACTGAAGGTATTTTATTTAAGTATAATGTAAAAAACTCCAAAATATACTTATATTTCGTCGAAAATAGAAACATCAAGACGAAGATTTAGATAAAATCAATAGGGAAGAATTCTATTGAAAGGATTCCTCAAATTTAATTGGTGGAGAAATAGAAAATCTTTGAGAGCATTTGCAGAACACTGCAGTCTTACGAAGCACAACTATGGGATTTTTGGCTGGTTTGAAGAAGTAGACAAGCTTCAGCGGTATTTCCTTAAAAAAGCCTTAACCGATTCTATACAAAATTACATATTGACTTTAAAAACCGATCATATGGATCACATTAGCAATACTATGCCCCAAATACCACACATCCTGTCATTAAAAATATGAGGAAAGATAATTTTTTGGACAGATGCCACGAAACCCATGATGAAAGTGAACATACAGGGTGATGGTGTGTGGGCCGCCATAACAACCGATGGTCGCTCTCCGCTCCGCATCAGAATAAATGCCGAATATTATCGCGAAAATATTCTGGAGGGTGTATTAAAGCCTTGGGCACGCAAACATTTTGTCCGCAGACCTTGGACATTTCAACAGGAAACCAAGGAAGGCACTAAAAAATACCAAAGTGTCGATCACCTCAAGCAAGCGCTTCGCCGGGAATGAGCCAAAATACCGTTAGCCGTTTAAAGGCCATAATTCGTGCCAAAGGTGACCAATTCGAACAAATCTAAAGTTATTCTAAAATTTGATCCGACATTTTTATACCCTCCACCTTGGGTATATACTTTGTCATTCCGTTTGTAACATCCTTAAATATTCGTCGTAGACCCCATAAAGTATATATATTCATAATCAGTATAAAATTCTAAGTCGATTTAACGATGTCCGTCTGTCTGTTGAATTCACGATACAGCCCCCATTATTTGACGTAGAGCGCCAAAATTTAGCAGAGGAATTTGTATTGTGTTTAGGATGGTTGGTATTGAAAATGAGATATATCGGTCCATGTTCTGGTACAACCCGCATATAACGGTACCTCCCGATATTCGGTATTTTGATGATTTATGCCACATTTTTTCACGGATTTGTCTGAAAATTGGTATTTGTAGTTCATAATGGGTTCTAGCTCCTTTGGCGAAACATTGCATGTATAGGTCCACGATTTGGTATAGCCCCCATATAAAGGTACCTCCCGATATTCGGCATTTTAATGGTTTTTGCCACATTTCTTAGCGGATTTGTCTAGAAATTGGTATTTGTTGGTCTTAATGGGTTCTAGCTCCTTTGGCGAAACACTGTAAGTATAGGTCCACGTTTTTGTATAGCCCTATATAGCCGTATGTCCCGATATTCGGTATTTTGATGATTTTTGGCACATTTTCCCCAGGAATATGTCTAAAAATTGGTATACGTGGGTCATAATGGATTCTAATTCTAAAGGGAACTTTACCCTAAGGTGGAGGGTATTAAAAGTTTGGCCCGGCCGAAATTAATGTTTTTTTACTTGTATGTTTTCATTCAATAAAATTTGAAAAACAAGTAAGCAAAGGCTACAGTCGAGCGGGGCCGACCGTTGAATACCCTACAACACTATAATAAACGATACAGTTTACATAGGCGAGATACTCGAAAGAATTCCACAAGATATTGTGACAAATTATAAAAGAAAACCATCAGGTTTCGTTCTCTAATTTTCGAATAATAGCAACTTAAACTAATTTCCTCATTTCCAATTTATTTGTAGATGTTGCACTTAAATGGTCTTCCTAGATCTGGAACCAATATTTCTCAGAAGTGGCAAAAGATTAACATTTATTATTGGTTTTTGACTAAAACGCATCTATATGAGATACAGACATTTGACTACATTCTTCAACGAAATCAGCGTTAAAAAAAGTCAGAAGTGCGTCTTTCCTGTATTTGTGAATTCTCCAAAAAGTCACTGGAATGGACATTTTCGTATTTTGTCTACAAAAGTTGGCAAACTATTTCACACATTGAATATTTTTGGATGGCCATCCAAAACTGCTTGGCTTTTGCAATGACCGGTAACCCCCATTCAAATGTACGTGAGGATCGGGCGATAATTACGACCTGCTGACCATTTTGCAGTTTTGTTGGTCCATTTCAACCGCTAAATATATGGCGATCATCTCCAAAAAAAGTAGGCTTCTATTCTGACCCTCATTTTATCCCCATGCAAAATTTCGTAAGGATCGGGTCATAAATGCGATCTGTATATCATATCCTGATATCCTAACTACTTAGTTTTGTTAGCTGTAGAAATATTACCAAATGTTTAATTCAAAATGAAAATATGCCAAAAATATGACAAAAAATGAAAAAATATGAGAAAATTTTACAAAATCAATATTTTCATCTTTAGAGAGATATTTTTATGCGATTTTTTTAGACGTGTTTTCTTTCCTGCCAAGAGGCCATTCTGAATTAATGAGAACTGTCGAAATCAGTTCAGCCGTTCTCGACATATAAGAGATTTTTCAAGCATATCTTCTTTGATAAACATATATATCGCACAAATTTTGCTATATATCTGATTTCTTGGATGTTAACATCAATGTAAAGATCAGAAGTAACCTTGTCATGGCTTTGTGATTTCGCCGGGATTTAAATTCGCGGTTTAATGAAAAGTTTTGAATTTTTTCAACAAAAAAGATATGGTCTATTTTAGCCGCTAAATATTATCCGATGACCACTCAAATTAGTAGGCTTCTTCCCCGCCCTAAACTTTGGCTACATGCGAAATTCCGCGTCGATTGGTCTATAATTGCGACCTGTATAGCTACTGCAAAATCCGACATTTTTCAGTATTTGGTCCATTTCAACACCTAAACATTTGGCGATCATCTCCAAAAGAAATAGGGTTCTATTCTGACATTAACCCCACCTACATTTTAAATTTCGTGAAGATCGGGCTATAATTGCGACCTGTAGAGTGATTACAAATTAACATGGACAGACGGACGGACGGACATACATAGCTAGATCGACTCAGCTCGGCGAGCTAGGAAGATCCATATATACTTTCCTATGTGGGAAATCAATATTTCGAGGTGTTACATAATTTTTGGCCCAATCAAACTTATAATACCCCCAACACATAGTGTTGTAGGGTATAACAAGTAAAAAAGCTGTAAGTTCGGCCGGGCCGAACTTTTAATACCCTCCACCATTTGGTACAAATTTGGCAATTTCCAAAAAAAAAACCGTTAAAAATTCTGTTAAAATCTTAAAAATACCGAATGCTTATACGACGACGTGGGCCTGCATAGGCAACTTTTGTCACAAATTATTACAATATTTAAATGCGAAACTTGAAGAAAAATCTGTTTATAATGTAGCTAAAATCGTCAAAATACCGAATATGGGGGGTACCGTTATATGGGGGCTATACGAAGACGTGGACCTGCACAGACAATTTTCTGGCATGGGCTGAAGTATCCATTACGAACTTCACATACGAAATTTGAAACAATCCCTGTAAATAATGTCGCTAAAATCATTAAAATACCGAATATCGGGGGGTACCGTTATATGGGGGCTATATGAAGACGTGGACCTACATGGCTCATTCTTTGACTTTGGATGAAGTATCCATTACGAACTTCAAATACCAAATTTGAAACGATTCCGGTAAACAATGTCGCTAAAATCATCAAAATACCGAATATCGGGGGGTACCGTTATATGGGGGCTATATGAAGAAGTGGATGGATACTACATCCTAAACCAAAAAATGAGCCATGTAGGTCCTAATATAAGAAATTTTAAACATATTAAATATTAACACTATTGAAAATGTTAAAAATGTATAAAATAAAAAATATACTAGTCAAATATTTCGTAAAGAAGTTTGATTTAAACCTCCTAATAGGAAGTGGACCTACATGGCTCATTTTTTGGTTTAGGATGTAGTATCCATTACGAACTTCAAATACCAAATTTGAAACGATTTCGGTAAACAATGTCGCTAAAATCATCAAAAAACCGAATATCGGGGGTACCGTTATATGGGGGCTACAGGAAGACGTGGACCTGCACAGATAAGTTTCTGTCTTAGGCTGTAGCATCCATTACAAACTTCAAATGCCAAATTTGAAATAATTCCGGTGAATAATGTCGCTAAAATCATCAAAATACCGAATATCGGGAGGTACCGTTATATGGGGGCTATATGATAACTTGGACCTACATGGCCCATTTACGAACTTAACCTGCCTACCGGGAAAAAATACATGTGTGCAAAATTTTAGCCTTCTATCTCAATTTGTTCGAAAGATAGCGTGATTACAACAGACAGACAGACAGACAGACAGACAGACGGACAGACAGACACACAGACAGACAGACGGACATGGCTAAATCGTCTTAGAATTTTACGCTGATCAAGAATATATATACTTTGTTGGGTCTGACATGAATATTTCGAGGAGTTACAAACGGAATGACAAAATTAATATACCCTCCATAGTATGGTGGAGGGTATAAAAATGTTAAAATTATGGTGTTTGAGTTTCTTACAATTTTTTTTATCTCACCCTGTATGTTTTATTTAGTCAAAATTATTGTAATTTGTCAATTATTAGGGTTAACTTGTGTAGAAATGTTGTATGTAAACCTATTTTTAACATGCGATAAGAGATGCTTATCTTAATTTTTTGCACGTCTTGTATGGATTCAAAACTTCCTACAGGTCTTCCACCGATCATTTTAGCCTTGACAAAATTGGTGTCAAAAATCACCTGAAATGGTGGTGAACCTTTTTAATATTCATATCTCATATCTGTAGCAGCATCAATTAACATCTTCCATAATTGTTGTTGAATATTTTTTAGTGGAAACCAAGACAACACATCATTAGTCCATACATGTCTCTCTCACCCTCTCCGTAAGTGGAGGGAGTGACTCCCTGATAATGAACTTTATTTTTTTAAGCGATTTAGTTGTTATTTTTCGCTAGGTTGGATGAAAGGAAATAACCTTTGCTTTGGGTTTGTTGTTTTAAAATTTTTGTTTGTGTTTTTTTTTGTGCGATTAAAACTCGTTTGGCATTTTGACGGCAAATAATTTATGAACTTTGTGAGATGTGTTGTGAATGATGTTGTTTTTGTGAACAATTTGAGTTTGGCTTTTGTGTTTTACTTTTATTTTTTGTCTCATTCATATGTCAAGTTCAAATGCGTTGTCAGCATTGATTGTTTTTGTTTTGTTTGTTTTTTTTTTTGGGGTGTTTTTGTTGTCCCAGGTATATGACAAACAAAAGTCTAACTTGATTTATTTATTTTCTTTGGCACTTTTTGTTTACAATTTAACCAAAAAAATTTTAAACATTGCTTAAATACCTTCATCTGGCTTTAAAAATTCTGGAAGATTTTTGAGTAAATGACATAAAAACAAAAATTAACATATTGGTACACTTCAAAGGGTATTACTCCAAATGATCACAAATGAATGAATAAACAGATTGCTGAGAGGTTTTCTGGATGGAAAGCAACGCTAATTGTAGATTCAGAAAGAATTTCATATAATTATCATTTTTATTGAGTCACAAAATGGAGGAATTTAAAACTCATAAAATTGTAGATTATAGTATGTTTACATTGGAGAATTTTACCACATAAGGATTTTTTTTTGAAATATTTGAGAATTAATTTGAGGTATGTAAGGATTTGGAATCACTGAAATCCAATAGAATATTTCATTTTCTACGATACTGTTTTGTTAATTCACCATGTCAATATTTCTAAAATACTCAATAATAAATTGCATTTTAATTGACCCGAACTGAACCGTGGAATATAATTTTTTAGAATACTTAAAATATTTAGACATATGTATGTGATTGTGAGTGTAGTTTGCTATAATTTAATGGAATTTTTGCTGAACATTAATGAGTTAGGTTTAGTGAAACGGGGACTTTTTATACCCTCCACCATGCATAGTAGGGAGGGTATATTAAGTTGGTCATTTCGTTTGTAACGCAACGAAATAATGATTTTAGACATAACAAAGTATAAGCTAATCTTAGAAGTTTACCCTGATCAAGAATATATCAGGGTAAAATTCTATGACGAATTAACCCTATCCGTCCGTCCGTCTGTTGTAATAATGCTGGGATCAAAACAAATAAAGATAGCAAGCTAAAATTTGGCACAGATCAGTCTTTTGTCTGCAGGCAGGTCAAGATCGAAGATGGGCTATATCGGTCCACGATATCGTATAGCTCCATATAAAGGTAATTCCTGACATTCGATATTTTGATGATTGTAGTCAAATTTAAATGAAATTGCCTTAAAATCCGCAAATGGCGCTCCTTTCGAGTGCTTTACCCCCATACAGTATTGTCTTTATAGGTCCACGATATCGTATATCGCCCATAAAACGGTATCTCCCTATATTCAGTATTTTAATGATTTTAGGAACATTCTTCACCGAAATTGTTTCAAATTTCGTATTTACAGTTTGCAATGGATACTACAGCCTATGAGAGAAGATTATCTACGCAGGTTCAGGTCTTCTTATAGGCCACATATATCGGTACCCTCCTATATTCGGTTTTTTATGATTGTAGCCAAAATTTTCAGTGGAATTGTCTGAAAATAAACCAAAGAGTTCCTCCTGAGTACTTTATCCCCTGGAATAGAATTGTCCATGTAGGTCCACGATATCCCCCCGATAGACGATAGTTTGTTCTCTTTAGCGATAGTTTTTATCGATTTTCTTAAATATCGTATTTGAAGTTCGTAAAATTACTTTAAACTAGGACGGACATTTTTCTATTTTCTTAATTTAGCTGGTTCGACATAGCAGGTATATAGGGTGAGGTAAAAATGCAACAAAATCAAACGCCATATTTCTTTTAATTTTATTGAAATAAAGCAAAAAATGTCGGAAATATCATCAAATTTTTGAATAAGTTTAGATTTGTTCCAATTGGACACCTTAGGCACGAATTATGGCCTTCAAACGGCCAATGAAACCGTCACACTCTGCCCGAATGTTGCTCTGCGGTATTTTGGGCCATTCCCGGCGAAGCGTTTGCTTGAGGTGAGATCGACACTTTGGTATTTTTTAGTGCCAACCTTGCTTTCCAAAATACTCCAGACACAATAGTCCAACGGATTCGTATCCGGAGATTTTGGTGGTCATTGTGCGCTGTAAATGAAGCGAGGAACCTCATTTTGTTACCATTCTTGGGCGGTGCGTGCTGAATGTGATGGTGCTGAGCCCTGTTGGAATGCCCAAGGTCTGCGGCCAAAATGGCTTTAATAATCCTCCAGAATTTTTTCGCGATAATATTCGACATTTATTGTGATGCCACGGTCGATTAATACGAGCGAAGAGCTATCATCGGCTGTTATGGCAGCCCACACTATCACCATGGCCCGCGCTTGAGTTCTGGTGGCCAACGGGAGGTGCACATTTTCAGCTGACCTCTTTGGCAAGTGAACACGATCGTTTTTTGTTTACAAACTGCTGGACAACGAATGTTTTCTCATCGAAGAAACCCCAAATCGGCTGTTCACCACTTTCGGCCAAGCGAAGCAACTGTTTAGCTCTTTTGAGTCTATTTTCTTACTGTTGCGGTGTAAGTTCTTGCACTTTTTAGAATTTCAATGGCTTTACCCCGAGCTCAGTTTTCAATATTTGCCAAATGGCATCTCGTTGTACTCGGAATTACCTACCACTTAACTTAACTATAGCAAATCTTATAATAAACTATACAATCCCCTTCGATCGCAGTGAATATCACAAATTATACAATAGAATGCAATGATCTGAACCCTTGCATGTCGTACAAAATCGATCTTGATCTCTTAGAACGTAGGAATAGTTGACAGCGGTACTTTTAGTTTTAGCTTATTGAACTCTGCATCTCTGCGCTGTGTATACGAATACACTTTATTGAATAACCTGCTGATATTTACTGTTGCCGGTTTACCTTAGTCTGTTAACTCCCTATGCTCCAGACTATAGGTTGAACGCTCTCCCTTCATTAAAATATTCAGATTTAAAATAAGGGCCCTTGGCCCCTTATTTGACATCCGAGGGAGTCCTGTGAGGTCTTCAACGTAAAAATCAAAATTTACTCTCTATCTCTCTCAAAATATTGACATGTAAAAATATCGAATGTAAAGCAACGGAAAGTCTATTCAACCTTAAGTGAACTTCACTATAGGCTATTTGAATTTTGTAACAAACGTTCTTCATTAGAACCGCATTAACCGGTGAATTACATTTTATGAGGTAAATGAACAATTGTTTTTAAACAGTTTTTCTGTTTTTTTTTTTTCACAATGACTGTCGATTTAATATTCAATTTGCTGCCTCGAGTGTTCGATTACGTTTTCGCATAAATTATATTCAACAGCCTTTTCGAATTGTTATGGCAGTAATTGAACAAATTTTAAAATGATGCAGTCACATGTATTTCCGTTGCAAACGCTTTGAATGTAACACGTTTTTACAAGTGGATTTGATGGTGTTTTCATTCGATTTAATTCCCTGGGCCACCGTTTCAAATGCATTTGAATTGAAAAAACACGTGTGGTGATTGGTTTTTCAGCTCTTATAGTTTGATGAGCTGTTTGAAGTGGATACAATATTATTATTATATTCTATTGAATGTTTTGGAAAGACATGATAGTTGTTAGTAATTTACATAGATAACTGGGTAAAAACTGTATTAAGATTTAAATTAAAAAAGGTAAATCCCGCTTATACACTTGAAGCACCATAGATCCCATACAATGTAACAATCTGTGCAAATACAAATCTACAAATATTTGAATAATGTTCAAAGGGAAGACTCACAAAAAAAAAAAACGATGATAGAATTAAGGAGGTAAAGTCATGCAATCATATGTAGATGGCAAGTCAATCTAAAACTCCTTTGTTCGTCTACGAAGCCTATATCGTAAGCCAGACAAAAAATATTTCTATGTATTCTCTCCTTTAGGCTTTTTTATGAAAAAGTGTTTACTAAAGTTTTTTTTTTTATTTGAAATGACTTTACTTTCATCATTTTACCCATGGTAAAATGAAGTCATTTCAAGTAATAATATCCATCTCTTTCATTATTTTCGGTTATTTACCTTGTCGTATGTCGCAGAATAGAATAAGGACTTCCATCTCTGATGCTATATAAAAATCGGAAGTGATCTCAATAAAATTTGGCAGAGGTATTTTCCAGCAGTATCTGATGACCTGTATCAAATATCATTGTTGTGGAGTGCATATTACGCATGTGAGGCATTTCCACGATATCGTATAGCCTCCATATAACGACCCCCCACCCCCCGGTATTCGGTATTTTGATGATTTTAGCCATATTTTTCAATGGAATTTTTTGAAATTCTACACAAGGAGTTCTTTGTGAGTACTTTATACCCTGAAAATGAATTATCTATATAGGTCCACGATATCGCATAGCCCCCATACAACGGTACCAACCGATATTCGGTATTTCGATGATTTTGCCACATTTTCCAATGGAATTGTCTGAAAATCCATACTAGAAGTTCTTTCCAAGCCCTTTACTCCCTGGAAGAGAAAAATCTGTATAGATCCACGATATCGTGTATCCCACATACAACGGTTGTTTTTTTTTTTCAAGATTCGCATTGGAATATTGTAATGGCTTATGACAAAAGTTGACTATGCAAGTATAGACCCTAGACCGGTATTTTTAAGATTTGGACAGAATTTTTAACGGATTTTATTTTTTGGAAAATGGACAAATTCGTTTCAAATGGTGGAGGGTGTTCAAGGTTCGGCCCAGTAGAAATTACAGCTGTTCTACTTTTTTTTAACAAAGAAGTGTAGCATGAAAAATGGCGTAACGCGTTTACTTTGCTATCGCTTTAAAATCTTAAACATCCTAATTACACATTTACACAGACTTCTGTTAAAAGTTCATTAACCAAAGGCTCACTCAAATCACGGAGAGAGGGAGAATATTAATCAGGGTAAAACTTAAGGTAGTGCGAAAATTTGAAAAGAAGCCCACACGACTACCAAAGTGTTTTCTTGATCACGTCGCTCTCACACTCCCTTCAACTGCCCTTGGAAAAAAGACAGACACAGAACCCTCGCCGGAAGGGTTTCGCACAGATGGGCTGCCTTCTCGAATACTAAAAACACGGAGAGAGTAAGGTGGAAGCAAGTAAAGAAGCGCCTAAGTTCGGCCGGCCGAATTTTCAATACCCTCCACTACTTGGAAGGAACTTGAAAATTAAAAACAAGTAAAAAAGCTGTAAGTTATGCCGGGCCGAACTCTGAACACCCTCCTCCATTTGGAACGAATTTGGCCATTCTCAAAAACAATAAAATCCGCTAAAAATTCTGTTAAAATCTTAAAAAACCGAATATAGGTATTTTAGGGTCTATACGACGACATGGACCTGTATAAGTAAGTTTTGTTATAAGCTATTACAATATTCAAATGGGAAACTTGAAAAATAGGTGAATAATTTTTCTAAAATCATCAAAATACCGAACATCGGAAGGTACCGTTGTATGGGGCTATACGATTCCAGGGGGTAAAGTATTCAGAGGGAACTCTGTTTGTTTTTGTTTTTCAACAATTTCATTGACCATTTTGGCTTCAATCATCAAAATACCGTTACCGGACAGGTCTAAATCGTCTTAGATTTTTACGCTGATCAAGAATATATATACTTTGTTGGGTTTGACATGAGTATCTCTAGGAGTTACAAAAATTGTCGATACGTCATGCCTCTTAAGAATATAGAAGAAAGCGTGATGAAGGGTTTAATTGCATTTTATTCCTGCAAGTACTTTATAGGTAAAACTTGGGGTGGGTATTAAAACCACATATAATAGGCTGGCTTCTGCGTAAGAGAACAATGGAGCGTAGGGTGAGTAAAAAAACTTTTGGCCGAAATCGAACTAAGTCCACCTAAAACTTTTTTGTTCTTTTGCGAAGAAGTCAGCAGATGACTTAAGACAGTAAAAAAGCTCTTTATATGCTTGCACCTTAAGGGGAGACAACATAAAAGGTTTTCCTGACTGGCTTAAGTCATCGGCTGGCTTTTTCGTAGTTGAATAAAAGAGTTTTAGGTTGAAAGAGTTTGAGGTTCGATATTGGCCCTACTCTCCTTTATTATTTTCCAAAGAAGCCAGCCTATGACTTAAGCGAGTCAAAAAAACGTTTTATATATTCTCACCTTTAGGGATCCCTAGACACCATATGTAATATCACGTTTACATGCACATTTGTTAAAACAATTAACCTTTATAATGTATAAATAACAATAAATTTTACGTACATTCTTTACAGTAATATTTATTGTGATTGGTCAATTAACGATAAAAACTGTTTAAGCATAAACATTCCGGAACCATTTCACGTTTATTAGCAAATAAAACGAACTTTGAAATAACGTTTAAAAAATGTTTATATATAAACAAAATAATTAATATTTATCCACAAATTAATAATAAATTTTATTTTATTATTCTTTATATTATTTATGTTTTTTGTTAAATTTATATTTACTTCCTATAGATATTTAATAAACAAAATAATGGTAGCATTGTCAACATTACAGTAAATATTTTGTCAGTAGGCCAGTAAATAAATACATTTAAGCATACAGCCAGGTTGCGATAAGTGCATATGGACATACATATGCCATGTACATGCGACATATAATGTTCCATTGATAAAAATGCTAAGTGATTCGTTATATAGACAAACATATAATACTGTTATCATCACTGCTAGACCTTTGATCAAGAATTTTTATTAAAATTTATTAAGTGTGAATTAAATATGTAAGTAAATCAAAATAGAATAATGAATTTACTGCGTCGAATGCCACAGCAAAAATGCAATTCATAAACAAATGTTTTGTGTTTTTAGGGGGAAAATGAAAATAGACTTTTTACCATGGCAAAATAATAGAGGTAGACTCATTTGCTGAATTGAATATGGCAACCCTTTTCTGACGAACTCGGCAATGAGAACGACAGTTTTCTACAAGGCGTCTTTATACCGATTTAGGCGACACAAACTTAAACCATTCTATAGTTAAGGCTGGAAATACGTAAAGAGCATATTTGGCTGGCTTAAGTCATCGGCTGGCTTCTTCGCAGATGAACAAAGGAGTTTTAGGTTGAATTAGTTCGATTTTGGCCCTAGGCTCCTTTGTTCATTTCCGAAGAAGACAGCCGATAACTTAAGCCAGCCAATAAGCGCTTTATTTATTCCCAGCTTAAGTCTTACATGACTTATCAGACTAATATTTTAGTTTTCTAATACTTAGTTTCCTCGACTTTTATATCCTCTAAGAGGCGTGAAAATAACAAAATTTTTGGTCGGAAATAAATGCAGCTGCACGTCCACATTTGGGAAGGAACTACTCATCGAAATAACGGTCTTGGACCCTAAGTCCCTTTGCACCAAATCCGTTATAGGACATTTGAAGTCGATCTAGCGATGTCCGTCCGTCTTTCTGTCTGGCTGGTGCGCACGATAACTCTCGAAGGGAGTACCCAATTTCGTCCAAACTAGATACATCGTAATATTATTATCAAGCCTAGATCGAGTTCGGAGATGGTCAATATCGGTCCACTCCTTCTGGTATCTCCCCCACAAAAGGTAGAAATTTTCAAAGAAAATATTTTACTGTACAGAAAGGGAAAGGATAATCTGATTTTGCTCTAACTTTTCCAATACAAATATTTGCATCAGTTCTAGGTCAGGTGCGAAAATGGATAATATTGGTTCACTCTATCAAGTGTCTCCCCCACTAAAGGGTCAAAATTTCGAATAACAAAAACGATTATTGAATCCGAAATAAGCATCCGGTTCTTTTCATATTTCACAAATCCTATTATTTCTACTAACAAAAGATCTGCTGTGAAGATGAGATATATCGGTCCAATTCTTCTGGAACCTCTCCCACAAAGGGGAGGCATTTTGAATATCCATGAAGCTTCTAAAACGCGAAATTAACATCCGATTTCATTCAGAAATGGTAAATCTCAATATTTTTATCAACACAAAATCTGTTATAAAGATGGTAGAGATCGGAGAATTTGTTCTGGTACCTCCCCCACAAAGGGTCAAAATTTTGAACAACTAAAAGGATAATAAAATTCCAAATAAGCATCCGGTTCTCTTCATATCTCGCACATCCCATTATTTCTACTAACATAAGATCTACCGTGAAAATGGGATATATCGACGCACTTCTTCTGGTACTTCCCCCACAAAGGGTTCAAAATTTCGAAAAACAGAACGCTCATAAAAATTTTCTTAAAATCTTCAAAATACCATTACAATATTCACAATAAAATCGTTAAAATACCTAATATAGGGAGGTACTATCATATGAGGGATGTACCAAAACGTGGACCTGCACAGACAATTTTCTGTCATAGGCTGTAGTATCCCTTACGAATTTCAAATACTAAAATTAAAATTATTCCGGTGAATAATGTCGCTAACATCATCAAAATACCGAATATCGGGATGTACCATTATAAGAGGGCTATACGAAGACATGGATCTACATGGCCCATTTTCAATACCAAAAGTCCTGCAGACATAATATACATTTGATAATATACATTTTTTATCAATCTACTTCATATTGTTCGGAAGCTAGAGTGATTTCCACAGACAGACGGACATCGCTAAATCGACATAGAAGCTTATGCTGATCAAGAATATATTTACTATATAAACTTAAAATACCCTCCATACTATGGTGGAGGGTCAAAATTGGTGAATAATATAACTAAAATCATCAAAATACCGAATATCGGGAGGTACCGTTGTATGAGGGCTATACGAAGACGTGGATCTACATGGCACTTTGTGGGGTCTAAAATGTATATTTCGAGGTGTTACAAACGTAATGGTATTAAAATAAAATTATTGAAATGGTTTTTTCTTTCGCATTCACTTTCGTATCGTCATATCGAGACTGGCCTAAAAATTCACACCTGGTTTAACTTTCTAAATTCCGAATTGTGCTGTGGCGTTTTACCATAAACCCTTGGACTTTGATATTTTTCCCGATAATTTTTCCACTCCCTGAAATCTGGATATGTGAAATCCAATTAAAACACGTGTATTACATGTTCCCAATAAAATGCTATCATTCACATTTTTGGATTAACGCAAATTTATTTGGACAAATTAAAATATTGAATAATTTTGTTTTATTATCTTTTTATTATTTGCGAATTTAATTCCATGCTAATTTGCATGACATTAATATGAGGTAAATATTATATTTCAAGTTTAAACACAAAAAAAAAATGAGGTTGATGATCTGCATGAAAGATAAACAAAAGAAGTAAAGAAGTAAAAACCACATAATGTTTAGACGTATCGGAGTTTTGCATAGCCACCGGGTTTGGAAAATGAAAATGGGCATAACATTAGTTACTTTAGAATCTACTCAGGAGGTTTCCGATATTTTCGCTAGTCAATTAAGTCCTTGCTCTTTATGTTGCCAATGCGAAATTCAAGAGTAAATGCTCCTAAAAGTACGTTTATATATATGAGGGTTAACCTACTGGATTTGGATTTAAATTGTCATATCCATTACTTTTACTTCAAATAAATCCTCTCAAAGTAGGTTAATCCTACAAAAAGTTCTAACGTAAACATGGCATAAGTCCCAGTAGTCGGAAGTTTTAAAATTTAAACATAAATAAGTAAATTTAAACATAAATAAAAAGCTTTTTGAATGGCTTAAGTCATTGGCTGGTTTCTTCGGAAAATAACAAGGTAGCGTAGGGCCAAATTCGACCTAGGTCAAAAACTACGAAGAAGCCAGCCGAAGACAGTCAAAAAAGCATTTTATGTATTCTCACCTTAAGTATAGAAATGTTCTCTGCTCTCTTTCTGTAAACAAACAATGATCTTCGATCATTTTTTCCGAGAGAATAACGGTTTTAGTCAGCATTTGTATCTTTTAAATTTGAACTTGTATTGCCCATTTGATATATATGGGAGCTATATCCAAATCCGAACCGATCTCGATAAAATTTAGCAAAGGTATTTCTGAGCTGTATTTGATATATTTCCCCAAATATTGTTGTTACAGAGTGCATATTACGGCTGCGGAGGACTAAAATAACAGATCGAATGAACAATATATATTGGAGCTAAAGCTATATCTGAACCGATTTCGATCTAATTTGGCATACTTATTTTCAGTCCTAATTACACTGATATTACACGTTTAGTGCACAATATAAGGCAAATCGGCCGAAAATATATATGGGAGCTATACCTATATTTTGACCAATTATCTCCAATTCTCCAATTAGGGTTTGTCCTTGGGTCAAACGAGTTATTTGTGCAAAATTTCATTTGAATCGGGCAATATATGCGACCTGTATTTTGTTTACAAAAATACATGGACAGACGGACGGATAGACGGACGGACATGCATAAATAGACTTAGTATGTGATTCTATGCAGATCATCAAAGGAACTATGGGTCTATCTCGTTTCCTTTTGCCTGTTACAAACAAATGCACAAAGACATAATACCCTGACCTGGTGTAGGGTATAAATATCAGTCGGTTTAGCTTACAGATTTACACCCGATTATTTCGATTCGATATTCGATTATTTAAATATATTTTGACTTCTGTTATGATTATTCAAATTGTTGACTGTTTATGGAGTAACTTCCGAAGGAATGGGCCAATATTGTCCATTTCGTATCGGGTCTAAATAAATATGACGTGCCAGGTTTCGACTATGTTGGTTACTTTCTTCACGGACTTGTTTTGCAAGCTTTAACAGATAAAAGAATTGAAAATTGTGGCCTTTTGTGGGTGAGGTACCCACGGGATTCGGATATATATATTATGTTCACAACAGATCTTGTGTTGGCAAAAATGCTTATATGTGTGAAATTTGAAGAGAGTTGGATGTTTATTTGGCTTTCTTTGAGCGTTTTGTTTTTCAAAATCTTGAACCCTATGTGGGGGAGGTACCAGAAGAAATGGTCCGATCACGACTTTCTTTATAACCGATCTGGCGTTGATAGAAATATTGAGATGTGTAAAGTCTGAATGGAATCGGATGTTAATTTCGCGTTTTATGAGCTTCATGAATATTCAAAATTTTGACCCTTTGTGGGGGAGGTACCAGAAGGAATGGTCCGATCTCTACCTTCTTTATAACAGATCTTGCGTTGATAGAAATATTGAGATGTGTAAAGTCTGAATGGAATCGGATCTTAATTTCGCGTTTTATGAGCTTCATGGATATTACAAATGTTGACCCTTTGTGGGGGTGGTACCGGAAGGAGTGGACATATACATACTTCACATCAGATCTAGTGTTAGTAGATATAATGGGATTTGTGAAATATAAAGAGAATCGGATGCTAATTTCGGATTTTATAATTGTTTTGTTTATTCAAAACTTTGACCCTTTGAGGGGGAGGTACCAGAAGTAATGATCCGATCTCTACCATCTTTATACCAGATCTTGCGTTTATGGAAACATAATGATGTACCAAGTCTGACTGGAATCAGATGTTAATTTCGTGTTTTATAAGATTCGTGAAAATTCAGAATTTTAACCCTTTGTGGGGGAGGTACCAGAAGGAGTGGACCGATATATACCATCTTCACACCAGACGTTAATAAAAATATTGTAATGTGTGTAATTTGAAGACAATTGAACTCTTACATCTCATTTTACAAGAGTTATAATTATTCTAAATGTTTATCCTCTGTGGGGGAGGTACTTGATGGAGTGGACCGATATTGTCCATTTTCGCTCCTAACCTGGCACTGATACAAATATTAGGTTTTACAAAGTTAAAGCCACTTTTTCTTTCTCTTTCTGTGCAGTAAAACATTTTTTTTTGAAATTTCCTACCTTTTGTGTGGGATGTACCAGAAGGTGTGGTCCGATATTGACCATCTCCGAACTCGGCCTATATTTGATATTATTATTATTATTATTGCGTTGTACCAAGTTTGGATCAAATCGGATACTCCCTTCGAGAGTTATCGTGCGCACCAACCAGCAGACAGACAGATGGATGGACGGACATCGCTAAATCGACTTCAAATTTCCTGAAACGTATTTGGTCCAAATAGACCTAGGGTCTAAAACCGTTATTTCGATGAGACACGTATATATCAAATGATATATGTCCTCTCTAGCCATATGGCTGAGGGTATAAAAATTTCTCTCAGAGTGGTGAAAGATGGAAGAAGCAAAAATCCTAAAAGTGACGACTACTGGTACACTTTCCCAATACCTAATTAGGACTCAGCGAAATAATTCAATATATCACCAATAAATTATGGATTGAGATTATTGAAATATTTCGAATTATTCAAATCCATTGAAAATAGCAAAAAAGAAAAACACGACTAATATAATTACATTTTTGTGTGACAGTGAAACTTGCATTCGTTTTCTGCGCGAGCTTTTCTTTGCGGCTGCCTTGTATTTCCATGGCAAAAACAAAAACAGATTGAACCGGTTGAGTATACCTGGCCTCAACTAGGCCCCCTTCGTGTTGAAATGATAATGCGGTTAATGCTGTGGCTTTGGCTGATGATGTTAATTTTTCTGTGGTTGTTGTTGACTATCAGTCTGCCTCAATGGTTGTCGGTCTGTCTGTCTGTCGGTCTTTCTGTTGACTTTGAATTTGATTGCAAATAATTTCACAGAAATCATGGGAAAGATATGGCGTCTTTTCCTTTCCTTTCATGTCATGTTTTGATTAACTTTTACTCCATGAAATTGGTAAGTTTGTTGGTTTTGTTGTTTTATTAAAATATCTTAATCTTGGCAATATTTTGGTTAAAAAGAGAAAGGAAAATTGTTTTATTAAAACTTCTAAAAAAGAAAAAATACTGCCAAAGAAAAGTAATGATTTTCTGGAGATTGTTTGTTTCCCGGAGAATGTCAATAAACCTCAGAGAGTATTTTTGTTTTTTGTTTTTTTTTCAAACAAAAGTTCAATTGAATTTTATGATTAACTGTAATTACATTTCCAATTTTCAAATGGATTACAATGTAAATACTGAACATCACGTTTGGTTGTTATATTGAATCGGTTGTTAACATTTTTTAATTATTGTTTCTGTTTTGATTATTGGTTTGGTAGAGTATCGACTTCATGTTCCGGTTAATGCCAAGCTATCCATTGCCTGCTTTACAGTTTTAAATTATCAGTTCAAAGTTTTTCCAAGTGGGGCTAAAGGAAAATGTTATTGTTAAGAAATCAATTTGATTGCTGATATATGGATTTGTTAATGGTTCTCGGCATAAGTGGAAATTAAATGTAAATTTTGAATGTCTGTTAGGTTATAGGCCACAAAGAGAGAGGGAGAGAGGGTATGTCGTTGTAATGCACCTTTGTGAGTCAGCATTATTATATGTCTATTAATGTGTCTAGTTCTAATAATTATAATTGACATAAAATTCGCTTTACTTGAAGATTGTGGCTAAAAAAATTGAGTGAAAATGGCGCAAATCTTATCAAATATATATGACTTCGCAGAATTCTTAATATGCCAACGATGCACATCTTTATACCCTTCACCATAGTATGGAGGGTATATTAAGTTTGTCATTCCATTTGTAACACCTCGATATATACATACATTTTAGACCCCACAAAGTATATATATTCTTGATCGGCATTAAATTCTATGACGATTTAGCGATGTCCGTTCGTCTGCCCGTCTGTCCGTCTGTGGAAATAACTCTAGCTTCCGAACGAATGAGGTTGATAAAATTTTACTCAAATATATATTATGTCTGCATAACTTTTGATATTGAAAATGGGCCATGCGGCTCCACGTCTTCGTATAGCCCTCATATATAGGTACCTCCCGATATTCGGTACTTTGTTGATTTTAGCGACATTAATCAAAGAAATTGTTTCAAATTTGGTATTTGGAGTTCTTAATGAATGCTACAGCCTATGACTGTGCAGGACCACGTCTTCGTATAGCCCCCATACAACGGTACTTCCCGATATTCGGTATTTTGAGGATTTTAGCGACATTATTTACCGGAATTGTTTCAAATTTAGTATTTGAAGTTCGTAATGGATGCTGCAGCCTAAGGCAGAAAATTGTCTGTGCAGGTCCACATTTTGGTATAGCCCCCATTTAATAATACTTCCCTATATTGATGATTTTAGCTACATTATTCACCGAATTTGTTTTTTTGAAAATTGCAACAATGCATTCCAAATGGTGGAATGTGCCGGGCCGAACTTACAGCTTTTTTACTTGTATTTATTAGTTTTTATACCCTACACCACAAGGTGGTCAGGGTATTATGCCTTTGTGCATTTGTTTGTAACAGGCAAAAGGAAACGAGATAGACCCATAGTTCCTTTTGATGATCTGCATAGAATCACTTTCTTAGTTGATTTATGCATGTCAGTCCGTCCGTCTGTCCATGTATTCTTGTGAACAAAATGCAGGTCGCATTTATTATCCGATTGAGATGAAATTTTGCAAACAACATTTGTTTGGCCCAAGGACGAACCCTATTGAAATTGGAGATAATCGGTAAAAATGTAGATATATCTCCCATATATATCTTCGTCCGATTTGCCTTTTATTGTGCACCAAACGTGTAATATCAGCCCGAATAGTATGGAATTTTGCACATACAACCAAATTAGGCCTGAAAATAAGTATGCCAAATTTTATCGAAATCGGTTCAGATATAGCTATAGCTCCCATATATATTTTTCATCCGATTTATTGTATTTGTTACCCACAGCCGTAATATGCACTCCGTAACAACGATATTCAGGGAAATATATCAAATACAGCTCAGAAATATCTTTGCCAAATTTGATCGAGATCGGTTCAGATTTGGATATAGTTCCCATATATATTTTTATCCGATTTCAAATTAATTTCGCACCAAATGGGCAATACAAGTCCGAATTTAAAAGATGCAAATGCTTCGGCATATTTAGTCCTTTGAATTTTAAATTATAATTATAATCATAGCGTGTATGATTGAATTCTCCAATAAAAACTTTTAATTATTAAGTGGAGTTCAACTAAATTAGCAAAGTGGTGGAGGGTATCATAAAATCGGCCCCGCCCGACTTTAGGACTTTCTTTACTGGTTTTTAATTAAGTTATGATACATAAATATTGAAAATTGTGACTTATTGTGGGGGAGGTGCCAGAAGGGGTCCGTCGATATCTATCATCTTTACGCCAGATCTTGTGTTAATAAAAATATTGGGATGTGTGAAATTTGAAGGGAATCGGTTGCTTACTTCGCATTTATGAGCGTTTTTGACCTGTTGTTGTCGAGGTACCAGAAGGAATGAGCCAATATATCACATCTTCACAACATATCTTGTGTTAGTAGAAATATTAGAATGTGTGAAGTTTAAAATGTATCCGATGTTTATTTCGAATTGTATGAGCTTTATGGTTATTCCGAAATTTGACTCTTTGTGGGGGAGGTACATGAAGGAGTGGGCTGATATATCCCACCTTCACATCCGATCTTTTGTTATCAAAAATAGTGAATTTTCTGAAAATTGAAGAGAAACGGATGAGGGATATCGTATTTTATAACGGTTATAATTATTAAAAATCTAGACCCTTTGTGTGGGAGGTACATGATTGAGTGTGTCGATTTTGTTCATTTTTGCACCTGGCATAGCATTGATACAAATATTGGAATTTGCAAAAATTGAAAAAAATTGAAAAAAATCGGGTGATCCTTTTTTTTTCTATTCGGAAAATTATTTTCCATGAAAATGTTGACCTTTTGTGGGGGAGATGCAAGAAGAAGTGGGGTCTTTACTGTCCATCTCCGAACTCGATCGAAGTTTTTTAATAATTATTGTTATTAAGTTATTGTGCGCACCAGCCAGACAGACGGACTGACGGGCGGGCGGATAATCCTAGATCGACTCCAAATGTCCTGAAACGGATTTGGTCCAAAGAGACCTAAGGTCTAAAATCGTTATTTCGATAAGGTACGTTTTGCCGGTATCAAATGATATATATCCTCTCTAGCCATATGGCTGGAAGAGTGAGGAAAATTCTCGGTGTTCTTGGTTCTTGTGCAGTCCTCGATTGACGTTTTATTTTAAGTCAGCCTTTAAGAATCAAATTCCCACAATAGCCGGCTAAAAATCTTGGCAGAAATTTCTCAATACCTGTTATGTGGATTCTGTACAAACCGACATCTGACACTGACAATTTTCAGCAATAAAATTAAGGCCAATTCCACTAAAAATTTGGGATTGATTGTCATCTTCTACCAGTATTATAGCAAAACATACATGTCCTAGCAGCCATTCCATAATCAAGCATTACACGACTTATGAGGCTTATATTTAAGTTGTTATACCCTCCACCATACATTGTGTGGAGAGTATATTAAGTTCGTCATTCCGTTTGTAACTCATCGAAATAATCATTTTAGACCCAACAAAGTATATATATTCTTGATCAGCGTAAAATTCTAAAACGATTTAGCCATATCCGTCCGTCTGATGTAATCACGCTACAGTCAAAACGAATTAAGATAGAAAGCTAAAATTTTGCACATATCTTTCTCAGGCAGGTCAAGTTCGAAGATGGGCTATATCGGTCCACGATATCGTATAGCCCCCGGGATGGTACGGTACCCCCCGATATCCCGTATTTTGCCACATTTTCTAATGGAGTAGTCTGAAAATCCGAGGAGTTCTCTCTGAGTACTTTAACCCTTGGCAGAAAATTGTCTATATAGGTCCATAGGTCCACTCTACCACTACGGCAACCCCCCCCATATTCGGTATTTTGATGATTTTAACCGCATTTTTCGAAGGAATTGTGTAAAATTCTCCACAAGGGGTTCTTTGTGAGCACTTTACCCCCTGAAAATGAATTGTCTCTATAGGTCCATAAAATCGTATAAACCCCCGATATTCGGTATTCTGATGAGTTTAGCCACATTTTTAAACGGAATTGTCTGAAATTCTACACAAGGAGTTCTTCGTGAGTACTTTACCCCTAGACAGAGGTATGTCTGTATAGGTCCACAATATCGTATATCCCCCCATATACCGGCACCTTCCGATGTTAGGTATTTTAAAGATTTTAATAGATTTTTTAATGGATTTTATTTTTTTTTTTTGAAAATGTCCTAATTCGTTCCAAATGGTGGAGGGTCGAACTTACTGCTTTTTTACTTGTTTGTACTTATGTGATTGCATGAGATTACCTTGGTAATTGCGCCATGATAGAAGTTTTATTCTCGGTGACTGTAAATGTAATGATACATAAACATGACATGTCACGACATATTAGGAGTGTTCGTTTTGTTCAAATTTTTGCTGGAAGCTGTTCGTTTACCCAAAAGTCCAATATGTAAGAAAGACATTTGAGAGTTTGTAAGTTCTTATTGGAAAAATTTCCCCAGTGAGAATTATCTAGTAACTTGGGCTGTGCAACAATCAGTTGTTTTGTAAACAAACAGATGTAAACAATTTTATTTTAAAGATTTGTTATAAAAATCATGGTAGAATTAAGGAGGTAAAGTGATGCAATCATATGTTTGTATATAGCTCCCATATATATTTTTCATCCGATTTGATGTTTAAGTCCCTCACATGCGTAATTAGCATTTCACAACAATGATATTTGGTACAGCCCAGAAACACCTGTGCCAAATATTATTAAGATCGGTTCAGATTTGGATATAGCTTCCACATATATCTTCAACCGATTTCAGATTAATTGTATACCAAATGGCCTACATCAGATCAAATGACCAGTATTTTGTCACAGTAAAGGACTCTGACAAATCATCATGAATAGACTCGCGCTTGAACAACACTACGAAATTATCCAAATTTACTATGAAAATCAGGCTCTAGAGCAGTTGGCAAATGATCCGTTGTTTTATCGCAAAATTGTGTTTAGCGATGAGGCACATTTTTGACTTAACGGGTTTGTTAATAGCAAAATTGCCGCATATGGAGTGAGACCAATCCACAAGAGACCCTACAGACTCCATTACATCCAGAAAAATGCACCGTATGGTACGGTTTTCACGCTGGTGGCATCATCGAACCTTATTTCTTCAAAAATGAGTCCGGAGCTCGCGTTACGGTCCATGGGAGATCGTTACCGCACCATGATCAATGATTATACCCTACACCACAAGGTAATATCTTGTGGGTTGCATATTACGAATGTGGGGGCCTTAACCCCAATTCGGATGATACATATATATGGGGATGTTTGGAAATACCTTTGCCAAATTTTTTCGAGATCGGCTAAGATTTGGATATAGCATCTAAATATTCTTAATCCGATTTCAGGTTTGTTGTGCAAATAATGACTAATATAAGCCCAAATGGGTGATATACTTTTTAATAGAATCCTGCCCATGCACTCTAAACGATTAAAATGTCTCCGTCAAATTTAGTGAAAATCGATTCAGAATTATATATGCCTCCCATATATTAGTTCCCTCTGAAACCAAACTGTAACTGCTCTAAAGCCAAATGTTGATAGGTGATATGATCTACTTAAAATAAATTGTTTTGTTACGGGAGATCTACTAAATATGCATAGTGGTGTAGAGGGTATCGTATAGTCGGACCCGACCGAGTGTGTGTGTGTACATCTTCTTCTCGAATATATTGTCAATGTGGTGTAGCTTGGTTAAAGGCTCCAAGTCTTTTATTCTACATTGTGTTTGCGATTTCACAGTCCTACAACACTGCAGATAAAATCAGAGTTTATACACTCCATGAATCTATTACACTCCACATGACCTCAGGGTTTGCGTTATTGGACATCTATAGAATATTAATTTGGCAGGAGATTTTTTTCTCAGTGTAAATTCATTTCACTGCCCTCCATTATAGTGTAAATGCCTCAGAGTGACTTATAACTAATTTTTCCTACTCTAAAGTAGTTGAAAAAATAACAAAATCCATCTATTGTTATCCAGTTTTACATTTACTTTCTTTCACTTTTTTCTGATGCAAAAAAATGCCCGGAATGACAATGGCATTATATGTGCAGCTTATTTTGCTTTTCATCTGAACACTTACCTCTTCAACTTTATTTTCACTTGAAGTCATTTTGAAATGCAACAGATGTTGTAGCAGCAGCAGCTGTTGGAGATGCAATCACAAAATGGTTTTGAAGCTCGTTGGCGTTGGAAACCACAGCGGGATTTTCTCTTTCGATGGCAAAATTTCTTTTCTATGAAATTACAGCTTCCAATTTGGAGGTGATCCGACGTTTGCTCACACACAATTACGTTTTATGGACGATTAGACACACACATACACGTTGTTACGTTGCTCTTTTTAAGGTCAATCACTTGGTAAGGCACGCATCTATCGATTGGTGTTGTGTATGGGTTGGATGGTTAGTTAGGTGACGATGGTTCGATCAGTGGTTTGGTTATGGTAACCGGCGATTTGTTATGTTTCGTCTTCGTTGTTTTTTGTTTTTATAATTTTGTAATTAAATATTACAACATTGCCTGCATCAATCAAAATGACCCAGAGCCGGACGGGATAATTAACTGGTTTTTATGATTCATTCGTTGGATTTTGTTTTTTTTTTTTCTACAATTTCACTTTCAACAACAACTTTTAAACAATGATTTGATGATCCATGCACTTTTTTCATTTATTTATTTTTATTTTTTGTTTATTATTTTCCCATATTCGAGCACTAAACGTTTACTTGCATTGGTGTCGAACCAAATTAAAAAAAAAATCCCTGGTTAATGGTCAATTAAAACAAAACAAAAGCTAAATAATAACCGAAATATTTTCCAGGTAAGAGTCTATTGTGGACCTTCTTTGTAAACGAAACTTATGAATTATGGCCCCTCACTTCACATCAAACAAAAGAAAAATAAAAAACAAAAACACCAAAGATCATCAGCTGGCTTTGTTGTAAAATAACTCTATTTTGCGGCTTTTCTTTGATGGGCGATTTAAAACCACAATTACGAAGTCGTCAACAAAGAGTATCGCTCTAAAGTCGCTTGTTTTTTATATTTATTACGCGCGCTAGCCGGTCTGTTGCACAGCAAAGTTGGCGAACGATTAACACATGGACTTTTGGTCCCCCAGCTTGTTTGTTGGATCTTGTGGCCAAGACGCGCATTGCTATGCCTCGCCGGTGTTTGACTGTGTGTATGTGTGTGTGTGTTCGTGTGGTTCCAACCCGTTGTGTTGAGTTGCAAAGCTTTCGCTACCAATCATCGTCAACAATCAAATCATAAAGCCATTCATTGCTGTTGCCGATGATGATCATCAGCAGCGATAAAACATTGCTGGGGTGCCAAGTCCAGCAACAGCTTAAAAGTTTATTTTTGCCGTTTAATACAATGAGATAAAGCTTTTATTGCTCTTATTTGGTGTTTGTTGGAATTTATGAGGCATTTCATGGCAATTGAGATAAAAGGAATATGCAAATGTTTGTTTGAAATGATATGATGGATTAGGGTGAAATATCTGACCTCTATAAATATTTTAGGGGAATATTTTATCGTTATCAATAAAGGAAAAAATATATATTCCTAATTTTTTATTTTTTTATTTATTAATTATTATTTTGTGAAGAACTTGAGGTGTGGGTACATAAGGCAGGATTCTAGTGCGGCTCTGACATCCCTATATAATATACCAAAATATGCCATGTGAAAACTTCAAGCTGCTTATGTACTCACACCTTTGCTCTTTTTTGTCTTCCTATTCAGAAATGCTTCTTTTATTTAGCTACGGCTGACAAACCGTGCAACACCAGACTGCTGAAGCTAATTGGATATCTTTTGGCAGTATTTTCGAGTTCATTATTTAAAGTTTTATTGAATGAAAGCAAAAAATATCGGAAATAGCATCAAATTTTAGAATAAGTTTAGATTTGTTCGAATTGGTCACCTGTAGCACGAATTATGGCCTTCAAATGGCCAATGAAACCGTCACATGCTGCCCTAATGTTGCTCTAGACAAAATAGTCCAACGGATCGGTATCCAGAGATTTTGGTGTCTTTTGTGCGCTAGAAATGAAGCGAGTAACCTCATTTTGTAACCATTCTTGGGTGGCGAGTGCTGAGTGCGTATATGCTGAGTCCCATTGAAATGTCCAAGGTCTACGGCCAAAATGTTTGCGTGCCCAAGGCTTCAATACACCCTCCACAATATTTTCGCGGTAATATTCGGCATTTATTCTGATGCTACGGTCGATTAATACGAGCGGAGAGCGACCATCGGCTGATATGGCGGCCCACACCATCACCATGACCGGCGCTTGAGTTCTGGTGGCCAACCGAAGGTGCAAATTTTCAGCTGACTTCTTTCGCAAGTAAACACGATCATTTTGTTTGTTTACAGACTGCTGGACAACGAATGTTTCCTCATCGGAGAAAAACAAATTCGGCAGTTCACGACTATCGGCCAAGCGAAGCAACTCTTTAGCTCGTTTGAGTCTATTTTCTTTTTGAAATTTCAATGGCTTTGCCCTGAGCTCATTTTTCAATATTTGCCGAATAGATTATTGCGATATGTTCAGCTCACGAGCCATTTTTCGGCCACTGCGACGCGGGTTTCGATCAAGTCGTTTCTTTACTTTTTGAACCATTTCTGCTGATGTTGCTGTCTTCTTACGTCCATTTCCTTGACGTCGGGCTATGCTACCAGTATCACGGTAACGAGCGATGGTACGAGACGCAATAGATTTATTCACTTTTAAATGCGGGAGTGCTCTAACGATAGCCACTTGTGGTTTTCCAGCCAAATATAAAGAAATCACACTATCACGCTTGAATTCCATCACGAATAACTTTTTTTTTTTGGAAAATTCACTCTAAAATGCTTTCGTACGCTTGTAAACAATATAATGAGCTGGAAAGAAATGACAGCAGTCTGAAGTTGGTTGCAGTTTTTCCATCTCACCCTGTGTTTCAACGTGAATATATTTTCAGCTAAACAAGGATGCATTTAACTACGTGCTAGAGAACATTAGTTCCAAGCTACCAATAATCCTGGAATTTACTGGCCAAATCGGTCAAGACCGGTTTACTGGCTTGTCACTAAAAACTGTGTCAAACGATGCTACGTCTGGAATTCTAGGGATAAAAGGAGCTAGTTTCACCCACATCCAAATAGTAAAAACGAGCACCTGGTTTTCAACCGGAAGCTCAATCACAACATAAATTCAATGGTTGTAAGTATTTTGCAATATGATATCACCCCCTAAATATTAAAGCTGCCTCATGTATACAATATGTTTTTTATAGCCTTATATTTTATTGAGGGGAGGATGTCGTTAAATCGCGTCACGTTTTGCTAATATGTTCTCTGTTGTTATACCCTACACCACATAGTGGTAAGGGTATTATGTCTTTGAGCATTTGTTTGTAACATGGAGAAGGAAACGAGATAGACCCATAGTTACTTTTGAGAACCTTCATAGAATCACTTTCTGAGTCGATTTATGCATGTCAGTCCGTCTGTCCATGTATTCTTGTGAACAAAATGCAGGTCGCAATTATTATCCGATTGAGATGAAATTTTCCAAACAATATTTTTTTGGCCCAAAGACGAACCCTATTGAAATTGGTGAGAATCGGATCAAATTTAGATATAGCTCCCATATATATCTTCATCCGATTTCGGGTTAAATGTGCACCAAATATCCACTATCAGTCCAAATTACCTGAATTTTGGCACACCCAACCGAGTTCGGCCTAGAAGCAAGTATATCAAATTTGGAGAAAATCGGTTCAGATATAGCTATAGCTCCCATATATATCTTTCATCCGATTTGGTGTTTAAGCCTCTCACATTCGTAATATGCACTCCACAACCGTGATATTTGGTACCAGGTATTAGATGGAGCACAGAAATAGCTGTTTTAAATTTTATCGAAATCGGTTCAGATTTGGATATAGCTCCCATATATATCTTCATCCGATTTCGGGTTAATTGACCACCAAATGAACAATATCAGCCCAAATGGCCCGAATTTTGGCACATGTGACCGCGATTAGCCTTAAAGCAAATACAACAAATTTGGAGAAAATCGGTTCAGAAACAGCTATAGCTCCCATATATATCTTCATCCGATTTCGGGTTAAATGTGCACCAAATGTCCACTATCAGTCCAAATTACCTGAATTTTGGCACACCCAACCGAGTTCGGCCTAGAAGCAAGTATATCAAATTTGGAGAAAATCGGTTCAGATATAGCTATAGCTCCCATATATATCTTTCATCCGATTTGGTGTTTAAACCTCTCACATTCGTAATATGCACTCCACAAGAATGATATTTGGTACCAGATATAAGATACAACCCAGAAACAGCTGTTTGTAATTTTATCGAAATCGGTTCAGATTTGGATATAGCTCCCATATATATCTTCATCCGATTTCGGGTTAATTGTGCACCAAATGGCCGATATAAGTCCAAATGGACTGAATTTTAGTTCATCGGACCAAATTCAGCCTAGAAGCAAGTATATCAAATTTAGTGAAAATCGGTTCAGATATAGATATAGCAACCATATATATGTTTCATCCGATTTAGAGTTTTAGTCCCATACATTCGTAATATTCACTCCACAACCGTGATATTTGGTACCAGGTATTAGATGGAGCACAGGAATAGCTGTTTTAAATTTTATCGAAATCGGTTTGGATCAGATTTGGATATAGCTCTCATATATATCTTCATCCGATTTCGGGTTAAATGTGCACTAAATGGTCAATATCAGCCCAAATCACCAGTCTAGAAGCTAATACGTAAAATTTGGAGAAACCCGGTTCAGAGATAGCTATAGTTCGTAAAATGCACGATAGAATTAGATAGATTTTGATTTTGTACCAAATATCTCATAGAGCTCTGAAATGCCCTGTATAAACCTTTTTACGAGAGCTCTACTAAATATGCATAGTGGTGTAGGGTATCATATAGTCGGCCCCGCCCGACTTTTGAGCTTTCCTTACTGGTTTTAGATATGCGATCATACAGGTCGCATATGTAAGTGCAGTGAATGGATGTAATGGAAAAGCATCACACGACTCTCCCGCATGGAGCCTGTCAGATTAACTTATGAAGAATTGAGCATTATTTGAAATTGGCTTTCCTTCGTGTTGACCTTTTTTGAAGTATTTTTCTTATAAAAGAATAATAAATATTTACCTATTAATCAATGAGATTCTTAAATATTTCAGTGCTTTTATTGAATTTCAACAACTTTTTTATTATTTTTTTTTACAGTAGATGTTAAATGAGTAAAAATGCGAAGTAGTAAGTATAGTATGTGTATCCGATATTCGGATATGATAAATAGAAACTAGGTAATTTATTTGCGTATTCAAGTTTGTTGCTAGGAAAAAAATTGCATCCGAAATATTGAACTATCGAATCGAGTTACACAGTAAACCTCCAGAAAAAAATTATTGACAAAACGCCAAAAACCAAAAAAAAAGAAAAAAAAACAAGCAAAAAGCTGTATTTTAGGCCGCGTCGTTCTTTGAACACCCTCCACCATTTGGAATGATTTTGCCCATTAAAAAAAAAAGTTAAAAATTCTGTTAAAATCTTAAAAATACCGAATGTAGCCGTTATATTAGGGTCTATACGACGACGTGGACCTGAATAGGCAACTTTTGTCATAAAGCATTATAATATTCAAATGCGAAACTTGAATACAAACAGGTAAAAAAGCAGTAAGTTCGGCCGGGCCGAACTTTGAAGAAACTCCACCGAATTAGAATTTTTCAAGAAATAAAATCCATTAAAAATTCTGTTAATATCTTTAAAATATCTTATATCGGAAGGTGCCGATATATGAGAGGATATACGATATTGTGGACCTATATAGACAATTGCCTTTCAGGGGTTAAAGTGTTCACAAAGAACTCCTTGTGTGGATTTTCAGACAATACCATAGGAAAATATGGCTAAAAGCATCAAAATACCGAATATCGGGGGTACCGTTATATGGGGGATATACGATATCGTTAACCTATATAGAGAATTCTCTGTCAGGGAGTAAACTGCTCACAAAAAACCTCTTGTGTAAGTTCCGTTGAAAAATGTAACTAAAACCATCAAAATACAGAATATCGGGGGTACCGTTACATGGGGGGCTAACGATATAGTAGACTAATATAGATAATTCTCTTCCGAGGGATAAAGTACTCACAATGAACTCCTCGTTTGGAATTTCAGACAATTCCATTGAAAAATGTGGCTGAAATCATCAATATACCGAATATCGGGAGGTACCGTTACATGGGGGATATACGATATCTTGGATAATTCTCTTTCGAGGTATAAAGAACCCACAAGGTACTCCTTGTGTGACAATTCCGTTGAAAAATGTGGGTAAAATCATCAAAATACCGAATATCAGGGGGTACCGTTATATGGGGGCTATACGATATCGTGGACCGATGTAGCCCATCTTCGAACTTGACCTGCCTGCAGACAAAAGAGGGATCTGTGCAAAATTTTATCTTCCTATCTTAATTCGTTTAGACTGTAGCGTGATTACAACAGACCGACAGATGGACTGACATGGCTAAATTGTCGTAGAATTTTACGCTGAACAAGAATATATATATTTTGGGTCTAAAATATTTATTTCGATGAGTTACAAACGGAGTGACGAACTTAATATACCCTCCATACTATGTAAATCGGTGAATAATGTAATTTAAAATCATCAAAATACCGAATATAGGGAGGTATTGTGGCTATACGAAGATGTGGACATGTACAGACAATTTTTTCTCATAGGCTGTAGTATCCATTACGAAAATCATACACCACATTCGAAACAATTCCGGTGAATAATGTCGCTAAAATCATCAAAATACCGACTATTTACTGTTATATGGGGGCAATATGAAGCCGTTGACCTGCACAGACAAATTTCTGTCATAGGCTTTAGTACCCATTACGAACTTCAAATAACAAATTTGAAACATTTCCGGTAAATAATATCGCTAAAATCATCAAAATGCCGAAAAAAGGGAGGTACCATTATATGGGGGCTATACCAAAACGTGGACCTACCTAGCCCATTTTCAGTACCAAAAGTCCTGCAGACATAATACACATTTGAGTAAAATTATATCAACCTACTTCATTTCGTTCGGAAGCTATAGCTATATATTCCACAGACGGATAGATGGATCAAGAATATATCTACTTTGTGGAGTCTAAAATGTATATTTCGAGGTGTGACAAACTTAATATACCCTCCATACTATGGTGGAGGGTATAAAAAAACGGCTCACTGACACAGGTGGAAGTAGAAGCAAATTCGAACTCAAGTGCAGTAGAAATAGCAGAAACATAGCACAGATCTCAGACAAACTAGGAGAGTAATTCACAAAAAGGGTCTGCATGGAAGGACCCCACGCAAGAAGCCACATTCAAATATGAATCAAGACAAGCGGTTGGATTTTGCCCAAAATACCAACTTTTTATGAAAACATATTATACGTCGATGAAAGCATAAACAAAACTTTCGGTGCAAAAGAAAAATACCAAAATTATGGCGTACTTAAGGGGAAGTCATGGTAGAATGAGTAAGGTAAAGCCGTGCAATCATATGTTTACAATATTTTTTCAAAATTTTTGATTTGACAACAACTCATTGTTACAATCTATTACATACACATACATCAGAGAGGGGAACCTGGTTTCTTTGCAATGAAAACATGGTAAATTACAGGAAATGTAGGGATGGATATGCTTATTTGAAACGACTCTACCTTCTCGATTTTACCATGGGAGAAGCCTTCCATGAAAATTGTATTACTAACACAGTTTAATACGGTGGAGGATCAGTTATGCTCTTGGCATGCATGGCTGCGTCAGGTCTTCTGTTATTGATTTTGAAAATATTTTTTTTTACTTTTCAAAACAATAAATACATACACAAAATTGGCAGAAGTCGAGTACACTTAGAAAAAAATTGAAATCAGCTTGTAGCTCTACCTTACCTTTTTATACCCTACACCACAAGGTGGTCAGGGTATTATGTCTTTGTGCATTTGTTTGTAACAAGCAAAAGGAAACGAGATAGACCCATAAGTATGCCAAATTTGATCGGAATCGGTTCAGATACAGCTATAGCTCCCATATATATTGTTCATCCGATTTGTTATATAACAATATTTGGGGAAATATATGAAATACAGCTCAGAAATACATTTGCTAAATTTTATCGAGATCATTTAAGAATTGGATATAGCTCCCACATATAACTTCATCCGATTTATCTTTTATTGTACACCAAACGTCTAATACTTGTCCAAACGGGATGGAATTTGGCACTTACGACCGAATTCAGTCTAGAAGCTAGTGTGTTAATTTGAAGATCGGTTCAGATATAGCTATAGTTCCCATATATACTGTTCATCCGATTTGTTACCCACAGCCGTAATATGCACTCCGTAACAACGATATTCAGGGAAATATATCAAATACAGCTCAGAAATATCATTGCCAAATTTTATGAGGATCGATTCCAATTTGGATATACCTCCCATATATATCTTTATCCGATTTCAAATTAATTGTGCACCAAATTGGCAATACAAGTCCGAATTTAAATTATGCAAATGCTTCAGCATATTTAGTCCTTTGAACTTTAAAATATATTTATATTCATAGCGTGTATGATTGAATTCTCCCATAAAAACTTTTAATTGTTATGCGGAGTTCTACTAAATTAGCAAAGTGGTGTAGGATATCATAAAGTCGGCCCGCCCGATTTTAAGACTTTCTTTACTGGTTTTATATGGTGTAAATATAAAATGTTTACTTTTTAGTCTGTTTAAAATACCAAGTGTAACATTATTTTAAACATGAAAGAAACGGAATTTATAGATGGATTTGATACATTCCTTTACTTCAGCATCTTCTCTTCTTGAACAATTCTCAATCCGGGGCCGTTCGAATAAACGACGATATCGTGTTTCATAAGGGGATATTCATTGTCTAATTTTTTAAAAGGAATTTCTTTGGTGGCAATAAAATGAGGTTAATCAAGTTTTCTTGAAACGGTCTTCCACATTTAAATCATTTATTGCAATTATTGTTATTATTTTTTATACCCTCCACCTTGAAAAAGAGGTCATATTTACTTTGTATATATAAAGTATATATATATATTCATGATCAGGATAAAATTCCAAGTCGATTTAACGATCCGTCGGTTGAAATCACGATACAGCCCACGTTATTTGACGCAGAGCTTCAACATTTGGCTCAATAATTTGTATTGTGTCTAGGATGATTGGTATTGAAAATGAGATATATCCATGGTACAATAAGGAGGTAGAAAAGCTTCGTAAAACTATAGAAATATAGCTCTAAAGCTTTGTCCGCTTCCTGTCAGAATTAATCAAAATTATATGCAAAAAGTTTTGACTTAAATAAAGCGAAAGATGAATGAAGTGCCCGGATTTTACTTCGAAAATATGATCCAGAGTGTCCAATCTTTCAATTTCATATTTGATATTTTGATGACTTTTGCAACATTTTTTCACGGATTTGTCTAAAAATTTGTATTTGTAGTTCATAATGGGTCCTAGCCCGGTGGCAGAAAATCGAATATTTAGTTCCACGATTTCCTATATTTATTTTTTTATACCCTCCACCATACATAGTATGGAGGGTATATTAAGTTCGTCATTCCGTTTGTAACACATCGAAATAATCATTTTAGACCCAACAAAGCATATATTTTCTTTATCAGCGTAAAAATCTAAGACGATGTAGCCCTGTCCTTCCTTCTGTACGTCTTTTGTAATCACGCTACAGTCAAAACGAATTGAAGTAGGATGCTAAAATTTTGCACAGATCTCTCTCTTGCCTGTTCGAAGATAGGCTATATAGGTCCACGATATCGTATAGCCCCCATATAACGGCACTCTCCGATATTCGGTATTTTGATGATTTTCGACACATTTTTCAACGGAATCTTCTGAAATTCTACACAAGGAGTTCCTTGTTCCCCTGGAAGATAATTATCTATACAGGTCCACGATATGATTTTTACCTCCATTTAACGGTACCTTCCTATATTCGGTATTTTGATAATTTTAGCCAAATTTTTCAACTGAATTTCTGAGTACTTTACCACCAGACATAGATTTGTCTATATAGGTACACAATATCGTATATCCCCTCATATATCGGCACCTTATAATATTAAAGTTTTTAACAGAATTTTTAATGGATTTTATTTTCGGAAATTTTTTTAATTTGTTCCAAATGGTGGAGGGTATTCATAGTTCAGCCCTGCCGAACTTACTGCTTTTTTACTTGTTTTTATATAAAAATGATTCCTTTACCCTTAGGTGGAGGGTATTAAAAGTTCGGCCCAGCCGAACTAAATGTTTTTATACTCTCCACCATAGTATGAAGGGTATATTAAGTTTGTCATTCCGTTTGTAACACCTCGAAATATACATTTTAGACCCCACAAAGGATATATATTCTTGATCAGCATAAAATTCTATGTCGATTTAGCGATGTCCGTCCGTCTATCCGTCAGTTGAACTTTTGGTATAGAAAATGGCCCCCATATATATATATTCGGCATTTTGATAATTTTTGCGACAATATTCATCGGAATTGTTTCAAATTTTATGGGTGTACAGCTGGCAAAAAATTTAGATTTATATTCGACCAAAAATTGTATTATTTTCACGCCTTTTAAAGGATACAAAAATTAAGTAAGAATATAATCCAAAACAGACAAATAAGATATTAGTCAAATATGTCATGTAGTGCCATGTTTACAATTTTTAGTTTAGTTTACAATTTTTTCAAATTTATACACTTGACAACATCTCATTGTCAAAATCTATATTCATAAATCCATTGTATACACACAAAATCAGAGATGTGAACTGTTTTTCATGCATTAGAATTTGACAAGGTAAATTACAGAAAATGCAGAGCTGGGAATGCTAATTTGAAATGGGGTTACCATTATTTCCTTGTACCATGCAGCTATTGGAACAGAGCAGTATTTTCAACATCAGTTGTTCCCATTCTACCTTTTTCGTAAAATGGACGAAATGATTTCGTTTAGGGAAGAATAAAATGTAGATATGTATATCGTAAAAAATTATGTATGTATTTTATTTATTTGATTTACAGATTTCTCTATGCATATATTTTTTGTCAACAAGTTTCGAATATGTCTCATTCTGTGAACATAATTTGATCATTTATGGTCTGTTTCAGAAACGCAATAATGTAAAAGTTCTTACTTCGATAACAGATTTTCCCTTTATGATATCGAAAAAAATTGCAGAAATAGTAGGTTTTTTTTGGTTCTGGAACAGGGCATAAGATTATTTGAATGATTTTTTTTAATTACAAATGTTAATGTCATTTTGTTTATCTGCTTAAAATGTTTACATTGCAAATAAGTTCCCATTTATATATGGAAGTCATCAGTAAAACTGGCACGATTATAACGTGGAGCACTGGGATTAACGCGATTGAGGAGACCAAAGCAACCGCGACGATAAATCACCAATGCTCCCAATGTCAAAGGTATGCCGATGAGCACACCCACCAAAAGACTAATCAAAATGACACCATCCTTGCCGGGATGATTGGTATTTTCACAAATCAATTCCTTATTGTCGGTGGAGAGTTGAAGCAATGATTTACCCTTCCAGGCGGGGGGAGTGGCACACAACACCTCAGGAGCCAAGGGTGCGGAGGTGGTGTTAATTTGTTTGATCAACGTATGAATGAGATAACGATTATTGCAATCGCAAGTCCAGGGATTGAAACGCAAGTCGATGGTGGTAATTTGATCCCAACGTTGGAACCAATTACGTTCCACCACGGAGAGGTTATTGTTGTTGAGGTAAAGCTGTAAAGAACGAGTTTAGTAAGATTTGAGGTTAAATAATTCGAAATTAATATACTTACATGTTTCAATGGTGGATAGACAAATATTTCTGGATTGGCAGTGTTCTTGGTAAATGCCAGTTCATGTATCGAAGACAAGTGCGGATTGTCAGAGGCAATTAATGTTGTCATATCTGTGTAAGAGGTAAGAGAACGTTCATTGAATATTGTTTTTTTTTTTTTTTTTAAGTAATTGATGGTACTAACTTGTGAAAACATTCAAGGCCCCTGGTCCAATTTTGGTAGTATCCGGCAAGAAGGCAATACTCAGATATTCCACGGTGTTGAGGTTTTCAGTGAAACTGAAAGTAAAATAATGACGTATTAATTATTTCTAAACGGAAAATAAGATTAAGGGTGGCCAATATGGGACATGTTCAGTGTGGGCGCTCGAGCCCATCCGGAATGGTTATTATTATACCCTCCAGCATTCTATGGAGGGTATATTAGCTTTGTCACTCCGTTTGTTACTTCTCGAAATATTCATAATAGAACCTACAAAGTATATATATTCTGGATCAGCGTCAAATTCTAAGACGATCTAGCGATGTCCGTCTTTCTGTCTCTCTGTCTTTTGTAATAACGCTTTCTTTCGAACGAATTGAGATAGACGGCTAAAATTTTGCATACATGCATAGTTTACCAGTAGGCAGGTTAAGTTCGTAACTGGTTCATGTCGGTCCACGTTTTCGTATAGCCACCATATAATGGTACCTCCCGATATTTACCGGAAACGTTTCAAATTGCGTATTGGAAGATCTAAATGGGTACTACAACCTATGGCAAAAAATTTCGTATGCAGGTCCACGTCTTCGTATAGTCCCCAGGTGACGGTACCTCGCGATACTCGGTATTTTGATGATTTTTGCGACATATTTCACCTGAATTGTAAGAAATTTCGTATTTAAAGTTCTCAATGGGTAATACGGCTATCAAAAAAAAAAAAAAAAAAAAAATCGTAAGCAGGTCCACGTCTTCGAATAGTCCCAATATAACGATTTTCATTCAAGTGGTGGTTTTCGGATTTTTTCTTTTTTTGAAAAATTTCAAGTTCTTTTCAAATGATGGAGGGTATTAAAAGTTCGGCTCGGCTGAACTTGGTTGCTTTTTTACTGGTTTTCCTTTTTGAAGTATCTTTATATATAAACGAGAATAAACGCCCAGACGAAACGGCTGGCGCTATAATCTTCAAATTTTGACTAGGGACAGTCTTGGTGCGTATGCGTGTGATGGAAATTCGTACTAAAAGTATATGAAAGGTACTAAAATGTACTAAAAAGTGATGAGTTGGTATTGGACAAACGAAATGAGCTAGAATTTGGAATGAGAGTCACCGGTGGGGTGCAGAATAGATGTATCAAAGGGTTTTTGGAAATTCCGGCTTTATGGTTACGAAAATTCTAAAATGGCACTAAACTTCTAACAGGGTAGCATTTGGTATTATGTGAACGGATAGAGCTAAAATCTTGAAATTTGGTATAAGAATCAAAATTGGAAAGTACGTTTGATATATTAAGGTGGTTTTTTAAATGTGTACTAAGTGTGCGAACTCTACTAAATGGTACTATATTTGGAATAGTTAGGTTTAGGGCGAACGAATGAAGCTGAAGTTTTGAGATTTTGTATTCGGGTCCCTGTTGGTGGTTGGTTTGTGATAATGAGGTGGTTTTGGAAATGGCTACTGTAAATGCACGAAAAGTACTAAACAGTACTTTTGGTACATTTTGGAATTGAGTGAACAGATAGTGCTCCAAATCTGAAATTTGTTATTATGGGGGATGAGCTTCGGAAATGTGTACTATAATTGTATGAAAAGTACTGAGTGGTACTATATTTGATATTGGGCGGAGGGATAGAGATACAATTCTGAAATTTGATATTTATGTTACTGATGGTATGTTGTTTTTGAGATTTGACGGTGGTTTGAATATGCGTCGTATATTTTTACGAAAAGTTCTAAATGGTACTAAATTTTGTATTAGGCGAAGAAATAGGGCTGGAACCCCACAAATTTGATATTGAGGTCTCTGTTGGTATTTGGAATTTAGATTTGGAGGTGGTTTTGGAAATGTGTACTATAATTGTAAGAAAAGTACTCAATGGTACTAAAATTTGTATTGGGTGAAGGAAAAGGTTGGAACACTCAAATTCGATATTGAGGTCTCTGTTGATATCCGCAATTGAGATATGGAGGTGGTTTGGAAATATGTACTATAATTGTATGTATTGGATATGAGGTAAAGGGATAGAGACATTTAGATTACTGGTGGTATCTGTGTTTTGGAAATACGTCTTATATTTGTATAAAAAGTACTAAATGGTACCAAATTTGGTATTTGGCGAAGGTATAAGGTTGCAACCCTCAAATCTGATATTGAGGTCTCTGTTGGATTCTGAAATTAAGATATGGAGGTGGCTTTGGAAATGTGTATCATAATTACACAAAAGAACTAAATATTACTAAATTTGGTATTGGGTGAAAGAACAGAGCTGAAATCTTGAAAATTGATATAAAGGTCGGTATTGGAATCTGAGGTTGAGGTACGGAAATTGTTTTGAAAATGCTACTAAATTTCGTATTAGGTGAAGGGATACTGCTGGAATCCTGAAATTTGATATGGATGCCACAGTTGGTGTCTGTGGTTGAGTGAAATACCGAATGTAGCCGTCATATTAGGGTCTATACTACGACGTGGACCTGCACAGATAATTTTCTGTCATAGGCTGTATAGTCCATTACGAATTTCAAATACCAAATTGGAAACCATTCCGGTGAATAATGTCGCTTAAATCACCAAAATACTGAAAATAGGGAGGTATATGGGAGCTATACCAAAACGTGGGCCTAAAATCATCAAAATACAGAATATCTAGAGGTACCGTTATATGGGGCTATACGAAGACGTGAACCTACATGGCCCATTTTCTGTCTTAGGCTGTAGTATTCATTACGAACTTCAAGTGCCAAATTTGAAACATTTCCGGTGAATAATGTCGCTTAAATCACCAAAATACTGAAAATAGGGAGGTATATGGGAGCTATACCAAAACGTGTACCTACAGGGCTCATTTTCAATACCAAAAGTCCTGCAGACATAGTATACATTTGAGTAAAGTTTTATCAACCTATTTAATTTCGTTCGAAAGCTAGAGTGATTTCCACAGATGGACTAAAGGATAGACGGACAGAAATCGCTAAATCGACACAGAATTTTATGCTGATCAAGAATATATATACTTTGAGGGGTCTAAAACGTATGTTTCGAGGTGTTACAAACGGAATGACAAACTTAATATACCCTCAACTATGAACTGTTGGAACGAATCTAATTTTTTTAAGTGGATTTATCGCTGACCAAGTAGCGGGCATTGCTAGTTTTGTATATTTTACAGAGAAAAGTAATTTTTGGCCAGTTGAACAGTGTGGGTTAGAGTATCGTTATTTTGGAAAAGTCGGGAAATACAGTTTACAGGGCTTGACAAAATGGTGGGTCGGTATATGCCATCACAAAATTGTAGTTCAATTCACTCAGACATTGCCAGATCGCCTTAGAATTTTATTCTGATCAAGAATATGTATGTATGTATGACCGATTGGGAAACATGTATATTTATGAAGAGTATGAGAACAATACTTACTTTCCTTTAACGATATCTCCGAAAAGATTTTCATCCAGTACCAATTTTTTGAGATTTTTTACCCATTTCAAGGCCACGGGAATTTCACGGAATAAATTACCAGACAGCAATAGGGTTTCCAATTTATTCGGACTGTGGAAAATGGTTTCGGGCAGATCGGACAATTCCATGAAAGACATATCCAAGGTCTAAAACAAAACGTAATCACATCAAAACTTTTGCTCCAACCAAAAAACCGCCACTTCCCCAAAACTTACCTTAACCGATGACAAACTGGCCAAGGCCACCAACGTTGGGGTGTCAATAACTTGGAAAACATTTTCACATAAAATCAAAATTTCCAAATTGGGCAAATGTTCAAACAGATCGCCGTGCAGTGAATGCAATTCATTGTGGGCCAAATCCAATTCAATCAGGGAGTTTAGCGGTTCATATTTATCCGTTGCATAGGGACCCTTAAAGACATCCGGTTGTAGGGCTGTCTTGGTCAAATTGTTATGCGACAAATCGAGTTTTGCCAATTTCGTTAGATTTTGGAATGCTCCCAAGGTAATGTTATTGATTTGATTGAAACTTAAATACAAATTCTCAACGGGATATGATGGCAGACTGGGTATATGAGTGATGCTGTTGTTGTTCAGCTTGATGGTTGTAAAAATCACATCACCATTCAGCAGAGTGTCCCATTCCTCCTGGCTGAATAGTGTATTCATCGATTTGCCGCTGCAATCGATTTGGAAATATTCCAGATCACAATGGCATTTGCTCTTACATAATGGACTGTCGGCAATTTTTATTTTTGGCTGGAAGAAGAAAAGGAAACAAACAATGGATATTTTATTTAAAGCATACTTTGGGGAGTTAATTAAAACTTCTCTTGGGATTAGGGCAATCGCTACGAATGGTTGTTTGCTGCTGGTTGAGGTCAATTGCTATGAAGGAAAATTGATTTTACCCCATTTTAAAGCATACTTTTAGGCACTTAGAAATTAATAAAAATTATTTTAGAAGAAAGTAAAGCCATAAACAAATGAAGATATAGCCAACGAAATGCCGCTTATCTTCCAAAAAAAAAGTATCAGCAAATGTCGTCTATATGGTATCCGGGGTTTGAGTGGGAATATGGAAGTCACTCAATTCTAATACGTTAAAAATAACAAAAACTGTAGGATATTTGTCAGGTGAAAATTGTTCCATAATAAAAGAAATGTGAAAAGTCGTCATCATTTGTCTATGAATAAATACGAATAAATGATGGAGGGTATAAAAACGTAAAAATTATTTTCTCTATATTTTCTTTTCGAAATTCTTACAAATATTTGATTGTAATCTAAAGTAACGTGGTAATCCGTACCAAAATTATGTTTATATAAAAAATCTCTGCCCGGCTTAACCCTGATAATTGACCAAACACAATAAATCTCACCATATAAACCTTTAAATTTATTGTGATTGGTCAATTATCAGGGTAAATCCGGGTGGAGATTTTTTATGTAAACGTACTTTTATTGTGCACCAAACGTTTAATATTAACCCGAAATACATGGAATTAGGCCTCAAAATATACAACCAAATTAGGCCTCAAAATAAGTATGCCAAATTTGATCGAAATCGGTTCAGATATAGCTATAGCTCCCATATATATTGTTCATCCGATTTGTTATTTTTGTCCTCCGCAGCCGTAATATGCACTCCATAACAACGATATTCAGGGAAATATATCAAATACAACTCAGAAATATCTTTGCCAAATTTTATCAAGATCTGTTCAGATTTGGATATAGCTCCCATATATATCTTTATCCGATTTCAAATTAATTGTGTACCAAATGGGCAATACAAGTCCGAATTTAAGAGATACAAATGCTTCGGCATATTTAGTCCATTGAACTTTAAATTATAATTATAATCCTAGCGTGTATGATTGAATTCTCCCATAAAAACTTTTAATTGTTATGCCGAGCTCTACTAAATTAGCAATCAGGTATCATAAAGTCGGCCCCGCCCGACTTTAAGACTTTCTTTACTGGTTTTTTACTTGTTAATATTTTAGATATCAGTAACAAAAGTATTTTAACTTAATCCCTTTTGAACGGCACGAGCTAAATCGGATATTATGTCTATCTTTGTACATACATCGAGTGGGAGGTCTTTAACCCTCAAACGAGTCAAGAAAGGATTCTTTTTGGTCCTTTTTTAAGATATGGCTTAAAACTTAATTTAAACGGAAACTTAACAAGTCAAAATATTTTTCAAAATTGTTTGTCATAAAATTCTACTAATAGTGCTAGAAGTCGTCAAACCCCTAAGTAGTACCGAAGCGCCAGGAATTCATATATATTAACAAGTTAAAAAGCAGTAAGTTCGACCGGGCCCAACTTTGAATACCCACCAGCATTTGGAACGAATTTTGAAATTTTATCGTTATATGGAGGCTATACGAAGACGTGGACCTACATGGCCCATTTACGAACTTGCAAAATAAACATTTGTGCAAAATTTTAGCCTTCTATCTCAATTCGTTCAAAAGATAGCGTGATTACAACAGATAGGCATACAGACAGAGAGTCGGAAATCGACTTAGAACTTTTCGCTGATCAAGAATATATATATATATATATATATATATATATATATATATATATATATATATATATATATATATATATATATATATATATATATATATATATATATATATATATATATATATATATATATATATATATATATATATATATATATATACTTATATATATATATATATATATATATATATATATATATATATATATATATATATACTTTGTTGTGTCTGACATGAGTATTTCGAGGAGTTACAAACGGAATGCCAAATATTAATATTAACATACCCTCCATAGTATGGTGGAAGAGATAAAAACACATTTTAGGTTAAAGCCATGCTTTTTGTGAGTGAGAACTTAGTGCATTTTAATAATTTTGATACACTTGTACGAATTTCTAAAACCCCTTTGGTTTTATATCGTACACAACATGAAATACCCTCATTCCAAATTTCAGATTTCAAGCTCTATCCTTTCCCAAATACTAAATTTCGTTTTTTAGAACGTCTTTATAAATCCATCTTCAAAAGTCAACCCAAAAAGTGACCTTAATACTGAATTTCAGATTTCCAACATTTTTTCTATCCTCTTATACTAAATTTAGTACCACTTAGTACTTTCTTAGTACCTGTAACTTCAAATCTCAAAACTACACACTAATATTTCAGAATTCGTCCTCCATTCGGTTCCCCACATCCAAATTCTACCACATTTAGTACCGTTTTGCACATTTCTTTCACTTAGTACACATTTCCAAAACCACCTCCTTATATCAACCCTACTTTCCCAACTTAATTCGTATACCAAATGTCAAGATTTTAGTTCTATCCGTTCACATAGTACCAAATGGTACCAAATTTAGTACGTTCTTCTATCTGTCTTGGCCACCTATGACCTGTATATCCCACTTAATTTTATATATATTTTATTTTGAACTTAAGTCAGAATTTCCTAACTTTTATGTTGTCAAAATACATTTTTTTAAATGGGGCATCGATCATTTAGCTGTGAACCGTTTTTATCGGCCAGTATAACAGCATTAAATGAAATTCTTGTACTGATAAAAAATTATTATATTCTGAGTCACATCAGTTATGTTTAGTATTTTTACACACTCAAAACAATGGATACATTGTTGCCTTACTCTTACGATTTCTTTTAAATTGATGACCCAAAACTGTTGGATTTTTTGACCGAAATAGTGATGATGCCACACAGTTATAAAAGCAAGTAAAACTAATGTGTGAAAAGTGGTCCGAGTATAGAAGGGACCATCTCAATTAGTAAAAAGCTGTATGTTCGGCCGGACCGAACTTTGAATACCCTCCATCACTTGCAACGAATTTGGGAATTCTCATAAACAATAAATATTAAAAACCCTTAAAAATACCTAATGTAGCTGTGATATTAGGGTCTATACGACGACATGGACCTGCGTAGGTAACATTTGCAATGGCTTATTGCAATATTGAAATGCGAAACTTAAAAAAAATCGAATATCGGAAGGTACCGTTGTATGAGGGCTATAAGAAGACGTGGACCTGCACAAACAATTTTCTGTATTAGGCTGTAGTATCCATTACGAACTTCAAATACCAAATTTGAAACAATTCCGGTGAAAAATGACGCTAAAATCATTAAAATACCGAATATCGGGAGGTACCGTTATATGAGGGCTCTACGAAGACGAAATGTATTTGAGGGAACTTTATGTCGACTTTCCAGCAATGGAGGGACCTATTTAAAGATAAAAACGTGCGGAAAGGCCGAACATCAGGTAGGGCCGACTATATAATACCTATATTTATTATCCTCATAGAATCGCTTTCGGAATCAATTTATGTATGTCCGTACGTCTGTCTGTCTGTCCATATATTTTTGTGAACAAAATGTAAGTCGCATTTATTATCCGGTTGAGATGAAATTTTCCAAACAACTTTTGTTTGGCCCAAGGACGAACCCTATTGGTGAGGATCGAAACAAATTTAGAATAGCTCGCAAATATAAATCAAATTTGGTGAAAATTGGTTCAGATGTAGCTATAGCTCCCATATATGTATATGTGCCATTCAATTTGGTGTTTAAGTCCTTCCAATGATATATGGTACCAGATATCAGATACAGCCCAGCAATATCTGTTTCAAATTTCATCAAGATCGGTACAGGTTTGGATATAGCTCCCGCATATATCTTTATCCGATTTCATGTTCATTGTACACCAAAAGGCTAATATCAGCCCAAATGGAGTGAATTGTGGCACTTCCGACCTAAGTGCCAAGATATAGCTATAGCCTAAAACCACAATACGCAATCTGAACCGATCTCGATAAAAGTTAGCAAAGATATTTCTGAGCTGTATTTGACTTATTTCTTCAAATATTGTTGTTACAGAGTGCATATTACGGCTGCAGAGGACAATAATAACAAATCTTATGAACAATATATTTGGCAGCTATAGCTATATCACAAGAATACATGGACATACGGGCGGACGGACAGACGGACTGACATGCATAAATCAACTCAGAAAGTGATTCTATGGAGTTCCTCAAAAGTAACTATGGGTCTATCTCGTTTCCTTTTGCCTGTTACAAACTAATGCACCAAGCCATAATACCCTTACCACTATGTGGTGTAGGGTATAAAAAGTTTCGTAGTTGATCTATTATCGCCGTCATTTGTTACTGGTAGCACTTCTATGTATGCATAGAGTTGTAGGGTACCATATAGTCGGCCCGCCAGACTTTTCACCTTTCTTTACTGGTTTAGAATCAGTTTAGTTCTACTATGAGCACAATAAGGAATGAAAATTTTAGAGTCCCTTTTTGACTTCTTCTCAATTATTTCCTTGTTTGTATTTTTCTCTGTTATATCCTCTGCAATTGTTGCATTCTGCATTCCTTAAGAGTGTATATGACACACTAAGACTCTAGTACAGAGTGGCATTTTTTTCTAGTTTCTTTAGTATTGAAATACCGTTCTGTTTGTGCCATACCCTCCTCCATACTATTAAGGGTATATGAAGTCTATAATTCCTCTCCTCGAAAAAAGCATTTAAGGCCCCATAATTATATGTATTATAGGACAGGAAAAAAACGATTCGAAAAATCTGTCTCTTTGCCCATCTGTGGAAAACCTACCTCCGAAAATCTCTCTCGAATTCGAGTAAATAGTGAAACTGGCTCGTTGTTTCGAGTATAATTTTGTGTATAATTTAATTGAGGGTATAAAAATCTGGCTCTGCTTAATTTAAAGTAGTTTTTACACTCTCAGCCATTGGCTACAGATGTAGTTGGGCAAAATAATTCAATTCCCTTTTTTGGAACCCCTATAATTGGTGAAAATTTTATGTCTCACAGAAACGTAGCACATCGTAATATTTTTGTCAGTCCTAGGCCCCTTTTCTCATGGACAATATCGACGAACTATCCCGCTTAGAAATCGAAGGAAGTATCCGATTTGGTTGATACTTCGCTCATCTCAACTTTATTTAAGTCTTGCGAGAAAATCGTAAATATAGACCTGTACATACCCGACCTTGCAACTTCCCCAAAAACTGCCGAAGTTTTGAATAATAAAATACTTATGGAGAAGAACTTCAAAACGTTCTTCAAACTTTGCATATTTTTTTACATTCAAATCTGTTTAAAGAAATAGTCTTTAGTACGTACAGGGGTGGCGCCCAATGTATATAACGGTTCCCATATAACTGTACCCACCGCTATTCGGTATTTTGATAATCCCAGTCACATCCTCGAAGTATAAAGTTGTCTATATAGGTTCCCGTGTTGGTATAGCTTCCATTTAACGGTTTCACCCATTTTATGGTTTTTGGAAAGTTTGACTGTCAAACGGTCTTACTGGTATTTGTAGTTTAAAGTGAAACACGTTTGAAATCAGATACTTTTATATAAAAATGTTTTCTTCACCTAATAGTGGAAGGTATTAAAAGTTTGGCCTGACATAATGTTTTTTTATACCATCCACCATAGGTTGTCATTCCGTTTGTAAAAGTATATATATTCTTGATCAGCATAAAATTCTATGTCGATGTAGCGATGTCCGTCCGTCTGTCCGTCTGTGGAAATCACTCTAGCTTCCGAACGAATTGAAGTAGATTGATAAAATTTTGCTTAAATGTATGTTATGTCTGCAGGACTTTTGGTATTGAAAATGGTTCATGTAGGTCCACGTTTTGTCATAGCCCCTATATAACGGTACCTCCCGATATTCGGTATTTTGATGGTTTTAGCGAATTTATTCACCGGAATTCTTTCAAATTTGGTATTTGAAGTTCGTAATGGATACTACAGCCTACGACAGAAAATTGTCTGTGCAGGTCCACGTCTTCGTATAGCCCCCATATAACGGTACCTCCCGATATTCGATATTTTGATTCTATCATTATAACCGATTTTTTTAAGTTTGGCGTCGTATAGAGCCTAATATAATAGCTACATTCGGTATTTTTAAGATATTAACCGAATTTTTACCGGATTTGATTGTTTTTGAGAATTGCCAAATTCGTTCCAAATGATGGAGGATATTCAAAGTTCGACCCGGCCGAACTTAGAGCTATGTTACTTGTTTTTACTTGTTTCAATATGACTTATATTTAATTGCTTATGGAGCGTATATTAACTTCCCTCATACCCCCATATTATGGAAGGTATATTAAATTCGTCATTCCATTTGTAACTGTTCGAAATACTCATGTCAGATTCAACAAAGTATATATATGCTTGATCAACGTAAAATTCTAAGTCGAGTTAGCGATGTCCGCCTGACTATCTGTCTGTTTGTCTATTGTAAACACGCTATCTTTCGAACTAATTGAGGTAAAAGGCTAAAAGTTTGCACACATGTGTATTTTGTCATAACGGTACCTCTAAATATTCGGTATTTTGATGATATAAACGACATTATATACCGGAATCTTTTCAAATTTCGTATTGAAAGATATTTAATTTTGTGTATGCGGGTCCACGCCTTCGTATAGCCACCAATTACGATACCTCGCGATATTTGTTAATTTGATGATTTTTTTGAGTCATCATTCACCAAAATTGTTTCAAATTTCGTATTTGAAGTTCATAATGGACGCTGAAGTTCATAATGAACTTATGACAGAAAATATAAATGCAGGACTTCATATGCCTCACATTATTCAACTATGGACTATGACAAAAAATGCGTATCCAGGTCCTTGTCTTCTTGTAGCCCCATTTTAACGGTTTTTATTTAAACGCGTATTTTTTCATAGAATTGTACATCAAATGGCTAATATATGTCCAAAAGTCCTGAATTTTGGCATATCTCACGGAAATTAATCTAGAGCTATAGCTCCTATATACATATATGTTATATCCGATTTGTGTTGAAGTCCCTCAACAATGATATTTGGATACAGCTCAAAAATACCTCTGCCAAATTTTGTCAAGATCGTTTCAGATTTGGATATAGCTCTCATGTATATCTTCAACCGATTTCGAATTAATTTTGCACCAAATGGCCAATATCAGTCCAAATGACAGGATTTTTGCAACATCCGACCGAATTCCGTCTAAAAGCAAGCACTACAAATTTGGCAAATATTGAAAAATGAGCTCGGGATAAAACCATTGAAATTCCAAAAAGTGCAAGAATTTATACCGCAACTGAATTAAAATAAACTCAAGAGAGCTATAGAGTTGTTTCGCTTTGTCGAAAGTGGTGAACTGCCGAATATGGTTTTCTCCGATGAGAAAAGATTCGTTGTCCAGCAGTTTGTAAACAACCAAAATTATCGTGTTTACTTGCCAAAGAGGTTAGCTGAAAATGTGCACCTTCGGTTGGCCACCAGAACTCAAGCGCCGGCCATGGTGATGATGTGGGCCGCTATAACAGTCGATGATCCCTCTCCGTTCGTATTAATCGACCGTGGTATCAGAATAATGTATTAAAGCCTTGGGCACGCAAACATTTTTGCCGCAGACCTTGGACATTTCAAAAGGACTCAGCACCACCGCACTCAGCACGCGCCACCCAAGAATGGTTACAAAATGAGGTTCCTGTCACTAACAAATACCAAAGTGTCGATCACCTCAAGCAAGCGCTTCGCCGGGAATGGGCCAAAATACCACAGAGCAACATTCGGGCAGCGTGTAACGGTTTCATTGATCGTTTGACGGCCATAATTCGTGTCAAAGGCGAACAAATCTAAACTTATTCTAAAATTGTATGCTATTTCCGACATTTTTTGCTTTCATTCAATAAAATTTAAAAAAAGTGTGAAAATTATGGCGTTTGACTTTGTTGCAGTTTTTATACCCTACACCACAAGGTGGTCAGGGTATTATGTCTTTGTGCATTTGTTTGTAACAGGCAAAAGGAAACGAGATAGACCCATAGTTCCTTTTGATGATCTGCATAGAATCACATTCTGAGTCGATTTATGCATGTCCGTCCGTCCGTCTGTCCGTCCGTCCGTCTGTCCATGTATTTTTGTAAACAAAGTACAGGTCGCATTTATTGCCCGATCCAGATGAAGGACGAACCCTATTGAAATTGGAGATAATCGGTCAAAATTTAGATATAGCCCCCATATATATATTCGTCCGATTTGCCTTTTATTGTGCACCAAACGTGTAATATCAGTCCGAATAGTATGGAATTTTGCACAAATCATTTGTTTGGCCCAAGGACGAACCCTATTGAAATTGGAGATAATCGGTCAAAATTTAGATATAGCTCCCATATATATCTTCGTCCGATTTGCCTTTTATTGTCCACCAAACGTGTAATATCAGTCCGAATAGTATGGAATTTTGCACAAATCATTTGTTTGGCCCAAGGACGAACCCTATTGAAATTGGAGATAATCGGTCAAAATTTAGATATAGCTCCCATATATATCTTCGTCCGATTTGCCTTTTATTGTGCACCAAACGTGTAATATCAGACCGAATAGTATGGAATTTCGCGTGTACAATCAGATTGGACCTCAAAATAAGTATGTCAAATTTAGTGAAGAGCGGTTCAGATATAGCTATAGCTCCCATATATATTGTTTATCCGATTTGTTATTTTTGTCTTCCGCAGACGTAATATGCACTCTGTAACAACAATATTTGGTGAAATTTATCAAATACTGCTCAGAAATACATTTGCTAAATTTTATCGAGATCGGTTCAGATTTGGATATAGCTCCCACATATAACTTCGTCCGATTTACATTGGATTGTGCACCAAACGTCTAATATTTGCCCAAATTGGATGAAATTTGGCACATACGTACGAATTGAGTCTAGAAGCTAGTATGTCAAATTTAGTGAAAATCGGTTCAGATATAGCTATAGCTCCCATATATGTTGTTTATCCGATTTGTTATTTTTGTCCTCCGCAGCCGTAATATGCACTCTGTAACAACAATATTTGGGCAAATATATAAAATACAGCTAAGAAATACCTTTGCTAAATTTTATCGAGATCGGTTCAGATTTGGATATAGTTCCCATATATAACTTCGTCCGATTTACCTTTTACTGTGCACCAAACGTCTAATAGTTGCCCAAATGGCACATTCGACCGAATTGAGCCCAGAAGCTAGTATGCCAAATTTGACGAAGATCGGTTCATATACAGCTATGCTCCCATATATATTGTTCATCAGGTTTCTAGTATTTGTTACCCACAGCCGTAATATGCACTCCGTAACAACGATATTCAGGGAAATATATCAAATAGAGCTCAGAAATATCTTTGCCAAATTTTATCGAGATCGGTTTCGATTTGGATATAGCTCCCATATATATTCGGATATATATATCCGATTTTAGATTAATTGTGCACCAAATGGGCAATACAACTCAGAATTTAAAAGATACAAATGCTTCGGCATATTTAGTTCTTTGAACTTTAAATTATAATAATAATCATAGCGTGTATGATTGAATTCTCCCATAAAAACTTTTAATTGTTATGCGCAGCTCAACTAAATTAGCAAAGTGGTGTAGGGTATCATAAAGTCGGCCCCGCTCGACTTTAAGACTTTCTTTACTGGTTTTTTATCTCATCCTGTTACAGCAATGTTATTTGGTACTCGATGTACAACAATCTCCGTCAAATTTTTTTGAAAATCGATTCAGAGTTTGATGTAGTTACCAAATTGTGACTACTCTTAAGTCATGATACTCATTCATATATGGTTCATACTTTTTTTTTGTTACGGGAGCTCCTAAATACGCATAGTAGTGTAGGGTATCATATAGTCGGCCTCACCCGCCTTTTGACATATTCCCTACTACTGGTTTTCAATATGTTAATTATTCAATGTCGTATGTTTATGTCATGTTTATTAACACCAAACTGGGCGCCAACTGATTGATAGATCTCACCTAACCATAACAAATCCTTTTAAAATAACTTATCAGACTTACCGTTGGTGTTGTTACGGGGGCCTTGGTTGTAGCCGGTTTAACCGTTGTCGATGTGGAATTTTCACTGGCCAAGGGTACGGCTTTTTGGGTGGTGCCTTCAGCTTGTACTTGCAACAAGTTGAAGTTGCACACAAGGAGGCAACACGCCGCAAAGGCGATTAAGCTCCATGGATGATACATTGTTCGATATATATTCTATCACTCCAAGGTACAAAGATTAGCTTTGTTTAGACGAAGAGAAAAATTTATTTTTTTCCTGGTGCTGTCGTAAAGAATTGGAGGAAAAGAAGGTGATTTACCCAAAATTAATATAAAATTAACGTTTTTCTTTTAATTGTTATTAAGCGAATGTTACACATACACATGTACTTAGTTCTTTTTTTAACTGATAGAATCGAAACCAACACCAATAATTTTGACACAAAAAACAAAAAACACGATAATGACTCAACATGCCGTCGGCTAATGCCGTTGGGAATTTCTTATCAATAAGCCATTACTTGAATGATCTTATCATAGACTTTTGTGTTTTTTTTTCTATATAGACGACATACATTCACACAAACACACATATTTATGGGATAGTACACACACTGCAATCGATTCGATTCGATTATTGTTGTTGCTCGTTTCCCCTCATTTGACAGAGAAGGGCGGAAAATAGACAACCAAAGTTAATAAAAGTTTATCAATGTCGTATAAAAATCGGTAAACACTTGGCTTTTTGGCCAGCACTTCAAAGCGATTTCACAATTATTTGCGTTTTACGTTGCCGTAAATATCGAAACGATTCGAAATCGGGTGTAAATTATCCATATGTTGCACTCACTCACAGAGTGTCATGGATTTTTTAAAATACGGAGTCTTGAGGGATCACTTGGTGTCTTAAAGCCAAATAAATGTTGTAGTCTACACAACACAGAACTCACTTCACCTACCACCAGCAACTACTAAATAATTGAGAAATTTCCTTTGATACGAATTATATCCACGAAATGAGTCGGAACTCTTATCAGCAGCATTTTGTTGTGTTATCTTATCGTTAACACTACTCTCCCTTCGGGTCTCGAAATCAGGTGCAATGCCAATTATCAAGAGAAAGTTGTAATGAGTTACTCTTAATGTTTGCTGTAAGAGAATTGGGGAGAAAAGATTGTTGACTGTTGTTCTTTGTTTTGGAAAATGTGTGTCAAATTTTGGGAAATATAAATAAATAAAATATAGAACAATTTTAAGGGCTTCAATGTGGAACTTTTTATGGCCTCTACCACATAAAAAATGAAACCTCAAAGAGGAATGTAACATATGTTAACCTGTTAATGAAATATAACAATATTATAACATTTAAATCCGTTTAAGAGAGTATTCGTTAGTATCTACTTAAAATTGTGGCGCCCAACGAGAAAAATTAAGAAATCTTTAATTCAAAATAAAGAATTTTCTTGTAAGCTATCCGAATTATTCTATGGTGCACATACCATGAACCACAAACGAACCTACAATTATATTTGTACTCTGTATCTAAGATTTGTAAGAAAATATATAGGGAACGGGTCACGTACCATGTGAACTTGGTGTATATCTTCTTAATTTCCCACACAAAATTTTCTAAACGAATGACAATTTTTGTAATCTGTTCGGTTCGAATCATTTTTAGAACTACTACGAGAACAGTTATTGAGAAAGTAAGTTATTATAAATCAGTAAGGAAAGATCAAAAATCGGACGAGGCCGACTGTATGATACCCTACACTACTATGCATATTTAGTAGAGCTCCCCTAACAGAAAAGTTCATATTGGGAATTAGACATAAATACCAGATCATACCAACTGCGAACCAAATAACATTGCTGTATAGTGCATGACATGACTTCGATAAGGATTATACTAACAAATATTTATTGGAGCAATAGATATACCGTATGAAGTTTCACTAAATGGTAAAATTCGGTTGAATATGAAAAAATTTTCAATTTGGGCTGATATTACATATATGGTGGACAATAACCGTAGAATCGAATGAAGATGTATATCGAAGGTAAATACAAATGTCAACCGATCTCGATAAAATTTAGCAGAGGCATTTTCGATCTGTATTTGATGTCCGGTATCAAATATCATTGTTGTGGAGTGCATATATGCATGTGTGGGACTTTAACACCAAATCGGATGAAACACATTTTTATCGAGCTATAGCTATATCTGAACCGATTTTCACCAAACTTGAAGTACTTGTTTCTAGAATGATTTCCGTCAGAAGTGCCAAAAATCAGTCCCTTTTGGCCGATATTAGCCTAATTTGATGTACGTGTTTCTAGACTGAATTCGGTCGAATGATGCAGGTCATTTGGACTGATATTGGCCATTTGGTGCACAATGAACCCGAAATCTGTTGAAGATGGGAGCTATATCTAAATTTGAACCCATTATCACAAATTTCAAAAGGGGTTCGTCCTTGGGCCAAACAAATGATTTGTGCAAAATTTTATCTCAATCGGATAGTAAATGCGACCTGCATTTTGTTCACAAGAATACATGGACAGACAGACGGACGGACGGACCGACAGATGGGCTGACATGCATAAATCGACTCAGAAAGTGATTCTATGAAGATCCTTAAGAGTAACTATGGGTCTATTTCGCTTCCTTCTCTATGTTACAAAGAAATGCACAAAGACATAATACCCTTACCACAATGTTGTGTAGGGTATAAAAACGACTTAAAGGGTGGTAGAACAAAAAACTCAACCTCTAGAAGAAGAGAAATGTAACAAATGATTACATGGTTACATGGTGTTAATAGAAAAAAACTATATTATTGCATTCAGATCCATTTAAGAATATGGTCAGTGGCACCTAAGCATAATGGTGGCGCTCAAAAAAAAAAAAAAAAAAAAAAAAAAAACAAATAAAAAAGCTGTAAGTTCGGCCAGGCCAAATTTTGAATACCCTCCACCATTTGGTACAAATTTGGTAATTTTCAAAAAATTAAATCCGTTAAAAATTCTGTTAAAATCTTAAAAACACCGAATGTAGCCGTATATTAGGTCCATACGACGACGTGGACCTGCATAAGCAACTTTGTCACAAGCTATTACAATATTCAAATGCGAAACTTGAAAAAATATGCTTATAATGTAGCTAAAATCATCAAAATATAGGGAGGTACCATGGGGGTTATACAACGTGGACTGCACAGGCTATAGTATCCACTATGAACTTCAAATACAAAATTTTAAATAATTCCGGTAAATAATGTCGCTAAAATCATCAAAATACCGAATATCGGAGGGTACCGTTATATGGGGGCTATACGAAGACGTGGACCTACATGGCCCATTTTCTGTTTTAAGCCAAAGTATCTATAACGAACTTCAAATACAAAATTTTAAATAATTCCGGTAAATAATGTCGCTAAAATCATCAAAATACCGAATATCGGGATGTACCGTAATATGGCGGCTATGCGAAGACGTGGACCTACATTGCCCAATTTCTGTCTTAAGTCGTAGTATCTACTACTAACTTCAAATACCGATTCCGGTAAATAATGACGCTAAAATCATCAAAATACTGAATATCCTGGGTACCGTTATATGGGGGCTATACGAAGACGTGGAACTACATGACCCATTTTCAATACCAAAAGTCCTGTAGATATAATACACATTTGAGTAAAATTTTATCAACCTACCTATGTATATTTCGAGGTGTTACAAACGGAATGACAAACTTAATAAACCCTCCATACTATGGTATATAAATAAAAAATCTGTAATTTGAAATGAAGAAATTTTTTCTAAATCCTCCGAATTATGAGAAACCCAAAAATTACTTGACGAGAAAAATATCGTACATGTGTTTGGGTTGGATTATTTCTTTATTCGGAATCTTTTTTGTGGACATATCATGAAAAACGAACCTACATTTCCAATTTTACTATAGATCTAAGATTTGTAGAAAAATTAAACCAGATAAAATTCCGAAAAATTCATGACATTTTTATTTGACTTGATAGAACTGCCTATATATATTTAATTGTTATGCTGTGTGGCATATGGCACCGTCTTGTTGAAACCGCATGTCATACAAGTCAACCTTTTGCATTGTAGGCAAAAAAAGTCAGATGTCATCTCATGATAGCGCTCACCATTCACATTGTGAGCCAGCCCGTAAACCACACCAAACGGTACTTTTTTCTGGATGCATTGGCAGCTTTTGCAATGCTTCTGCCTGATCTTCACCCCAAAATCCACCATTTTTATACCCTCCACCTTGGAAAGAAGGGTATAGTAACTTTGTCATTCCGTTTGTAACTCCTCGATATATTCATAATAGACCCTACAAAGTATATATATTCTGAATCAGCGTAAAATTCTAAGACGATCTAGCGATGTCCGTCTGTCTGTTGTAATCACGCTATCTTTCGAACGAATTGAGATAGAAGGCTAAAATTTTGTATACATGAATAATTTATCAGTAGGCAGGTTAAGTTCGTAAATGGGCCATGTCGGTCCCCGGTTTCGTATAGCCCCCATATAGCGGTACCTTCCAATATTCGGTGTTTTGATGATTTCAGAAACATTATTCCCCGCAATCGTTTCAAATTTCGTATTTGAAGTTCGTAATAAGTACTACAGCCTATGACAAAAAAGTTTTGTATGCAGGTCCAAGTCCTCGGATAGCCACCATATAACGGTACCTCCCGATATTCGGTATTTTGGTGATTTCAGCAACATTATTCACCGGAATCGTTTCAAATATCGTAATGGAAAATCATAATGGTTACTACATTCTAAGACAGAAAATTGTTTGTGCAGGTCCACGTCTTCGTATAGCCCCCATATAACGGTAACTCCCGATATTCGGAATTGTTTCAAATTTGGTATTTAAAGTTTGTTATGGGTACTACAGCTTATGATAAAAATTGTTATATGCAGGTCCACGTCTTCGTATAGCCCTTATAATACGGTACCTCCCGATAGTCGGTATTTTGACGATTTCAGTAAAATTATTTCAATACAATTATTCAAATTTCGTAATGGAAGTTCCTAATGGGTACTACAGCCTATGACAAAAATTTTTGTATGCAGGTCCAAGTCTTCGTATAGCCCCCATATAACGGATTTCGTTGAAGTTGTAGTTTTCGGATTTTTTTGAAATTTTTCTATTTCCTTTAAAATGGTGGAGTGTATTATGCCCCGCCGAATTTAGCTTCTTTTTACTTACCTCCACATTGGAAATGAGGGTATATTAACTTTGTCATTCCATTTGTAAAATCCCTAAATGTTCGCCGTAGACCTAACAAAGTATATATATTCATAATCAGCCTAAGTCGATTTAACGAAGTCCGTCTGTCTATCTGTTGAAATCACAATACAGCCCAGATTATTTGACGTAGAACGTCAAAATTTAGTAGAACAATTTGTATTGCGTCTAGGTTGGTTGGTATTGAAAATAAGATATATTGGTCCACGTTTTGGTATAGCCTCCATATAACGGTACCTCCCAATATTAGGTATTTTGATGATTTGTGTCACATTTTTTCGCGGATTTGTTTAAAAATTGGTATTTGTAGGTCATAATAGGTTCTGGCTGCAGTGGCGAAACATTGTATGTATAGGTCTACGTTTTGGTATAGCTCCCATATAACGGTACCTCCAAATATTAGGTATTTTGATGATTTGTGTCACATTTTTTCGCGGATTTGTTTAAAAATTGGTATTTGTAGGTCATAATGGGTCCTAGTTCGTGTGGTGAAATATTGTATGTATGGGTCCACGCTTTGGTATAGCCCTAGTATAACGGTACCTCCAAATATTCGGTATTTTGATGATTTTTGTCACATTTTTTTTGCGGATTTGTTTGAAAATTGGTATTTGTGGGTCATGAAGGGTCCTAGTTCGTGTGGTGAAATATTGTATGTATGGGTCCACGCTTTGGTGTAGCCCTAATATAACGGTACCTCCCGATTTTTGGTATTTTGATGATTTTTGCACACATTTTCCCACAAGTAGATGTAAAAATTGGTATTTGTGGGTCATAATGGGTTCTAAGGTTTCCTAGTAAAAGTACGGCCCGGCCGAACTTAATTTTTTTATTTGTTATACCTTACACCACATTTTGGTCGGGGTGCTATGTCTTTGTTTTGTGTTGTTGTGTTTCTGTTGTTTGTAACATAGAGAAGGAAGCGAGATAGACCCATAGTTCCTTGTGATGATCAGCATAGAATCACATTCTGAGTCGACTTATGCATGTCCGTTCGCCCTTCTGTCCGTCCGTCAATTATTGTCCAATCGAGATAAAACTTTGGCCCAAGGACGAACCCTATTGATATTAGTGATATTCGGTTCAAATTTAGATATAGCTCCCATGCATATCTTCAACCGATTTCGGGTTAATTGTGCACCAAATTGTCAACATAAAGTCCAGAATTTAGGCACATCCGACCAAATTTTGTCTAAAAGTGAATTTTGGTGAAAATCGATTCAGATATAGCTATAGCTCCCACATACAGGTTGAGAAGAAAAAACTGCAAAAAAACTTCAGAATGCTGTCATTTCTAAGTCACTCGTCCGACAGTTGTTAAAATTATTCCAGTGACAGCTCATTATATTGTTTACAAGCGTACAAAAGCATTTTGGTGAGAATTTTTGCAGAAGAAAAGTTATTCGTGATGGAATTCAAGCGTGATAGTGTGATTTCTTTATACTTGGTTGGAAAACCACCAGTGGCTATCATTAGAGCACTCCAGCATTTAAATGTGAATAAATCTTTTATGTCTCGCATCATCGCCTAATTTTGTCAAGATCGTTTCAGATTTGGATATAGCTCCTATACATATCTTTATTCGATATCAGAATTATTGTTCACCAAATGGCTAATATCAGCGCAAATGGACTGAATTTTGGCGCTTCCGACGGAATTTATGTTTTGGTATATTTTACCCGCTAAATATTATCCGATGTTCTGATCACATTAGCCCAATTTCTCAACAGAATTGTTTAAAATTTAACATTCAGAGTTTGTAAAGGGTTCTGCGGCCTGTGCCTATATTGTTATATTTTCGTAATAATAGTTACATTTACTGTTTAGTTTAATGGAACTCGTTCAAGCCTTGTTTATAAAATTTGGTCGAACTTTTGGTGGTGTATCGCATATCATAGTCTGTTTCTGTTGACTCTGTTCCTTCTCGTTCCGACTTTGAGATATTTTAGATTCTTAACATATGGTATGATGAACAAAAATTGCTGATAACAACTAGGTACACATGTACATATGTGCTGTTTTTTTTTGACATTGAAAATGTTTTTTTTTTTTCATTCCTAGACCTTTCTCAACTTTTCATTCGACGTTGGATATTGGATTTGTTTTGTGAGAACCATAAACAAAATATTAGAAAAAAATAATAAATACTTGGAGTATTCGATAACTCATTAACTTTTTCTAAGAGATGTTTCTCTCTCATTACAATTATTGCAAAAAGTTATCGAACAATATTCAGTAAAATCCATCAAAAACCCAGTAAGGAAAGATCGAAAATCGGGCGGGGCCGACTATATGATACCCTACACCACTATGCGAATTTAGTAGAGCTGCCGTAATAAAAAAAAGTTTATATTGGGAATTTATGTGAAGTAGTATAAAAGTAAGTAAAAGTTCGGGCGGGACGAACTTTTAATACCCTCTACCTTAGGGTAAAGAAAACATTTTTATATAAAAGTATCTGCATTCAAACGTGTCTCACCATAATCTTCATATACCACTAAAACCGTTTGGATGATGCAGTTAAGCTTATCAAAAAACCATAAAGTGAGTGAGCCTTTACCAAAACGGGAACCTCTATAGAAAAGTTTATACTTCAAGGATTGTCATCTATCAAATCTTCTAAAATACCAAATATGAAACAATTTCTTGGGTAAATAGGACTAGGATTACATCGGTGGGTATCGTTATATGTGCGCTATAGCAAAACGTGGAACTAGATTTTCAATGTTTTGTCACAGGGTTAGAACCCACTATAAACTATAAATACCAATTTTTATCAAAATACCGAATATCGGGAGGTACCGTAATATGGGGGTTATACTAAAACGAGGACCTATACATACAATATTTCGCCACACGAGCTAGAACCCATTGTGACCTACAAACACTAATTTTCAGACAAATCCGCGAAAAAATGTGGCAAAAAATAAAGAATATCTGGAGGTACTGTTATATAGGAGCTATACCAAAACGTAGACCTATACATAAAATGTTTCACGACTGCAGCCAGAACCCAGTATGACCAACAAATACCAATTTTTAGACAAAACCGTGAAAAAATGTGACAAAAATCATCAAAATACCAAAAATTGGGAGGAACCGTTATATGGGGGCTGTACCAAAACGTGGACCTATACATGCAATGTTTCGATACAGGAGCTAGAACCCGTTATGACCAACAAATACCAATTTTTAGATAAATCCAAATCAAAAAATGTGACAAAAATTATCAAAATACCAAAAATCGGGAGGTACCGTTATGTGGGGACTATAGCAAAACGTGGACCGATATATCTCATTTTCAATACCAATCATCCTAGACGCAATACAAATTGTTCTGCCATATTTTGCAGACTGCCGGACATCGTTAAATCGACTTAGAATTTTATGCTGATTATAAATACATATATACTTTACGGGGTCTACGTCGAATATTTAGGGTTGTTACAAACGGAATGACAAAGTTAATATACCCTCCTTTCCAAGGTGCAGGGTATAATTATCAGTATAAAATGATATATACCCTCTCTCGCCATATGGCTTAGGGTATAACAATTTTAATATTTTTTATACCCTCCACCATAGTATGGAGGGTGTATTAAGTTTGTCATTCCGTTTGTAACACCTCGAAATACACATTTTAGACCCTACAAAGTATATATATTCTTGATCAGCATAAAATTCTATGTCGATTTAGCGATGTCCGTCAGTCTGTCCGTCTGTGGAAATCACTCTAGCTTCCGAACGAATTAAAGTAGATTGATAAAATTTTGCTCAAATGTATGTTATGTCTGCAGGACTGTTGGTATTGAAAATGGACCATGTAGGTCCACGTTTTGGTATAGCCCCCATGTAACGGTACCTCCCGATATTCGGTATTTTAATGATTTTTGCGACATTATTCACCGGAATAGTTTCAAATTTGGAATTTGAGGTTCGTAATGGATACTACAGCCTAAGACAGAAAATAATCTGTGCAGGTCCACGTCTTTGTATAGCCCCCATGTAACGGTACCTCCCGATATTCGATATTTTGATTTTATCGACATTATAACCGATTTTTTTTTCAAGTTTCGCATTTGAATATTGTAATGGCTTATGACAAATGAACCTGCGCAGGCATGTCGACACGAACCTGTCGTCGTATAGACCATAATATAATAGCTACATTCGGTATTTTTTAGATTTTCACTGAATTTTTAACGAATTTTATTGTTTTTGAGAATTGCCAAATTCGTTACAAATGGTGGAGGGTATTCAAAGTTCGGCCCGGCCGAACATACATCTTTAGTTTAATTTGGAACATGAACTAAAACACCCAGCTTAATTTCAGCAAAATAGAAAAAATCATGCAAAGAATGATCATATTTTTAAGTCACATGTCCAGAAGTAGTAGTGTAAGGTATCTCATAGTCGGTTTCTTCCAACTATATTCCTTTTTATACCCTCCACCATTCTATGGAAGGTATATTAACTTTGTCATACCGTTTGTAACCTACAAAGTATATATATCCTGGATCAGCGTAAAATTCTAAGACGATCTAGCGATGTCCGTCTGTCTGTCTGTCTGTTTTAATCACGCTATATTCCGAACGAATTGAGACAGAAGGCTAAAATTTTGCATACATGCATAGTTTACCAGTAGATAGGTTAAGTTCGTAAATGGGCTATGTCGGTTCACGTTTTCGTATAGCCCCCATATAACGGTACCTCCCTATATTCGGTATTTTCATGATGTAGTAATGTGAACTACAGCCTATGAAAAAAAAATTGTTATGTGCAGTCCCCGTCTTCGTATAGCCCCCATATAACGGTACCTCCCTACATTCGGTATTTTGACGATTTCAGCAACATTATTCACCGGAATTGTTGCAAATTTCGTACTGGAAGATCCTAATGGGTACTACAACCTAAGACAGAAAATTGTCTGTGCAGGTCCACGTCTTCGTATAGCCTTCATATGACGGTACCTCCTGATACTCCATATTTTCATGATTTTTGCGACATTATTCACTGTAATTGTAACAAATTTCGTATATGAAGTTCGTAATGGGCACTACAGCCTATGACAAAAAAATCGTATACAGGTCCACGTCTTCGTATAGTCCCCATGTAACGGTTTTCATTTAAGTGGTTGTTTTCGGATTTTAAATTTTTCATTTTTTTCGAAATGGTGGAGGGTATTAGATGTTCGGCCCGGCGAACTTACATACTTTTTTACTTGTTTATGATATGATTAACAAAAATTGCTGAGTTTATTCCTAAATAAATAAGTTCATATGTTGTGTCACCTGCTCGAATAAATTGTCTTGGGAAAAATATCGACACATGTGTTGTTTTTGACATTAAAAATGTTTATTATTCATAGACCTTTCCCAACATTTCACTGGACTTTGAACATGTCTCATATGTCTAACGAGAACCAATAACAAGATATTGGAAAAATGGAATTTGATGTGTGATAACTCTCCCAAAGAATAATTTTATTAAGAAATTTACCAGACAAATGAGATATCGACTTAACACATGTACAAATTCTTTAAAAGTTTTTGTGTTATCGGACACACCTATAGAAAACCAAAAGTCTTTTGCACCATCTAACATAATGCCGAAACTTGTGTATAACAAGTAGAAAAGTATCGGTCGGTTTTGCCGACATAGGTATACCCTCAGCCAATGTTCGATTATTTGAAAATATTTTTACTTCTGTTATGAATTTTCAGACTCTTGACTCTCTATGGAGTGGGTTTTGATAAAATGGGTCAATATAGTCCATCTCGAATGGGACCTAAATAAATATGATATAAATATCATTATAAATATCCAATTTATGGGGAAATATATGAATATGGAATATTCATCTTAGGATTCTGGTTGAGAGACATATATTTAGATATAGCAAGTTGTAAAGAATCGCTGAGTTGTTTCGCAAGTTATGACAGATAAAAGTATTGAAAATTGTGCCCTCTTTGTGGGAAAGGTACCAGAAGGAGTGGACCGATATATTCCATCTTAACGCCAGTCCTTGGGTTAATATAAATATTGGGATGTGTGAAATTTGAATATAATCGGGCTCTTACAACACATTTTATAAGAGGTACCAGAAGGAGTAGACCGATATTATCTATTTTCGAACCAGACCTAGCTCCTACGCAAGTATTAGGAATTTCAAAAATTGAGCAAAATCGGATTATCGTTTCTCTTTCTGAGCAAAAAATATATATTTTTGAAAATTTCAATATTTTGTGGTGGAGGTACTTGATGGAGTGGACCGATATTGCCCATCTCCGAACCCGATTTAAGATTGACAAAAATATTACCAAATGATATATACCCTATATAGGCAATACATAAATTTACTGGGAGATAAGATGCGGAATATCTTCATAGCCTAAAATACGGAAATTAAAAAATTCTTACCCTTAAAAATATTAATTTCCCTTTTTGTTAGTTCCGAGCCATATTGTCATTATGATCACCAAACATTGAACTAAAAAAATGTTGTAATATTCAATCAACACATCGTTACAACATTATATTCAGAATGCAGTCTTCTTGAATGACTTGCTGGCTCGGAGACAATGTTTCATACATTTCTGTGTGTATGGGCGTGTGTAATTTTGTGGCGCAAAGTAGCCTTTAATTTGTTATTTGATTTGTCAATAAAATTTCGCAATTGCATTCATTTTCAAATGATTTTCCGCCTGTGAAAATATTTATGTTGGCCCATAGTCGTTGGCAAAAATTTTTCTAAACAAAAAAATAAAAATGTGCAATATTATGTCTGGCGCGATAAAGTGGCGGTGCTGCACAGTTTAGAGCTATTTTTACATTGCCCTGTCGATCGATGTCGATTATTGTTTAGAATTTGCGGATGGCAAAGAATTTCATAAAGATGCAAATTCCGACGGCAACTGATGGCCAAGTGGAGGAAAATGAATAGAGTTCCGTTATTTTTAATAGTTGCTCGCGCAACTTCAATGTCTCTCTCGTTATGACTTCTGCAAGGAAAACCAAGAAGTTTTCATCACGTAATTACATGTTGGCATTTTTGATTTTCACACATTTTCAAACAATGTTCTAGCATTTCTTTACGTTAAGGTAGGCAAAGAAGAAATCTTAAAAAAAATTATATGAAACTTACAATGTTTTTATGACAGATACAAAAGTTTTAATTATAGGTTTTAAAATAATTTGACAGCCAATTGGTCGTGTAGGAGTTGATGAGCATCAGATGTGATTGTGGTTTTAATACCCTTTCATTTGATACGGCCAAATAGTTTTAATCGAAATAATGGTTTTAAAACCTACGTCTCTTTGGCCAAAATTCGTTTTAGGACATTTGACCGACCATCCGTTTGTTGGCACGATGTTCCCGGCCGGCTCGATCCAAGGCTGGTATATTATACTGTTTTTATCAAGTTTGGAGATGTACAATATTGATACACTCCTTCTTGTACCTCAGCCATATTGCTACGTAGAGTATATATCATTTGATACGCCTAAAACGTGCCTAATCGAAATATCGGTTTAAGGTCCTATGTTTCTTTGGACCAAATCCATTTTAGGACATTTGGAGTCGATCTAGGTGTGTCCGTCCGCCTGTCTGTCTCTCTGGCTGGTGTACACGATATCTCTGGAAGGGAGTATCCGATTTGGTCCAAACTTGGTATATCGTAATGTTTTTGTCAAACTTAGATCGAGTTCAGAGATGGACAATATCGGTCTTCTGGTACTTCCCCCACAAAAGGTAAAACACTTCAAAGAAAATAATTTAATTTTAATTTAATTTATTTGGTGCAAACTGAGCAAATCTCAATATTTTATTCATTGCTAGGTCAGGTACGAAAATGGATAATATCGACCTATTCCATCAAGTAATTTCCTCACAAAGGTTCAAAATTTGGTGTAATTGTAATTCTTATAAGATGATAAATAATAACCAGATTGCCTTCAAATTACACGCATTCCCATTTTTTTATTAAGACCGTCCCACTTCTTCTGGTACCTCCCTCACAAAGGGGCAAAATTGTAAATAGCCATGAAGTTCGTAAAATGTGAAATGAGCATCCGAACCTCTCAAATTCGACACATTTCAATACTTTCATTAATATAAAATCTGATTAGAAGATGGAATATATGGGACAACTCTATTTAGTACCTCCCCCATAAGATGGCAAAATTTTGATTAATTATATATTTCATAAAATGCGAAGCAAGCATTGGATTATCTTCAAATTTCATATATCCCGAAATGGTGGGATATGGTGTTAAGATAGGATACAGGGTGAGATGAAAAAACTGCAACCAACCTTAGACTGCTGCCATTTCTAAGCCATTCGTCCGACAGCTGTTAGAATTATTCCAGTGATAGCTCATTATATTGCTTAAAAGCGTACAAAAGCATTTTAGTGAGAATTTTCCAAAAAAAAATTTATTCGTGCTGGAATACAAGCGTGATAGAGTTAAAGAGTTGCTTCGCTTGGTCGAAAGTGGTGAACTACCGAATTTGGTTTTCTCCGATGAGAAAACATTCCTTGTCCAGCAATTTGTAAACAACTAAATGATCGTTTTTACTTGCTAAAGAGGTCAGCAGAAAATGTGCACCCTCGGTTGGCCACCAGAATTCAAGCGCCGGCCATGGTGATGGTGTGTGGGCCGGCATAACAGCGGATGGTCGCTCTCCGCTCGTATTAATCGACCGTAGCATCAGAATAAATACTGAATATTATCGCGAAAATATTCTGGAGGGTGTATTAAAGCCTTGGGCACGCAAACATTTTGGCAGCAGACCTTGGACATTCCAACAGGACTCAGCACCATTTATTTGTACGACATAAACTAAATGGTACTAAATTTCATATTGGGTATTGTGATAACTGTCTAGGATTGAAATATTGACAGTTTTGCAAATGGGTACTAAAATTATGGTGATGATTTTTACCTGAAAATGTCCATATATACCTACTATATCATCGCCTGAAAATAACATAGGCTATATAAACTTTTAAAATTCCACTTGGAACTGGAGATATAGCATCAGAATCGGAGGCACCTCCAGAAGATTTAGTTTTTGAATGCATATATCAATTGATCGGTTATATATACAGTCTCCAGATTTAGAATGTGTAACGGAAATCGATACAAAAATAAATATTCCAAATTATATTGAAATCGGTTCAGATTTGGATATAGCTCCCATATATATTTTTGGACGATTTAATATTTTTGATGCGCCGAACATGCTATGTATCCCCAATTTTAAAGAAATTTGGACGGTGTAATCGAATTCGGGACAAAAATAAACTTGCCAAATTATATTAAAATCTATTCAGATTTGGATATAGCCCCCATATGTATTTTCTGCCGATTTCATCTATTTTGTGCACAAAACACGATATGTATGATTGATTCCATTGAAATTTGTAATAAGTAACGCAATCTATATCTATAAAAGAGGAAAATGTTTGTATGTTTGTTTGTTTGTTTGTTTGTAATTTATGGACTCGAAAACCGCTGAATAGATTTTCCTGCAAAATTTCCATATATACAGCAACATCGCCTGAAAGTAACATAGGCTATATACATTTTTGAATTTCCACTTGGAACTGGAGATATAGCATCAGAATCGGAGGTACCTCCCAAAAATTTAGATTTTATACGCACATATCTATTGATTGGTTGCAGATACAGTCTCCAAATTTGGAATACGTAACGGGATATGGAACAAAAATAAGTTTGCCAAATTATATTGTAATCGGTTCAGATTTGGATATAGCTCCCATACATATTTTCGACCGATTTCGTTCATTTGATGCCTCAAACACAATACGAATGTTCGATTCCAATGAAATTTGGAATGTGTGACGGGATTTAATCCGAAAATAAATTTGTCAAATTATATTGAAATCGGTTCAGATTTGGATATAGCTCCCATATATATTTTCGGCCGATTTCAAGTATTTGATGCACCAAACACGCTATGTATCCCCAATTTCAATTAAATTTTAAACGTGTGATAGATTTTATCTAAAAAATTGATTTCCCAAATTATATTGAAATCGGTTCAGATTTGGATATAGCTCCCATATACATTTTCGTCCGATTTCATGTATTTGGTGGACCAAACACGACATGTATTTCCAATTGTAATGAAATTTAAAATAAGTAACGGAATTGGGAATTTGTCAAATTAAATTGAAATCGGTTCAGATTTGGATATAGCTCTCATATATATTTTCGACCGATTTCATGTATTTGATGCACCAAACACGCTATGTATCTCTAATTTCAATGAAATTTGGAATGTGTAGCGGAAATTAAAACAAATATACATTTGTCAAATTATACTAAAATCGGTTCAGATTTGGATATAGCTCTCATATATATTTTCGACCGATTTCATGTATTTTATGCACCATACACGATATGTGTGTTCGATTCCAAAGAAATTTGGGATATGTAACGGGATTTTGATTAGAAAATAAATTAGTCAAATTATATTAAAATCGGTTCAGATTTGGATATAGCTCCCATATATATTTTCCGCCGATTTCACATATTTGATGCACAAAACACGATACGTATTTCCGATTCCAACGAAATTCGGCATGAGTGGCTAAATTTGGTACAAAAATAAATTTGACAAATTATATTCAAATACGCTCTGATGTGATTATAGCTCCCAAATATATACTCAGCCGATTTCACATATTTGATGCACCCAAAGCGAGAGAGACAAAATCTGGCACCAGCAAAAATTGCCAAATTATATTGAAATCAGTTGAGGTTTGGATATAGCTAACATATATATTTCGGCCGATTTCATACATGTTATGCACCAAACACGATATATATGACCGATTCCAATGAAATTCAGAATGTGTGGCGGAATTTGGTTATAATAATAAATGTGAGAAATTAATTGGAAATAAGTTAAGATTTGGATATAGCTCCCATATATATATATTCTCGGCCGATTTCACATATTTGACGCACCAATTTCAATGAAATGTGAAAGGTGTGGCGGAGTTTGGTGTAAAAGTAATTTTTTTTAAATTATATTTAAATCGGATCAGATTGGGATATGATTTTAATAAGAACCATTGACCCACAACGCCTTAGGCTAACACTAAAAAACAACACAACAATTTATTTGAAATATGCTTATTACGGCGAAATATGTTGCTATCTCGAATTCACTAATTGCAATAGAAATGCCACTCTACTTAAAAAAATTGCAGTTTCCTGCACGCTTGGTATTTGCTATGAAATAAATAAATACAAGGGACAAACCCTTCGTGTATTCATGTCATGTTACTGCTTTTGTAATGATTTCGTTTATTAACGCATTAAAATAGTGCAATATTTTTTTTTTTAATTTTTAAATTTGTTTTTCTTTATCCAACATATATTCGTAAATAAAATTTTGAATGCATATAAAATCAAAAGGGTAGCGAAGCGCACCGGGTTCAGCTAGTTTTGTATAATAATAAATTTGCCAAATTACATGTTATTGAGGCTACGACCATTGCGGGGAAGTATGTAGGTTCATATGTATTGCTATCGAAAATCCCTCCATTAGGTAGAAAAATGTCGTTTAACTTGAAAAGATTGCAGTTTCCTAAACGCTAGGCCTTTGCTATGATAATAACTCCCAAGGACAAACTTTTCGTGTATGCGGACTAAGTCTGTTTTTATTTCAAACTGAACAAAATTTCCATTTGAGTACTACATGAAAAAAGCTGTAAGTTCGGCCGGGCCGATCTTTGAATACTTTCCACCATTTGGACCAATTTGGCAATTTTCCAAAAAATAAAATAACATTTTTTGTTAAAATTATAAAAATACCGAATTTAGCCGTTATATTAGGGTCTATACGACGACATGGACATGCACAGATAATTTTCTGTCATAGACTTACATTAAATTTTACGAACTTAAAATACAAAATTTGAAGCAATTCTTGTGAGTAACGTCGCTAAAATCATCAAAGTACCGAATATTGGGAGATACCGTCGTATGGGGGCTATACGAAGACGTGGACTTGTACAGAGAATTTTCTGTCATAGGCTGTAGTACCCATTATCAACTTTAAATACTATATTTGAAACAATTCCGGCGAATAATGTCGCTTAAATCACCGAAATACCGAAAAAGGGAGGTGCCATTATATGGGTGTATCCATTATATGACCCATTTTTAATAACGAAAGTCCTGCAGATATAATACACATATGAATAAAAGATTTCCACAGATGGACGGACATCGCCAAATCGCCATAGAATTTTATGCTGATCAAGAATATATACACTTTGTGGGGTCTAAGATGTATAATTCGAGGTGTTACTATTGAATCAGAATAAATGCGCAATGGAATATTGAAAAGTATTGCTTTTATTGAGACAATATTTTATAATAATATAAAATTTATTTTCTATGACAAAGAAAGACTTCAAGGATTATTTGATTAAATAATAATGTTGAATTAAAGTAGTTATATGCAAAGTATTCTCAACATGCCTCCTCAACATATTATTTCTTCAATTGTATACAATGCCCATATTGGTAAAACAAAATATATGTTTTGGTTTGGGTACAGGTTTTGTAAGGGCATCCGCAATCATTTCTTTCGTTGATAAATAGCTTAACTTGACAGTCCCATCTTGTATCTTCTCCTTTATGAAGTGGTACTTGTAGTGTATATGTTTTGTTCTAGAATGGTGAGCACCAAAATCTGCCATTTTTTGTGCACTTTGAGAATCGGTGTTTATTATTATGGATTCCTCATTAGGAAAACCAATTTCTGCCAGCAGGTAACTCAAGTACGAGGCTTCTTTAGCCGCTTCCGTAAGAGCTACATATTCAGCCTCAGCACTGGATGTTGCAACTACTTTCTGTTTTTTAGATTCCCAAGAGATCACTCCTCCTGCTAGAATAAAACAAAATCCAGATTGAGATTTTCTATCATTGACATCTTGCGCCCAATTTGCATCACAAAAACCCTCGGTAGGAGCTGACGTTTTCTTGTAAGAAATAACTGCATTTCTTGTAGTACTAAGATATCTTACTACTTGTAAAGCAGCAGAATAATGTTGTTTCCTCGGATCTGTTGAAAATTGCGATAACATATTAACAGCACACGTAATATCTGGCCTACTGTGCAGTGATATGTATAATAAATGTCCTATTAATTCTTGATATTGCTTTTCGTCAACTTTTTCTTTTTCTCCTGCAACTTGCGGTTCCTTTTCTAACTTCATATTAGCTATCATGGGCATCTTGACTGGTTTGCATTTCTCTAAATTATATTTCGTTACTAACAGTTTTATGTATCCTGATTGTGATATTGAAATTTCATTTTTCTTTACATATACTTCAAGACCAATGCAATGTTTTGGAATACCCATGTCTCGGATATTAAATTTTGACTGAAGTGTCTTAACAAATTTTTCTGTCAATATCTTGTTATTACACGCAATGACTATATCGTCAACATAGAGTGCAACAATCATGCAAGATTCTGCATTGTTGATGTAATACATACACTGGTCATACTTTGATCGGTTTAAACCAAACTCTAAAATTATAGCATCAATACATTTAAACCATTGTCTTCCAGATTGTTTGAGTCCATAGATAGATTTTTGTAACTTGCATACCTTATGTTTTGTTGCCTCTTCTACAAACATCTCTGGCTGCTCCATGTAGATTTCTTCGTCTAATGTTCCGTTTAAAAATGCTGAAGATACATCTAGTTGCCGTAGTTGAAGATTATGCTCCGCTGAAAGAGCATAAATCAATCTCAATGATGTCTGTCTTACAACCGGAGCAAACGTATCCACATAATCTATACCCATAACTTGGGAGTATCCTTTGGCGACCAGTCTTGCTTTGCGTTTTTCTACTGTTCCATCAGGTCTAATTTTTGATTTAAAGACCCATCTGCAACCAACAGCTTTTCTTCCTTCTGGTAAGTCACTTAATGTCCATGTTTTGTTTTTCATCAATGATGCGTATTCTTCATTAATAGCTTCATTCCATTCGGCAGCATGGTTTGATGATAATGCTTCTTTAATTGATCTTGGGTCCATACTTTTTTCATCAACCATATGGGACGATTCATTATTTTTCCTAAATGACCATGACCTTAGTCGATGTTTAATGGATTCAAGTGGTTCTTGACTGTTCGTTCCAACAGATTTGGTGTTATTGTTATCAGGTTTATCTGGCTTCTGATTGATTCTTTCTTTGGAAATTTCTATGTCAAGCTCCTTATCATCACGTTCCAAAAGCCCGTCGTTTGATTCTTGCTCATCATCATTTGATATTTCATTATTAATATTGTCAAGAGTTTTGATTTCAAATTCATAAAATAAATCAGTATCAGCTTTTTTTGTATTCTTGAATAACTCGTTTTCGATGAATCTTACATCACAGCTCTTTATAACATTTTTGGTGCCCGGTCTCCACAACCGATATGACTTTGATTCATTTGAGTATCCCACTAATATATACTCATTACTTCTTGCTTCCCATTTGGATTTAGACTTCTTATTTAGGGCAAATGCTTTACATCCTATTTGCCGCAGATGTTTCACGCACGGTCTCTTACCTGTCCACAATTCTTCAGGGGTTTTTCCATTATTTAAATTTGTTGGACATCGATTTCTAATATATGCTGATGTATTTATAATTTCAGCCCACAAAGAAGTCGGTAGATCAGCCTCTAACATATAACAGCGACCCATCTCGACTAACGTCCGATTCATACGTTCGGCAACTCCATTCTGCTGTGGGGTGTATTCTACAGTAAGCTGACGATGAATACCACAATCTTTCAAGAACTTTGAAAATTTTTCGCTGACTAATTCTTTGGCATTATCACTTCGCAATATCTTAATTCTCTTTCCAGTCTCATTTTCTACAATTGCCTTAAATTCCTTAAAAGCCTCTAAATATTGATCTTTATGTCTGAGAAAATAGACAAAAACTTTTCGTGAGAAATCATCGATGAATGTTGCAAAATAAAGGCTTCTTCCCATTGACTCACACCTCATTGGACCACATAGGTCTGTATGAATAAGTTGCAACACATCGGTGGATGATTTTTCATTCTTTCGGGGAAAAGATTTTCTTGTTTGTTTTCCACGAATGCACGCTTCTCAATCAATTTTTATTGTCTTCAAGCTAGGTAATCCTTTCACCATTTGAAAAGATGATAGCTTACTCAGATCTTTGCAGTTTAAATGACCATAACGCCCATGCCATAATTTAAACTCATTTTCAGCACTTTTACTCACAGAATTTGCGGCTATCTCCTTTTCAAATATGTTGACAGTATATATGCTATTTTTCTTACAGCCTTCTATCAGGATATTGCCCTTTCGCATAATAAATGCCTTATTTTCTTCCATTACTACTTTGCAACCTGAATCAGTGGCCTTACTGGTAGACAAGAGATTGTGCTTTAAATCTGGTACATATAAGACGTTATTTAAGTAAATGGCCTTTTCTCCGCTAACATTTACACAAATCGCCACTTTCCCTATGCCTTTGATATCTATTCCTTTATCATCCGCTAACTTGACGTTTCCAGTATAGCTCGTGTCAAGATTAAGAGAAAGAGATTTATCATTGCACATGTGTGATGATGCGCCACTGTAGCGCCCAAAGAATTTTCCTTGTCTTCACTGGATCTTGAGTTCCATTCAATAGATATTTTCGCTCTGCAGTCTTTAGCCTTGTGTCCTTTTTTCTTACACCGAAAACATGTTATTGTCTTTTTGTACCTACCTTCCATTAGATTTGGTTTGTAATTCGGATACGTTTCTGCCTTCTTCTTGAAATGCTTTGCTTTCATTGCAGCATCTTGGCTTACTTCAACTTTTTCGCCAATTTCAAGCAACCTTGCCTTCAAGACATCAAGTTTTGGAAATTCGTTAGCAGTATCAACAGCCGCCTTAACGGCTGAAAATTTATCTGGTAACGCATCGACAATTACAACAGCTTGCAGATCTTCATCGAGTTCAACCCCCATTTCCGATATTGATGATGAACCCGTTTCAAACTCGATAAAAAACTCAGAAATAGTTTGATTATCCGACATTTTCAAGTTCAGCAGTTTCCTATAACACTCAATTTTTTTTCTTGTTGTTTTGCGGTCGTATGTATCTTGAAGATGCTTCCACATTTCGCTTGACGTTTTTATATTCCTTACCGTGTTCACTATATTCGGTTCCAATGCTATCAAAATCTCGGCTCTTGCATCCATATCCTTTTCGATAAACCTTTGTAAAACTTCCATTTTTTCTTCAAATTCAGCTCGTTGTTCGTTTGTAGGATTTCTGGGGAGACTGCCTATATTTGGTGCTTTATCCACTCCCAACACAATGTTAAGCAGTCTGTTTTTGTGCAAAACAGCTTCCATCTGTGTCTTCCAGGTCAAATAATTATTTCCGTTGAATAACGGAATACGGCCATTATACGATGTCATTATTTGTTCTTCAGCACGAGATCTTAACTCACACAACCCAAAAATTGAATATATTTGTTCTCACCAAATTATTGTTTAAATTAATCCTTCAGATTTTTCCTTATATCCCCGTTATGGCGCTGGGCCCATAACCTATTGAATCAGAATAAATGCGCAATGGAATATTGAAAAGTATTGCTTTTATTGAGACAATATTTTATAATAATATAAAATTTATTTTCTATGACAAAGAAAGACTTCAAGGATTATTTGATTAAATAATAATGTTGAATTAAAGTAGTTATATGCAAAGTATTGTCAACAGTTACAAACGGAATGAGAAACTTAATATACCCTCCATACTATGGTGGAGGGTATAAAAAGTCCTAGCACGAAGTGTTGGAACGAATCTTTTATTTAAAGATGTACTTTTCGTTAACGAAGTAGCGGGCACTTGCTAGTCTCATATAAACCGAAAGAGGTACCATACACAGGCCAAATTTTGCACATCGTAATATTTCTATCAGAATTAGATCAAGTGATAATATGAATAATATTCGACTATACTTTCTAGTGCCTCCAAACTTTTATAAAATAATAAGGGTGATTTTTAAGAGCTAAGTGAAATTGGACAAAGCACACATACAAATCAAAAAAAAAAAAAAAAAAGAACAGAAAGAATACAATTCAGATTTCATGTTCTTCTTATAACATACGAATCCTACAACTTCTTAAGATGTGATTTTTGTTCAAGCTCTTTCAAAATAAATTTTTGAAATAGTTTTGCCATAGCTCCACAATTATTGACCTTGTGGATTTTTAAGAAGCATGTGTATATTTCTAGCACAAAAGCATAATCTTCTTGACCTACTGATCTAACTCAAATGTGTTTTCTTTTCGATCGTCTTCCCGAAATAATTTCCGGCATTAAAGATATTTAAAAAAACCATTGGCAATGGGGATGACTTCATTTTGGATACACGAAGTCACATTTCACCACAAAATATATAAACAAAGATGCACGTGTACACGATGTTTCGTTTAATATTGAATCAGAAATTAAATACAAACAAATATATGTATGTATGTGTGAATATGAAATGGTGGCCACAACTTGCCATTAGACAACAAAATACTACAAATTAATGACATCAATGGATGAAACTAAACCGCCAACCAATCGAAGAGGAAGCCAAGAAACGACACCAGAAAAACAAAACCACATGAAACGACCATCGAAAGAGTTTATGAATGAACTCAAAAAAAAAAAAAAAAAAGAACAGATTTTGAAGAACATTTGTTGTGGCGTCACTAATTCAAAGCAGATTTTGTCCGCTTTGTTTTGTTGCTGTCGTTGTGTCTTGTATTGCATTTCAGTTTTGGTTGGCATAAAATCGGTTTCCGATTCTACGACAAAAATAGAGTATTTTTTGTTTCTAATAGAAAGACAAATAAACTGACAGACATAGAGGTAGAACGACATAAATGCCAACAATGTTGTGATGGACATTGAAGACAAACAGAGAGACAGCGAATAAAATGGAAATGTAATTAATAGCGGGCATTTGAAGAATAGGAAATAGTATTTTCAATAAAATCGCAAATTGGATAATATTCATAAATGTTCCCCGACAGAACAACATGAATGGTGACCGACTTCCACAGGGGACCAACTTCCCGAAATGTCAATATTTAAGGAGTTGTGAGAACTTTGAAATAGGCTATTTTTCCTATTTAAGAAACTGCAATTAAAACCAGTAAAGAAAGTCCTAAAGTCGGGCGGGGCCGACTTTATGATACCCTACACCACTTTGCTAATTTAGTAGAGCTGCGCATAACAATTAAAAGTTTTTATGGGAGAATTCAATCATACACGCTATGATAATAATTATAATTTAAAGTTCAAAAGACTAAATTTGCCGAAGCCTTTGTATCTTTTAAATTCGGACTTGTATTGCCCATTTGGTGCACAATTAATTTTAAATCGGATAAAGTTATATATGGCAAAGATATTCCTGAGCTGTATTTGATATATTTCCCTGAATATCGTTGTTACGGAGTGCATATTACGGCTGTGGATAACAAATATAACAACTCGGATAAACAGTATATATGGGAACTATAGCTATATCTGAACCGATCTTCACCAAATTTGACATACTAGATTCTAGACTCAATTCGGCCATAAGTGCCAAATTCCATCCCATTTGGCCTATATTAGGCGATTGGTGCACAATAAAAGGTAAATCAGACGAAGTTGTATATGGGGCTATAACAAAATTTTGACCGATTATCTCCAATTTCAACAGGGTTCGTCCTTGGGAAAAACAATTGATTTGTGCAAAATTTCATCTGGACAGGGCAATATATGCGAACTGTACTTTGTTTACAAAAAACATGGACAGACGGACGGACATGCATAAATCGACTTAGAATGTGACTCTATGCAGATTATCAAAAGGAACTATGGGTCTATCTCGTTTCCTTTTGTCTGTTACAAACAAATGCACAAAGACATAATACCCTGACTACTTTGTGGTGTAGGGTATAAAAATATCCAACTTTAAAATTCTCATAACCCCTTAAATATTGACATTTTGGAGTTTTTAGCATCGTTTTGATTGTAGATATTTAAAGCGGGATTTTTGGCAACGTTTTTTATTGCAGAGCTTTAAAGAGGAAAAATAGCCCATTTTAAAACGCTCATAACTCCTTAAATATTGATATTTCGGGGTTTTTAGCATCGTTTTAATTGCAGATATTTAAAGAGGAAAAATAGCCTATTTTAAAACGCTCATAACTCCTTAAATATTGACATTTCGGGGTTTTAGCATCGTTTTGATTGCAGATATTTAAAGAGGAAAAATAGCCTATTTTAAAACGCTCATAACTCCTTAAATATTAACATTTCGGGGTTTTTAGCATCATTTCGATTGCAGTTTCTTTATAGCATATTTTAAAACGCTCATAACTCCTTAAATATTGACATTTCGGGGTTTTTAGCATCATTTTGATTGCAGTTTCTTTATAGCCCATTTTAAATGCTCATAACTCCTTAAATATTGACATTTCGGGGTTTTAGCATCGTTTTGATTGCAGATATTTAAAGAGGAAAAATAGCCTATTTTAAAACGCTCATAACTCCTTAAATATTGACATTTCAGGGTTTTTAGCATCGTTTTGATTGCAGATATTTAAAGAGGAAAATAGCCTATTTTAAAACGCTCATAACTCCTTAATATTGACATTTCAGGGTTTTTAGCATCGGTTTGATTGCAGATATTTAAAGACGCTCATAACTCCTTAAATATTGACATTTCAGGGTTTTTAGCATCGTTTTGATTGCAGTTTCTTTATAGCATATTTTAAAACGCTCATAACTCCTTAAATATTGACATTTCAGGGTTTTTAGCATCGTTTTGATTGGAGATATTTAAGGAGGAAAAATAGCCTATTTTAAAACACTCATAACTCCTTAAATATTGACATTTCGAGCTTTTTAGCATCGTTTTGATTGCAGATATTTAAAGAGGAAAAATAGCCTATTTTAAAACGCTCATAATTCCTTAAATATTGACATTTCAGGGTTTTTAGCATCGTTTTGATTGGAGATATTTAAGGAGGAAAAATAGCCTATTTTAAAACACTCATAACTCCTTAAATATTGACATTTCGAGCTTTTTAGCATCGTTTTGATTGCAGATATTTAAAGAGGAAAAATAGCCTATTTTAAAACGCTCATAATTCCTTAAATATTGACATTTCGGGGTTTTTAGCATCGTTTTGATTGCAGATATTTAAAGAGGAAAAAATAGCCTATTTTAAAACGCTCATAACTCCTTAAATATTGACATTTCGGGGTTTTTAGCATCGTTTTGATTGCAGATATTTAAAGAGGAAAAATAGCCCATTTAAAACGCTCATAACTCCTTAAATATTGACATTTCGGGGTTTTTAGCATCGTTTGATTGCAGATATTTAAAGAGGAAAAATAGCCTATTTTAAAACGCTCATAACTCCTTAAATATTGACATTTCGGGGTTTTTAGCATCGTTTTGATTGCAGATATTTAAAGAGGAAAAATAGCCTATTTTAAAACGCTCATAACTCCTTAAATATTGACATTTCGGGGTTTTTAGCATCGTTTTGATTGGAGATATTTAAAGAGGAAAAATAGCCTATTTTAAAACGCTCATAACTCCTTAAATATTGACATTTCGGGGTTTTTAGCATCGTTTTGATTGCAGATATTTAAAGAGGAAAAATAGCCTATTTTAAAACGCTCATAACTCCTTAAATATTGACATTTCGGGTTTTTTAGCATCGTTTTGATTGGAGATATTTAAAGAGGAAAAATAGCCTATTTTAAAACGCTCATAACTCCTTAAATATTGACATTTCGGGGTTTTTAGCATCGTTTTGATTGCAGATATTTAAAGAGGAAAAATAGCCTATTTTAAACGCTCATAACTCCTTAAATATTGACATTTCGGGGTTTTTAGCATCGTTTTGATTGGAGATATTTAAAGAGGAAAAATAGCCTATTTTAAAACGCTCATAACTCCTTAAATATTGACATTTCGGGGTTTTTAGCATCGTTTTGATTGCAGATATTTAAAGAGGAAAAATAGCCTATTTTAAAACGCTCATAACTCCTTAAATATGACATTTCAGGGTTTTTAGCATCGTTTTGATTGCAGATATTTAAAGAGGAAAAATAGCCTATTTTAAAACGCTCATAACTCCTTAAATATTGACATTTCGGGGTTTTTAGCATCGTTTTGATTGCAGATATTTAAAGAGGAAAAATAGCCTATTTTTAAAACGCTCATAACTCCTTAAATATTGACATTTCGGGGTTTTTAGCATCGTTTTGATTGGAGATATTTAAAGAGGAAAAATAGCCTATTTTAAAACGCTCATAACTCCTTAAATATTGACATTTCGGGGTTTTAGCATCGTTTTGATTGCAGATATTTAAAGAGGAAAAATAGCCTATTTAAAACACTCATAACTCCTTAAATATTGACATTTCGAGCTTTTTAGCATCGTTTTGATTGCAGATATTTAAAGAGGAAAAATAGCCTATTTTAAAACGCTCACAATTCCTTAAATATTGACATTTCGGGGTTTTTAGCATCGTTTTGATTGCAGATATTTAAAGAGGAAAAATAGCCTATTTTAAAACGCTCATAACTCCTTAAATATTGACATTTCGGTGTTTTTAGCATCGTTTTGATTGCAGATATTTAAGAGGAAAAATAGCCTATTTTAAAACGCACATAACTCCTTAAATATTGACATTTCAGGGTTTTTAGCATCGTTTTGATTGCAGATATTTAAAGAGGAAAAATAGCCTATTTTAAAACGCTCATAACTCCTTAAATATTGACATTTCGGGGTTTTTAGCATCGTTTTGATTGCAGATATTTAAAGAGGAAAAATAGCCTATTTTAAAACGCTCATAACTCCTTAAATATTGACATTTTGGGCTTTTTAGCATCGTTTTGATTGGAGATATTTAAAGAGGAAAAATAGCCTATTTTAAAACGCTCATAACTCCTTAAATATTGACATTTCGGGGTTTTTAGCATCGTTTTGATTGCAGATATTTAAAGAGGAAAAATAGCCTATTTTAAAACGCTCATAACTCCTTAAATATTGACATTTCAGGGTTTTAGCATCGTTTGATTGCAGATATTTAAAGAGGAAAAATAGCCTATTTTAAAACGCTCATAACTCCTTAAATATTGACATTTTGGGCTTTTTAGCATCGTTTTGATTGGAGATATTTAAAGAGGAAAAATAGCCTATTTTAAAACGCTCATAACTCCTTAAATATTGACATTTCGGGGTTTTTAGCATCGTTTTGATTGCAGATATTTAAAGAGGAAAAAATAGCCTATTTTAAAACGCTCATAACTCCTTAAATATTGACATTTCGGGGTTTTTAGCATCGTTTTGATTGCAGATATTTAAGAGGAAAAATAGCCTATTTTAAAACGCTCATAACTCCTTAAATATTGACATTTCGGGGTTTTTAGCATCGTTTTGATTGCAGATATTTAAAGAGGAAAAATAGCCTATTTTAAAACGCTCATAACTCCTTAAATATTGACATCTCGAGCTTTTTAGCATCGTTTTGATTGCAGATATTTAAAGAGGAAAAATAGCCTATTTTAAAACGCTCATAACTCCTTAAATATTGACATTTCGGGGTTTTTAGCATCCTTTTGATTGCAGATATTTAAAGAGGAAAAATAGCCTATTTTAAAACGCTCATAACTCCTTAAATATTAACATTTCGGGGTTCTTAGCATCGTTTCGATTGCAGTTTCTTTATAGCATATTTTAAAACGCTCATAACTCCTTAAATATTGACATTTCGGGGTTTTTAGCATCGTTTTGATTGCAGATATTTAAAGAGGAAAAATAGCCTATTTTAAAACACTCATAACTCCTTAAATATTGACATTTCGAGCTTTTTAGCATCGTTTTGATTGCAGATATTTAAAGAGGAAAAATAGCCTATTTTAAAACGCTCATAACTCCTTAAATATTGACATTTCGGGGTTTTTAGCATCGTTTTGATTGGAGATATTTAAAGAGGAAAAATAGCCTATTTTAAACGCTCATAACTCCTTAAATATTGACATTTCGGGGTTTTTAGCATCGTTTTGATTGCAGATATTTAAAGAGGAAAAATAGCCTATTTTAAAACGCTCATAACTCCTTAAATATTGACATTTCGGGGTTTTTAGCATCGTTTTGATTGCAGATATTTAAAGAGGAAAAATAGCCTATTTTAAAACGCTCATTACTCCTTAAATATTGACATTTCGGGGTTTTTAGCATCGTTTTGATTGCAGATATTTAAAGGGGAAAATAGCCCATTTTAAAACGCTCATAACTCCTTAAATATTGACATTTCGGGGTTTTTAGCATCGTTTTGATTGCAGATATTTAAAGAGGAAAAATAGTCTATTTTAAAACGCACATAACTCCTTAAATATTGACATTTCGGGGTTTTTAGCATCGTTTTGATTGCAGATATTTAAAGAGGAAAAATAGCCTATTTTAAAACGCTCATAACTCCTTAAATATTGACATTTCGTGGTTTTTAGCATCGTTTTGATTGCAGATATTTAAAGAGGAAAAATAGCCTATTTTAAAACGCTCATAACTCCTTAAATATTGACATTTCGGGGTTTTCAGCATCGTTTTGATTGGAGATATTTAAAGAGGAAAAATAGCCTATTTTAAAACGCTCATAACTCCTTAAATTATGACATTTCGGGGTTTTTAGCATCGTTTTGATTGCAGATATTTAAAGAGGAAAAATAGCCTATTTTAAAACGCTCATAACTCCTTAAATATTGACATTTCGGGGTTTTTAGCATCGTTTTGATTGCAGATATTTAAAGAGGAAAAATAGCCTATTTTAAAACGCTCATAACTCTTAAATATTGACATTTCAGGGTTTTTAGCATCGTTTTGATTGCAGATATTTAAAGAGGAAAAATAGCCTATTTTAAAACGCTCATAACTCCTTAAATATTGACATTTCGGGGTTTTTAGCATCGTTTTGATTGCAGATATTTAAAGGGGAAAAATAGCCCATTTTAAAACGCTCATAACTCCTTAAATATTGACATTTCGGGGTTTTAGCATCGTTTTGATTGCAGATATTTAAAGAGGAAAAATAGCCTATTTTAAAACGCTCATAACTCCTTAAATATTGACATTTCGGGGTTTTTAGCATCGTTTGATTGCAGATATTTAAAGGGGAAAAATAGCCCATTTTAAAACGCCCATAACTCCTTAAATATTGACATTTCGGGGTTTTTTAGCATCGTTTTGATTGCAGATATCTAAAGAGGAAAATAGCCTATTTTAAAACGCTCATAACTCCTTAAATATTGACATTTCGGGGTTTTTAGCATCGTTTGATTGCAGATATTTAAAGGGGAAAAATAGCCCATTTTTAAAACGCTCATAACTCCTTAAATATTGACATTTCGGGATTTTTAGCATCGTTTTGATTGCAGATATTTAAAGAGGAAAAATAGCCTATTTTAAAACGCTCATAACTCCTTAAATATTGACATTTCAGGGTTTTTAGCATCGTTTTGATTGCAGATATTTAAAGAGGAAAAATAGCCTATTTTAAAACGCTCATAACTCCTTAAATATGACATTTTGGGCTTTTTAGCATCGTTTTGATTGGAGATATTTAAAGAGGAAAAATAGCCTATTTTAAAACGCTCATAACTCCTTAAATATTGACATTTCGGGGTTTTTAGCATCGTTTTGATTGCAGATATTTAAAGAGGAAAAATAGCCTATTTTAAAACGCTCATAACTCCTTAAATATTGACATTTCGGGGTTTTTAGCATCGTTTTGATTGCAGATATTTAAAGAGGAAAAATAGCCTATTTTAAAACGCTCATAACTCCTTAAATATTGACATTTCGGGGTTTTTTAGCATCGTTTTGATTGCAGATATTTAAAGAGGAAAAATAGCCTATTTTAAAACGCTCATAACTCCTTAAATATTGACATCTCGAGCTTTTTAGCATCGTTTTGATTGCAGATATTTAAAGAGGAAAAATAGCCTATTTTAAAACGCTCATAACTCCTTAAATATTGACATTTCGGGGTTTTTAGCATCGTTTTGATTGCAGATATTTAAAGAGGAAAAATAGCCTATTTTAAAACGCTCATAACTCCTTAAATATTAACATTTCGGGGTTCTTAGCATCGTTTCGATTGCAGTTTCTTTATAGCATATTTTAAAACGCTCATAACTCCTTAAATATTGACATTCGGGGTTTTTAGCATCGTTTTGATTGCAGATATTTAAAGAGGAAAAATAGCCTATTTTAAAACACTCATAACTCCTTAAATATTGACATTTCGAGCTTTTTAGCATCGTTTTGATTGCAGATATTTAAAGAGGAAAAATAGCCTATTTTAAAACGCTCATAACTCCTTAAATATTGACATTTCGGGGTTTTTAGCATCGTTTTGATTGGAGATATTTAAAGAGGAAAAATAGCCTATTTTAAAACGCTCATAACTCCTTAAATATTGACATTTCGGGGTTTTTAGCATCGTTTTGATTGCAGATATTTAAAGAGGAAAAATAGCCTATTTTAAAACGCTCATAACTCCTTAAATATTGACATTTCGGGTTTTTAGCATCGTTTTGATTGCAGATATTTAAAGAGGGAAAAAATAGCCTATTTTTAAAACGCTCATTACTCCTTAAATATTGACATTTCGGGGTTTTTAGCATCGTTTTGATTGCAGATATTTAAAGGGGAAAATAGCCCATTTTAAAACGCTCATAACTCCTTAAATATTGACATTTCGGGGTTTTTTAGCATCGTTTTGATTGCAGATATTTTAAAGAGGAAAAATAGTCTATTTTAAAACGCACATAACTCCTTAATATTGACATTTCGGGGTTTTTAGCATCGTTTTGATTGCAGATATTTAAAGAGGAAAAATAGCCTATTTTAAAACGCTCATAACTCCTTAAATATTGACATTTCGTGGTTTTTAGCATCGTTTTGATTGCAGATATTTAAAGAGGAAAATAGCTATTTTAAAACGCTCATAACTCCTTAAATATTGACATTTCGGGGTTTTTAGCATCGTTTTGATTGGAGATATTTAAAGAGGAAAATAGCCTATTTTAAAACGCTCATAACTCCTTAAATTATGACATTTCGGGGTTTTTAGCATCGTTTTGATTGCAGATATTTAAAGAGGAAAAATAGCCTATTTTAAACGCTCATAACTCCTTAAATATTGACATTTCGGGGTTTTTAGCATCGTTTGATTGCAGATATTTAAAGAGGAAAAATAGCCTATTTTAAAACGCTCATAACTCCTTAAATATTGACATTTCAGGGTTTTTAGCATCGTTTTGATTGCAGATATTTAAAGAGGAAAAATAGCCTATTTTAAAACGCTCATAACTCCTTAAATATTGACATTTCGGGGTTTTTAGCATCGTTTTGATTGCAGATATTTAAAGGGGAAAAATAGCCCATTTTAAAACGCTCATAACTCCTTAAATATTGACATTCGGGGTTTTTAGCATCGTTTTGATTGCAGATATTTAAAGAGGAAAAATAGCCTATTTTAAAACGCTCATAACTCCTTAAATATTGACATTTCGGGGTTTTTAGCATCGTTTTGATTGCAGATATTTAAAGGGGAAAAAATAGCCCATTTTAAAACGCCCATAACTCCTTAAATATTGACATTTCGGGGTTTTTAGCATCGTTTTGATTGCAGATATCTAAAGAGGAAAAATAGACTATTTTAAAACGCTCATAACTCCTTAAATATTGACATTTCGGGGTTTTTAGCATCGTTTTGATTGCAGATATTTAAAGGGGAAAAATAGCCCATTTTAAAACGCTCATAACTCCTTAAATATTGACATTTCGGGATTTTTAGCATCGTTTTGATTGCAGATATTTAAAGAGGAAAAATAGCCTATTTTAAAACGCTCATAACTCCTTAAATATTGAAATTTCGGTGTTTTTAGCATCGTTTTGATTGTAGATATTTAAAGGGGAAAAATAGCCCATTTTAAAACGCTCATAACTCCTTAAATATTGACATTTCGTGGTTCTTAGCATCGTTTCGATTGCAGTTTCTTTATAGCATATTTTAAAACGCTCATAACTCCTTAAATATTGACATTTCGGGGTTTTTAGCATCGTTTTGATTGCAGATATTTAAAGGGGAAAAATAGCCCATTTTAAAACGCTCATAACTCCTTAAATATTGACATTTCGGGGTTTTTAGCATCGTTTTGATTGCAGATATTTAAAGAGGAAAAATAGCCTATTTTAAAACGCTCATAACTCCTTAAATATTGACATTTCGGGGTTTTTAGCATCGTTTTGATTGGAGATATTTAAAGAGGAAAAATAGCCTATTTTAAAACGCTCATAACTCCTTAAATATTGACATTTCGGGGTTTTTAGCATCGTTTTGATTGGAGATATTTAAAGAGGAAAAATAGCCGATTTTTAAAACGCTCATAACTCCTTAAATATTGACATTTCGGGGTTTTTTAGCATCGTTTTGATTGCAGATATTTAAAGAGGAAAAATAGCCTATTTTAAAACGCTCATAACTCCTTAAATATTGACATTTCAGGGTTTTTAGCATCGTTTGGATTGCAGATATTTAAAGAGGAAAAATAGCCTATTTTAAAACGCTCATAACTCCTTAAATATTGACATTTCGGGCTTTTTAGCATCGTTTTGATTGCAGATATTTAAAGGGGAAAAATAGCCCATTTTAAAACGCTCATAACTCCTTAAATATTGACATTTCGGGGTTTTTAGCATCGTTTTGATTGCAGATATTTAAAGGGGAAAAATAGCCCATTTTAAAACGCTCATAACTCCTTAAATATTGACATTTCGTGGTTCTTAGCATCGTTTCGATTGCAGTTTCTTTATAGCATATTTAAAACGCTCATAACTCCTTAAATATTGACATTTCGGGGTTTTTAGCATCGTTTTGATTGCAGATATTTAAAGGGGAAAAATAGCCCATTTTAAAACGCTCATAACTCCTTAAATATTGACATTTCGTGGTTCTTATCATCGTTTCGATTGCAGTTTCTTTATAGCCTATTTTAAAACGCTCATAACTCCTTAAATATTGACATTTCGGGGTTTTTAGCATCGTTTTGATTGCAGATATTTAAAGGGGAAAAATAGCCCATTTTAAAACGCTCATAACTCCTTAAATATTGACATTTCGTGGTTCTTAGCATCGTTTCGATTGCAGTTTCTTTATAGCATATTTTAAAACGCTCATAACTCCTTAAATATTGACATTTCGGGGTTTTTACCATCGTTTTGATTGCAGTTTCTTTATAGCCCATTTTAAAATGCTCATAACTCCTTAAATATTGACATTTCGGGGTTTTTAGCATCGTTTTGATTGCAGATATTTAAAGAGGAAAAATAGCCTATTTTAAACGCTCATAACTCCTTAAATATTGACATTTCGGGCTTTTTAGCATCGTTTCGATTGCAGTTTCTTTATAGCCCATTTTAAAATGCTCATAACTCCTTAAATATTGACATTTCGGGGTTTTTAGCATCGTTTTGATTGCAGATATTTAAAGAGGAAAAATAGCCTATTTTAAAACGCTCATAACTCCTTAAATATTGACATTTCGGGCTTTTTAGCATCGTTTTGATTGCAGTTTCTTTATAGCCCATTTTAAAATGCTCATAACTCCTTAAATATTGACATTTCGGGGTTTTTAGCATCGTTTTGATTGCAGATATTTAAAGAGGAAAAATAGCCTATTTTAAAACGCTCATAACTCCTTAAATATTGACATTTCGGGGTTTTTAGCATCGTTTTGATTGCAGTTTCTTTATAGCCCATTTTAAAATGCTCATAACTCCTTAAATATTGACATTTCGGGGTTTTTAGCATCGTTTTGATTGCAGATATTTAAAGAGGAAAAATAGCCTATTTTAAAACGCTCATAACTCCTTAACTATTGACATTTCGGGGTTTTTAGCATCGTTTTGATTGCAGTTTCTTTATAGCCCATTTTAAAATGCTCATAACTCCTTAAATATTGACATTTCGGGGTTTTTAGCATCGTTTTGATTGCAGTTTCTTTATAGCCCATTTTAAAATGCTCATAACTCCTTAAATATTTACATTTCGGGGTTTTTAGCATCGTTTTGAATGCAGATATTTAAAGAGGAAAAATAGCCTATTTTAAAACGCTCATAACTCCTTAAATATTGACATTTCAGGGTTTTTAGCATCGTTTGATTGCAGATATTTAAAGAGGAAAAATAGCCTATTTTAAAACGCTCATAACTCCTTAAATATTGACATTTCGGGGTTTTTAGCATCGGTTTGATTGCAGATATTTAAAGAGGAAAAATAGCCTATTTTAAAACGCTCATAACTCCTTAAATATTAACATTTCGGGGTTCTTAGCATCGTTTCGATTGCAGTTTCTTTACAGCCCATTTTAAAATGCTCATAACTCCTTAAATATTGACATTTCGGGGTTTTTAGCATCGTTTGATTGCAGATATTTAAAGAGGAAAAATAGCCTATTTTAAAACGCTCATAACTCCTTAAATATTGACATCTCGAGCTTTTTAGCATCGTTTTGATTGCAGATATTTATAGAGGAAAAATAGCCTATTTTTAAACGCTCATAACTCCTTAAATATTGACATTTCGGGGTTTTTAGCATCGTTTTGATTGCATATATTTAAAGAGGAAAAATAGCCTATTTTAAAACGCTCATAACTCCTTAAATATTGACATTTCGGGGTTTTTAGCATCGTTTTGATTGCAGTTTCTTTATAGCCCATTTTAAAATGCTCACAACTCCTTAAATATTGACATTTCGAGGTTTTTAGCATCGTTTTGATTGCAGATATTTAAAGAGGAAAAATAGCCTATTTTAAAACGCTCATAACTCCTTAAATATTGACATTTCGGGGTTTTTAGCATCGTTTTGATTGCAGATATTTAAAGAGGAAAAATAGCCTATTTTAAAACGCTCATAACTCCTTAAATATTGACATTTCGGGGTTTTTAGCATCGTTTTGATTGCAGTTTCTTTATAGCCCATTTTAAAATGCTCACAACTCCTTAAATATTGACATTTCGAGGTTTTTAGCATCGTTTTGATTGCAGATATTTAAAGAGGAAAAATAGCCTATTTTAAAACGCTCATAACTCCTTAAATATTGACATTTCGGGGTTTTTAGCATCGTTTTGATTGCAGATATTTAAAGAGGAAACATAGCCTATTTTAAAACGCTCATAACTCCTTAAATATTGACATTTCGGGGTTTTTACCATCGTTTTGATTGCAGTTTCTTTATAGCCCATTTTAAAATGCTCATAACTCCTTAAATATTGACATTTCGAGGTTTTTAGCATCGTTTTGATTGCAGATATTTAAAGAGGAAAAATAGCCTATTTTAAAACGCTCATAACTCCTTAAATATTGACATTTCGGGGTTTTTAGCATCGTTTTGATTGCAGTTTCTTTATAGCCCATTTTAAAATGCTCATAACTCCTTAACTATTGACATTTCGGGGTTTTTAGCATCGTTTTGATTGCAGATATTTAAAGAGGAAAAATAGCCTATTTTAAAACGCTCATAACTCCTTAAATATTGACATTTCGGGGTTTTTAGCATCGTTTTGATTGCAGTTTCTTTATAGCCCATTTTAAAATGCTCATAACTCCTTAAATATTGACATTTCGGGGTTTTTAGCATCGTTTTGATTGCAGATATTTAAAGAGGAAAAATAGCCTATTTTAAAACGCTCATAACTCCTTAATTATTGACATTTCGGACTTTTTAGCATCGTTTTGATTGCAGTTTCTTTATAGCCTATTTTAAAACGCTCATAACTCCTTAAATATTGACATTTCGGGGTTTTTAGCATCGTTTTGATTGCAGATATTTAAAGGGGAAAAATAGCCCATTTAAAACGCTCATAACTCCTTAAATATTGACATTTCGTGGTTCTTAGCATCGTTTCGATTGCAGTTTCTTTATAGCATATTTTAAAACGCTCATAACTCCTTAAATATTGACATTTCGGGGTTTTTACCATCGTTTGATTGCAGTTTCTTTATAGCCCATTTTAAAATGCTCATAACTCCTTAAATATTGACATTTCGGGGTTTTTAGCATCGTTTTGATTGCAGATATTTAAAGAGGAAAAATAGCCTATTTTAAAACGCTCATAACTCCTTAAATATTGACATTTCGGGCTTTTTAGCATCGTTTTGATTGCAGTTTCTTTATAGCCCATTTTAAAATGCTCATAACTCCTTAAATATTGACATTTCGGGGTTTTTAGCATCGTTTTGATTGCAGATATTTAAAGAGGAAAAATAGCCTATTTTAAAACGCTCATAACTCCTTAAATATTGACATTTCGGGGTTTTTAGCATCGTTTTGATTGCAGTTTCTTTATAGCCCATTTTAAAATGCTCATAACTCCTTAAATATTGACATTTCGGGGTTTTTAGCATCGTTTTGATTGCAGATATTTAAAGAGGAAAAATAGCCTATTTTTAAAACGCTCATAACTCCTTAAATATTGACATTTCGGGGTTTTTTAGCATCGTTTTGATTGCAGTTTCTTTATAGCCCATTTTAAAATGCTCATAACTCCTTAAATATTGACATTTCGGGGTTTTTAGCATCGTTTTGATTGCAGATATTTAAAGAGGAAAAATAGCCTATTTTAAAACGCTCATAACTCCTTAAATATTGACATTTCGGGGTTTTTAGCATCGTTTTGATTGCAGTTTCTTTATAGCCCATTTTAAAATGCTCATAACTCCTTAAATATTGACATTTCGGGGTTTTTAGCATCGTTTTGATTGCAGATATTTAAAGAGGAAAAATAGCCTATTTTAAAACGCTCATAACTCCTTAATTATTGACATTTCGGACTTTTTAGCATCGTTTTGATTGCAGTTTCTTTATAGCCTATTTTAAAACGCTCATAACTCCTTAAATATTGACATTTCGGGGTTTTTAGCATCGTTTTGATTGCAGATATTTAAAGGGGAAAAATAGCCCATTTTAAAACGCTCATAACTCCTTAAATATTGACATTTCGTGGTTCTTAGCATCGTTTCGATTGCAGTTTCTTTATAGCATATTTTAAAACGCTCATAACTCCTTAAATATTGACATTTCGGGGTTTTTACCATCGTTTTGATTGCAGTTTCTTTATAGCCCATTTTAAAATGCTCATAACTCCTTAAATATTGACATTTCGGGGTTTTTAGCATCGTTTTGATTGCAGATATTTAAAGAGGAAAAATAGCCTATTTTAAAACGCTCATAACTCCTTAAATATTGACATTTCGGGCTTTTTAGCATCGTTTTGATTGCAGTTTCTTTATAGCCCATTTTAAAATGCTCATAACTCCTTAAATATTGACATTTCGGGGTTTTTAGCATCGTTTTGATTGCAGATATTTAAAGAGGAAAAATAGCCTATTTTAAAACGCTCATAACTCCTTAAATATTGACATTTCGGGGTTTTTAGCATCGTTTTGATTGCAGTTTCTTTATAGCCCATTTTAAAATGCTCATAACTCCTTAAATATTGACATTTCGGGGTTTTTAGCATCGTTTTGATTGCAGATATTTAAAGAGGAAAAATAGCCTATTTTAAAACGCTCATAACTCCTTAAATATTGACATTTCGGGGTTTTTAGCATCGTTTTGATTGCAGTTTCTTTATAGCCCATTTTAAAATGCTCATAACTCCTTAAATATTGACATTTCGGGGTTTTTAGCATCGTTTTGATTGCAGATATTTAAAGAGGAAAAATAGCCTATTTTAAAACGCTCATAACTCCTTAAATATTGACATTTCGGGGTTTTTAGCATCGTTTTGATTGCAGATATTTAAAGAGGAAAAATAGCCTATTTTAAAACGCTCATAACTCCTTAAATATTGACATTTCGGGGTTTTTAGCATCGTTTTGATTGCAGATATTTAAAGAGGAAAAATAGCCTATTTTAAAACGCACATAACTCCTTAAATATTGACATTTCAGGGTTTTTAGCATCGTTTTGATTGCAGATATTTAAAGGGGAAAAATATCCCATTTTAAAACGCTCATAACTCCTTAAATATTGACATTTCGGGGTTTTTTAGCATCGTTTTGATTGCAGATATTTAAAGAGGAAAAATAGCCTATTTTAAAACGCTCATAACTCCTTAAATATTGACATTTCAGGGTTTTTAGCATCGTTTTGATTGCAGATATTTAAAGAGAAAAAATAGCCTATTTTAAAACGCTCATAACTCCTTAAATATTGACATTTCAGGGTTTTTAGCATCGGTTTGATTGCAGATATTTAAAGAGGAAAAATAGCCTATTTTAAAACGCTCATAACTCCTTAAATATTAACATTTCGGGGTCTTAGCATCGTTTCGATTGCAGTTTCTTTACAGCCCATTTTAAAATGCTCATAACTCCTTAAATATTGACATTTCGGGGTTTTTAGCATCGTTTTGATTGCAGATATTAAAGAGGAAAAATAGCCTATTTTAAAAAGCTCATAACTCCTTAAATATGACATTTCGGGGTTTTTAGAATCGTTTTGATTGCAGATATTTAAAGAGGAAAAATAGCCTATTTTAAAACGCTCATATCTCCTTAAATATTGACATTTCGGGGTTTTTTGCATCGTTTTGATTGCAGTTTCCTTAAAGTCCATTTTAAAATGCTCATAACTCCTTAAATATTGACATTTCGAGGTTTTTAGCATCGTTTTGATTGCAGATATTTAAAGAGGAAAAATAGCCTATTTTAAAACGCTCATAACTCCTTAAATATTGACATTTCGGGGTTTTTAGCATCGTTTTAATTGCAGATATTTAAAGAGGAAAATAGCCTATTTTAAAACGCTCATAACTCCTTAAATATTAACATTTCGGGGTTCTTAGCATCGTTTCGATTGCAGTTTCTTTATAGCATATTTTAAAACGCTCATAACTCCTTAAATATTGACATTTCGGGGTCTTTAGCATCGTTTTGATTGCAGTTTCTTTAAAGTCCATTTTAAAATGCTCATAACTCCTTAAATATTGACATTTCGGGGTTTTTAGCATCGTTTTAATTGCAGATATTTAAAGAGGAAAAATAGCCTATTTTAAAACGCTTATAACTCCTTAAATATTGACACTTCGGGGTTTTTAGCATCGTTTTAATTGCAGATATTTAAAGAGGAAAAATAGCCTATTTTAAAACGCTCATAACTCCTTAAATATTGACATTTCGGGGTTTTTTAGCATCGTTTTAATTGCAGATATTTAAAGAGGAAAAATAGCCTATTTTAAAACGCTCATAACTCCTTAAATATTGACATTTCGGGGTTTTTAGCATCGTATTGATTGCAGATATTTAAAGAGGAAAAATAGCCTATTTTAAAACGCTCATAACTCCTTAAATATTGACATTTCGGGGTTTTTAGCATCATTTTGATTGCAGATATTTAAAGAGGAAAAATAGCCTATTTTAAAACGCTCATAACTCCTTAAATATTAACATTTCGGGGTTCTTAGCATCGTTTCGATTGCAGTTTCTTTATAGCATATTTTAAAACGCTCATAACTCCTTAAATACTGACATTTCGGGGCTTTTAGCATCGTTTTAATTGCAGATATTTAAAGAGGAAAAATAGCCTATTTTAAAACGCTCATAACTCCTTAAATATTGACATTTCGGGGTTTTTAGCATCGTTTTGATTGCAGATATTTAGAGAGGAAAAATAGCCTATTTTAAAACGCTCATAACTCCTTAAATATTAACATTTCGGGGTTCTTAGCATCGTTTCGATTGCAGTTTCTTTATAGCATATTTTAAAACGCTCATAACTCCTTAAATACTGACATTTCGGGGTTTTTAGCATCGTTTTAATTGCAGATATTTAAAGAGGAAAAATAGCCTATTTTAAAACGCTCATAACTCCTTAAATATTGACATTTCGGGGTTTTTAGCATCGTTTTGATTGCAGATATTTAAAGAGGAAAAATAGCCTATTTTAAAACGCTCATAACTCCTTAAATATTAACATTTCGGGGTTCTTAGCATCGTTTCGATTGCAGTTTCTTTATAGCATATTTTTAAAACGCTCATAACTCCTTAAATACTGACATTTCGGGGCTTTTAGCATCGTTTTAATTGCAGATATTTAAAGAGGAAAAATAGCCTATTTTAAAACGCTCATAACTCCTTAAATATTGACATTTCGGGGTTTTTAGCATCGTTTTGATTGCAGATATTTAGAGAGGAAAAATAGCCTATTTTAAAACGCTCATAACTCCTTAAATACTGACATTTCGGGGTTTTTAGCATCGTTTTAATTGCAGATATTTAAAGAGGAAAAATAGCCTATTTTTAAAACGCTCATAACTCCTTAAATATTGACATTTCGGGGTTTTTAGCATCGTTTTGATTGCAGATATTTAAAGAGGAAAAATAGCCTATTTTAAAACGCTCATAACTCCTTAAATATTAACATTTCGGGGTTCTTAGCATCGTTTCGATTGCAGTTTCTTTATAGCATATTTTAAAACGCTCATAACTCCTTAAATACTGACATTTCGGGGTTTTTAGCATCGTTTTAATTGCAGATATTTAAAGAGTAAAAATAGCCTATTTTAAAACGCTCATAACTCCTTAAATATTGACATTTCGGGGTTTTTAGCATCGTTTTGATTGCAGATATTTAAAGAGGAAAAATAGCCTATTTTAAAACGCTCATAACTCCTTAAATATTAACATTTCGGGGTTCTTAGCATCGTTTCGATTGCAGTTTCTTTATAGCATATTTTAAAACGCTCATAACTCCTTAAATACTGACATTTCGGGGTTTTTAGCATCGTTTCAATTGCAGATATTTAGAGAGGAAAAATAGCCTATTTTAAAACGCTCATAACTCCTTAAATATTAACATTTCGGGGTTCTTAGCATCGTTTCGATTGCAGTTTCTTTATAGCATATTTTAAAACGCTCATAACTCCTTAATTATTGACATTTCGGGGTTTTTTGCATCGTTTTGATTGCAGTTTCTTTATAGCCCATTTTAAAATGCTCATAACTCCTTAAATATTGACATTTCGGGGTTTTTAGCATCGTTTTGATTGCAGATATTTAAAGAGGAAAAATAGCCTATTTTAAAACGCTCATAACTTCTTAAATATTGACATTTCGGGGTTTTTAGCATCGTTTTAATTGCAGATATTTAAAGAGGAAAAATAGCCTATTTTAAAACGCTCATAACTCCTTAAATATTGACATTTCGGGGTTTTTAGCATCGTTTCAATTGCAGATATTTAGAGAGGAAAAATAGCCTATTTTAAAACGCTCATAACTCCTTAAATATTAACATTTCGGGGTTCTTAGCATCGTTTCGATTGCAGTTTCTTTATAGCAGTAGATAGGGGTTGCTGATTGACGATATTAATAGCCAAAATTTAGCTAAAATTTAGTAATTAGTGTCACTATAGAGTAATTAGGGTCTGAAATGGGGATAATTTATGTGGATTTAGTAGCCGGGGGGAAATGCAGGTGTTCAATACGCATGTCAAAGGCAAGGCGTTGTGGTTGACGATTTTTATAGTCAAAATTTAGCTAAAATTTAGTAATTAATGTCACTATAGAATAATTAGGGTCTGAAATGGGGATAATTTATGCGGATTTAGTAGCCGGGGGGAAATGCAGGTGTTCAATACGCATGTCAAAGGCAATGCGTTGTGGTTGTTATCCCTTTTATTTGTATTGATCGTGTCTATGGCTTATTTTCCACGATGTTTGATTTGAACGTGATTTGTTTACGTGGTGTAAATGGGGATAATTTATGTGGATTCAGTAGCCGGGGTGAAATGGGGATAATTTATGCGGATTTAGTAACCGGGGGCAAATGCAGTTGTTCAATACGCATTTCAAAGGCAAGGCGTTGTTATAGTTATCCCTTTTATTTGTATTGATCGTGTCTGTGGATTTAGTAGCCGAGGTGAAATGGGGATAATTAATGTGAAATGCAGTGTTCAATGCATTGCCTATGACTTATTTTTCATGATGTTTGATTTGTACGTGATTTGTTTGCGTGGTTTGTTTGAGTATAGAAAATGCAGGTGTGTAATATTTTTAGGGGATGATTGTGTGTAATGTTTAAGACGAACTGTATTAAGATGATCTTTTGACCGGGTGATGCAGGTGGTTATGTGTGTGTGTGTGTGTGTGTGATGGTGCCTATGACTTATTAACCACGGGGGCATTCTATTGCAGTTAATATCGTGTAGTGAGTTATTGCATGCATATTTTAGGGGATGTTTGTGTGTGTGTTGTTTGAGACGCACTCAGTGTCGAGATGACCTTTTTTAGGATGGCGCCTAATTTCTTTACATTACAAATGTGTGTTTGAATTATGATTTTTTTTATTTGGAATTTCCTTACTAACAATTTGTGTGGGATTTACTTAAGATTTTTTTTTTGTATATTTGAATTATGAATTAATTATCAATAAATTCGGAAAAAGGTTGACAATTATTCTAAAAATATTGTTTGAGTGATAGAATCTTGATATTCGTCAAGTGTAAGATGAATTTATTGGTGACAACCAAGGGTTTCTATAATAGTGTGATATGTTTATTTAATTTATATTGGTTCCTTAAAAAAAAAAAAAAAAAACATCCACAAGAGAAAGGACTTATGTGTATAAAAGTAATATTCATTTTTAGGAGTTCAATCAGTTTAGTGATATCATTATAAGCAACACCATGCCTTCAAAAGTTTTGAACGAGTCATCTATGGAGAATTTGGAAGACAATTTTGCAACACAGATGTTTGAAGAGGAGGAATGGTTCAGCCCGGAAAGTTTAACGGAAATGGAGAACCATTTGGTGGTCAAAGGAGTACTTATCCATAAAGATGTTCAATGTTTAGAGAATATGGATTGGTCGGATGACATCGATTGGTCTAAGATGGAAACACCTACCGAAGATGAAGGGGCAAGCAACAAAATATCCCCCGAGGGAGCTGGTGAAGAAGGAACATCTGAGGAAACATGGTGCGAGGAAGAAGAAAAAAGATCGCCAGAAGCAGATATATGGGATGCATCAAGAGAAGACTTGATAGAAGATTGTCTAAGGGTACGGATACCTGAGGGGCAAAACATTTATGAGTTGGAAGCGACAGACTCATATTTCACTGATCATCTCCCTGAAAACCCAATAATATTATCAGTGGAGAGTTGCCCAAATGAAATTGAAGATGCGGAGGAATGTGTGAAGGAGGAAAAATATGATGAGCTGGAAGGTGTTATTAAAGATAACATAATCGATTTATGTAGTGAAGCCGAAAGCGATGATGCAATGGAAGATGTTGCAAAGGATTTAAATACGTATAAGAATATGATAAACCAATCTAATAATAAACATAACGAATAAAACAATAAATCATGACTTTTTTTACTTTGGTTTGGGGCTGGTAATATTATTATTATTATTTGGTTTTGTTAATAAAATAAAAGAAATATGAATAAATAATTGTTGTCTTTTTTATTATGAGGGAATATAAAATGAGAGTGAGAAGACGGTTTGTCTTCTCATTTTATTTAATTATTGGGTAATACGTTTAAACAATATTAATGGATGGGTCGGATTGGGGGTGGAGTCAAACATAAGCAATTCATATAAATAGATGCAACATTCTATGAATATCATACAGTTTAAAAACAAGTGTTATAAGATGAATTCCTGCACTGAATTAGTTAATTCTTTCAATTTTCTCAACTTTAAGAAAATACTAAGTATGAAGGATATGGAAGCTAATAAGGAATATTTAATAAGCGGCGCCTACAAAACGCAAACAAAATATGGAATGAAAATTGTTTTAAAATTGGAGGACTCTATATTCTACCTACCAGCAAGATTCATTTCTCTAGGAGATGAAGCCATAATGAAACTGAGTGAGGGAGGATTTTCAATTGCTAAGAAACCATTGAATGAAGCGATTAATACCACCACCTTTAAACTAGAATTAAAACATATTTTACCGAACGATCTATTTTATTCACCATATGTAGCTTAATAAAAGAAAAAAAAAAAAAAAAAAAGAGTATTATTCTATTTCTATAAAAGGCAATTCATATTTTACCCAAAATCAGTATTAAAATAGAAGTTTCAGTAAAAGCATGCATTTCTCTAGCTATCAAAATTTAAACTCGTCAAACTTCCTTGAGGAATGTTTTTATAGAGAGGAGGAGCGGTTGAAGACATTCGATGCCTGGCCACTAATAAATCCAAAACCTAGAGAAATGGCAATGGTTGGATTTTATTATACAGGACAAGCAGATAGAGTTACTTGTTATTTTTGTGGAGTGGAAATTTGTCGTTGGAAAGAAACAGATTCACCACTGGCAGAACACAAACATTGGTCTAGCAACTGTGCTTTAATGCGGGGAATTCCAACCAACAATATACCATTGAACCTAAAGGAATTTAACAATATCCTACCTGAAGCAGGCTTTGATACGTGCGGAATGCATAATATTGTCATATCAGAGCAATATCATTCCAAAGAAGTAAATAATTTAAATTCAATAACCCCATCCATACGGAGTACTTTAACAATTGATAGTATTATAATGTTTCTTATATTTTGTCTAGTAGTTCTTACTGGTTTATACACATTTTTATGTTACAATTACATAAATAAAAGCTAAAAATATAAAACAAATAAAACAAGATGTTTTTTTTTCTTTTTTTATATATAACATTTATTAATTTTATTCTACATTATCATTTATTAATTTTACATAGCTTTAGAGACGAACGTTTAAAAGGAACTCCAAACACAAATGTCCGCAGTTGAAAGAATTGAATTTTTGTTTTCTTACATAATTATAAGTTACATCAGTTCCGAGATACTGCAGTATTTCCAAAGGGGGTTGAAGATTGCCGAAGCTATCAAAATATTCTTTTTTATTATAATTTTTATAGTATGCTACCCAATGGGTCCCAGGACCTTTATACGAATCGAGATTAACAATGCCGCATTCTATAATATGTGGTTTTTTGGGGAGTTTGTCACGCATATATACTCCTCTAAAATGCGGAATATATTTCCTTGCAAACGTTCTAATATCGAAATCTGTTAGAGGTCTATTGGGTAGCTTACATATTACTTTTTTGTCGATAGTTTATTTTTGAATATAATACCCATCCCTTTTTTAAATGGTTTGAGGTAGAGTCCCTTGCCTATGGCTATGTTTTCCATAGATTTATTATGACGAATATTTTCTTCTAACTGTCTCTTTGCATCCTTTGTTGAGTTTATTGCTTTCATTATAGATGATCCACCAGTAGCCAATGCCCCCACTGCGCTGAGGGCTGTTAAAATTGGTATTATTGGTAAGAATCCACCAATTTTCGGTATTCTTATAACTCTAGGAATAATAACATTAGATTTTTTCCCCTTGAATGATTTTCCAATTTCTTTTTGAGCAATATTTATCGCTGCATTGATATCATGCGGTTTCTTCTTTTTAATACTGATGTTGCATTTTTTACTGCAGAAGAAAATAAGTTCTTTTTGCATATGTTTTTCTTCGTTATACCCATACCAAGTTTGGATTTAGCTTTCATAGTGTTGGTGACCAAATAAGCATTAACTTTTTCTCCCCAAGTACTATCTTTCGCTTTAACTCGACCCCAAGCTCGTTCAGCTAGTTCTTGATCTGCTTTATTTCGTAGATTTATATCAGTTGTTTTAGAATATTCAATGTCATGTAGTTTGCAAGCATCGTCTAAGCCGTTTATTCCTTTATCACCTCGTTGTAATCTTTTTTCCAACTTTGTTCCGGGCCCACAATATTGATAACCAGGCAAGTGAAGCTCAAATGGAAGTGAATTTATAGTATTATTTAGTAATCCTCTTCCTTGTATGTTTCGATTGCAATTGAATTTATTTTTCAAATAAACAATCATTTTATATATTTAAAACAAAAAAAAATCTAGAAAAAAAAAATATATATAAAAAAAAAAATAATTTAATATATAAGTTTTATGATGAAATATAATAGTGTACAGTTAATAAAATGCGTTTGATGGAACAAGATACAAATATCAAAGTGAGAAACTTTGATTTTAAACGACATAATAGCGGAAAACCCAAACATAGTCAATTGCTACCAAATTCTATAAGAGCTGTAATAGTTGGTCCATCGAACTGCGGAAAAACAAATGTTATGATTAGTTTGATTGAAAGTCCTAATGGATTAAAATTCGAAAACATTTATTTATATTCAAAATCACTTCATCAACCAAAATATAAATATTTAGAAAAGCTCATAGCTCCTATAAAAGGAATGGGGTTCTACACATTTTCCGAAAATGCTGATGTTATACAACCAAATGATGCTGAAGAAAACTCTATAATGATATTTGATGATGTTGCTTGTGAAAAACAAAATAATATTCGTGCATATTTTTGCATGGGGAGACACAAAAATATCGATTCTTTTTATTTATGTCAAACATACACAAGAATTCCAAAACATCTTGTAAGAGACAATGCAAATTTTCTCATTATATTTAAACAAGACCATGTTAATATGAAACATATTTTTAATGAGCATGTTGGAGGAGATATGTCTTTCAACAAGTTTGTCGAGATTTGTCGAGTATGCTGGAAGGATAAATATGGATTTTAGTTATAAGCAAAGATGACAGCATTTTGAATGGCCGATATAGAAAAGGATTTAATGTGTTTATACATATTTAGTATTCCATTATACTTTGATTCAATCAGTCATTGCGCTTAATCCGTCCAGCTATATTGAAAGCTACAGCCTTTCATTAAAAAAAAAAAAAAAAAAAAAAAAAAAAAAAAACAGTTTGAAAACCATCGGTTTAGAAACCACCAGTTTGGAAACCATCGGTTTAGAAACCACCAGTTTGGAAACCATCGGTTTAGAAACCACCAGTTTGGAAACCATCGGTTTAAAAAACCACCAGTTTGAAAACCATCGGTTTAAAACCACCAGTTTGAAAACCATCGGTTTAAAAACCACCAGTTTGAAAACCATCGGTTTAGAAACCACCAGTTTGAAAACCATCGGTTTAGAAACCACCAGTTTGAAAACCATCGGTTTAGAAACCGCCACTTTAAAAACCATCAGTTTGAAAACCATCGGTTTAGAAAAATGGACGACGACGTTTTAAAAGAACTTATTAAATCGAGGAGTGTTTTAAAAAGAAAATTTCAATCAATCAAACTGGGAGAGAACGAGATGGGGAAGCGATTGGAGTACACATTCAACCAATAATAAAACCACTAAAAGATGTTGTAAAATTATCTCATTTAAATTTGGCTGAGACCAAGAATAAAATGAACATAATTAAAAATGAATCTAAAAAGGAGAAAGATGAAACCAAGTTCAGTGTTAAACACGAGGATCAAGATGACTCCATTGATGATACATTTTATTCCGACGAAGAACCAGAAACAGTATATGATAATGGCGATAACAATTTGAATGCATTATTGGAAAAAAAATACATTTGATACAATATATGGTCCACACAAAGACGATGCAGGTGATTGGAATTTTGGAAATAGCAAGCTATATTTTGTTGATGATAAAATAAAAATTGGAAATCAAACATGGGCTCTAACAGCTGGTTTATATAACCTACTGTTTCATAAAAATCCAAGTGGTTACGATAAATATGAATTAGATATATACCTACAAGAAAATTTTGGAAAATACATGCGTACATCGAAAAAATAATGAACCTAATGGACAAATAAGAGGAAACCGGGGCCCAAAATATACAAAAATAATTAAAAAATTATTTCAATCTACTCACACTGGCGAGGGCCTAATGAATGTTATTCTCAAGAAACCAAACTATATATATTGGGATGATCCTAATGAACTTGTTAATCGTTTAAAATTATTAATAGCTTCTAAAAATGCTGGGCATACTAATCAGGACAACGAAATCACATCAATTATTGAAGAGTTAAGAGAAGCCAATATAATACACTGATTTTTTTAGAATATTATCAATTATGAAATGAGCGTCGATAAATTCGGTCACTACTCCAACTCTAATACTTTTAGAAAAAATGCCTCAAAATTTTTGGGCATTGCTATTGACCAGCATTATAACATCGATATCAAAAATAGGAAAATTAAAAATTTGGGCCAACCGTCGGAAAATAACGACGCAGTCAACAAAGCTTACCTACAAACACAAATCGTACACGTTAAAGAAATTATAAAAAGAGATGTATCATCCGAAATAAGAAATTTGCGAAAAGAAATAGATCTATTAAGAAAAGAACTCAGGGGTTCTAGAAACAAATACGGCGTTGGTTCACTAATGTCATTACCTCAAAACATTATTCTTGACCAAGTTCTCAAAAACTGATAAATGGAAAGACGAGCAATTGTAAATGAGCTTCATTCTCAAGCGAGAAAGCGATTTCCTCGCCGAAGAGTTATAACAAAAGGCATTGACGATTTATGGCAAGCGGATTTAGTGGAAATGGGAAATTATTCTACAATTAATAAAGGAATGAAGTACTTGCTCACAGTTATTGATACTTTCTCTAAATATGCCTGGACGGAAGCAGTTAAAACAAAAGGTGCTTACGATGTGTGCAAAGCATTCACAAAAATTTTGAATGGTGGCAGAATACCCAAAAATTTACAAACTGATGATGGCAAAGAATTTTTTAATAAAGACTTTACTAAACTTATGAAAATATATTCAATTAATCATTATTCAACATATAGTGTTATGAAAGCATCTGTCGTTGAGAGGTTTAACCGTACCTTAAAATCTATAATGTTTCGAGAGTTCTCCTATAATGGAACATATCAATGGATTGACCTTCATAAAAAACTGGTTGATCAATATAATAGACGAATACATCGCACTATCCACATGGCACCCATAGAAGTTAATAAGAGAAATGAAACAATGTTGCTTAATACTGTCTATAATCATATTAAAATATTCCCCCCATCTAAATATCGTGTAGGAGATTATGTTCGAATAAGTAAATATAAGAATGTTTTTGAAAAAGGGTATACACCGAATTATACTACAGAAATATTCCGAATAAAATCAATTCAAGTGACAAATCCAGTCACATATTTATTGGAAGACTATGCAGGTAATCCCATCAAAGGTGGTTTTTACAAAGAAGAATTGAAACGTACACGATATCCTAATACTTATCTTGTGGAGAAAGTTTTAAAGACCAAGGGAGATAAAGCATATGTGAAATGGTTGGGGTTCTCTAATAATCATAATTCTTGGATAAATAAAAACGACTTATTATAAGAAAATATTGTTGTTCATAAAACTATGAACATGAAAGACTGCTGCAATAAATTAGATCGTTAAGTGATTTAGGCTATAAAATGTTTATGTATTTTTAACCCAACATTCTAGAGTACTTGTAAATGTGTGTGCATGAAAGATAAGAGCATAAGGGATGATAACACTTCATGCTGCTGGAGACGCATTGATAATAAAGAATATTCTCCCATAAACATGCGCTCAGCTGGGGAGTAAATATAGATCACAGCAATTGTGTGTTGCATTAGGCCTATGCATAGAATTAGAAATGTCAAGTGTTTGTAGCCTTAAGTAGATGCATAAGATTAAACCCCCCTAAGATTTCTGTTGTGTACTAGCACTTAAGTAATACATTTTGTTCAATAAAATTAGAATTAAACTGACAAACGAACAAACAAGTTCTAGAATTTGATTCTCCCGCTAACATTGGTCCTTCGACAAAAAAAAAAAACCAGCGGCCACAAAAATATATTTCAAAAAAAAAAAAGAGAATTATATTTTTGTAAAAAAAAAAAAAACAAAACAGAAAAAAAAGCCATAGGGGCAAAACAAAAAAAGCCATAGGGGCAAATAAAAAACAAAAAAAAAAAGCCATAGGGGCAAAACAAAAAAAGCCATAGGGGCAAATAAAAAACAAAAAAAAAAAGCCATAGGGGCAAAACAAAAAAAAGCCATAGGGGCAAATAAAAAACAAAAAAAAAAAGCCATAGGGGCAAAGAAAAAACAAAAAAAGCCATAGGGGCAAAGAAAAAATCAAAAAAAGCCATAGGGGCAACAAAAGCAAAAAAATAAAACAGAATAATTTTGAAAAAAGCCACAGGGGCATTAAAGAAAAGAAGCTAAAACTACAAATTTTACTTGCTTCACAAAACAAGGAAAAATGGCGTCGAGACATAACTTGTATAAGCTCCAAAGCCTACTCCTTAAAGAAGTAATTGGGATTAAGGAAAAACTGCAAGCAGGCATGGTTCGGAAAGCAGCCATGGGTGACACACTACGATCCCTGGAAAGCAAAATGAAGGAAGCCACTACGAACCACGAAATGCTGAGAGTGCATGGCGAAAACACTGATCCCTATTTCAAAGAAAATGTTTGGGATCTCATCAACTTGAACTATGGAAAAGCAAAGGAACTCCTAGCGAGTTTGGAAGAAGAGGTCGAGCGAGAACCGCAAAGGGTAATAAAAGAAGCAGAGCCCGAAGTGCATGGGCTAATGCTCGATCAACAGTTAAAGGCCTTCCAAGAGGAAATGCAACAACAAATGCAACAATTTATGTTGATGTTCGAGAAGAATAAAAGAGAAAATGAGGAAGAAAGACAAACCCATATAGAATCATCACCAATGGGCAATCAGGCGAATATAAAAGTAAGCGCAATCATCTACCAATTCAGGAAAAAAGTAAACAAACTCGCCGATGCCGTTGAATGCGATTTAGCTGGACTATCAAAATATGCTTTGGAGTACATGAAGTCATCGTGGGAGAAGCATATGGATGAAATTAGGAAATTGCATCTCGAGCTCTCAACGGTGCATGGAATGGAAGAGGTAGATCTCGAATTTGAAGAAATTGAAGAAAAGTTTGAGAGCAAAATGCAGGATATGATAAGAAGGATAGATGGTCTTAAAGAGGAGTCGCTGGAAGTAGAACTAAAAAGAGTTCAAATACCATCCTTTAGTGGTCATGTGGAAGAGTGGAGTTCATTTCACGATTTATTTAAAAAGATGATTGATGAAAACTCCAAATTATCAAAAGTTCAAAAACTGTACTACCTCAAGACAAATCTAAAAGGAGAGGCATTTCGCTTGGTGCAACATCTTCAAGTGACCGAGGCAAATTATGAAGCAGCATGGGAATTACTGGAAAAAAGATATGGCAACAGGAGAATTTTATTCACTAAATTGGTAGATAGAATACTGGACCATCAAAACATCAACAGCCTGTCAGCAATAAGCATAAGAAATTTGCTGGACAATGTAAATGAAAGTATTCAGGCGTTGAAAGCAATGGATATTCCCCTAGAGCAAGCGGATCCCATTTTAGCCCGAATAATTATACGGAAACTGGATAAGGATGGGCTTATTCTTTATGAGCAGAATGTAAAGAAATCCAAGGACATCCAAAAACTTGAGGATGTGATGGACTTCCTGGAGCAGCAGTTTCAAGCCTTGGAAGCTTCAGTAGGCAGAAAACACAATAACATAGGACTGTACAAACTCCAAGAAAAATCAGCAGTGGTAGCGGAATTAAAACAATGTAAGTTCTGTAAAATGAGCGGACATGATATCGCATGGTGCAGAAAATTTTCGGCGTTATCTTCGAATGAAAGATACAATTGGGCAAGATCAGCACAGGTCTGCCTCAGATGCTTAAGCCACAACAAGGATAAAAAATGTTACAATGAAATTAAATGCCAGAAGTGTGGAATGAATCACATCACAGTGATGCATTTAGAGCGAAGAGGACATACGAAAGCAATGACCACCAATACAACAACAAATGTTCTGCTAGCAACAGCCCAAGTTCGTATAAAATCACTGCATGGAGAATTTGTAACAGTCAAAGCGCTGATAGACCAAGGATCACAAATTACATCCATATCAGAGGACGCGGCTCAACTGTTGCAGCTACCAAAGAAGAAGACAGAAGTGAGGTTACAAGGTCTAGGAGAGACCCTAGTTGGCGTGGCGAAATCTAAAGTTGCACTGGAACTACGACCCAGATTTTTGAGCAACATAATGATTAAGGCAGAAGCACTAGTCCTTCCAGCACTTGCATCAGCACATCCCGACAGAAGGTTTCAATATGACGTGGATAAATGGAGAAATGTAAATTTGGCAGATCCAAATTTCAACAGCCCGGAAAGAATCGATTTAGTCATTGGAGCCGATCTTTACTCACAAATATTGGAAGAAGGAGTTCGCCACGATGAGCAAATTGTGGGACAAAATACGAAGTTGGGTTGGATTTTATCTGGAACAGTAGTAGTAAATCCTGGATTGAACATAAAGAAATCGGCAGCAACAACAACAATTGAGAGGTTCTGGGAAATAGAGGAAATAGAAGATGAAAAAACGACCGAAGAAGACGAATACTGCCTTAAGTTATATGAAGACACAACACGCCGAGACAATTCAGGAAGATTTGTCGTGCGTTTGCCGTTAATTGAAGAAAAAGATTTGGGAGATTCATATAAAAGAGCCATGGCGAGGTTTATAAACTTGGAAAAAAGATTAGAAAATAATGCGGAATTAAAGTCAGAGTACGAGAAAACAATGAACGAGCTCATATCCATGGGCCAAATGGTAAAGGTGGATCCAAGTAAGAAGGCTTTGTATTATATGCCGCACCAAGCAGTGGTACGTGAAACAAGTCTAACCACAAAAGTTAGAGTGGTATTTGATGCTTCATCGACAACTTCAAATGGGAAGTCGCTGAATGACATACTTCACGTGGGACCAAGGCTTCAAAAAGATATATTTGACATTGTAACAAAGTGGAGATCGTGGAAGTTTGTCATCTCAGCTGATGTGGAGAAAATGTTTCGTCAGATTAAAGTTGAAAAAGAAGACCAGGAATACCAACATGTGTTGTGGAGGAGTAATCCGTCGGAGCCTATCCAACAATATAAACTTACTACGGTAACATATGGCACTGCATCAGCACCATTTCTGGCTGTAAGATCGCTCATAGAAATTGGAAATAGGTGCCAGAATCAAGAAATCGCTCAGAGGATCAAAGAAGATTTCTACATGGACGACCTTTTAACAGGAGCGAATACAAAACAAGAATGCAGGGAGGTGCAGAAGAAGATAACGCTGCAACTGGAGGATTATGGGTTTCATTTAAGAAAATGGATATCAAACTCTCCTGAAGTATTGAGTGCGGTGAAATTGAATGAAGAAAATGAAGTGCTGAGAATAGAAGAAGATGAATGCTTGAAAACATTGGGATTACAATGGAATCCACAGATCGATTGCTTTACATTTAGTATGCAAATTAAAAAAGAAGACAAGTTGACAAAACGAATAGCATTGTCAAGACTGGCACAAATATTCGATCCATTAGGTTGGCTGACGCCAGTCACGGTAACAGCAAAACTATTTATACAGCAGTTATGGATACAACAAATAGAATGGGATGTGCCATTGGAGGAGAAATTGAGTGGAGATTGGCGGCAGTTTACATACAGTCTGCCTGCTTTAGAAAATTTAAGGATTCCAAGATGGTTTGGAATATTGGAAGACAAAACTGCACAGTTACATGGGTTTGCAGATGCTTCCGAGAAGGCTTATGCAGCAGTCGTATACCTTAAGGTAAATTCGCAGGTGACCATAGTAGCTGCAAAAAGTAAGGTAAATCCAGTAAAAAATAGGAAGACGCTTCCAAAGCTGGAACTTTGTGCAACACATCTATTGGCTAAACTACTACAGAAGATCAAAGGAGTATTGAAGTCAGCAACACCAACTTTTGCTTGGAGTGATTCCATGATTTCCTTGGCATGGATTCACAACTCCAAAAACAAGGATAAGTTCATAAAAACAAGGGTGATGGATATTTTGGAGAGAATACCCGAAGCGAAATGGGGCTACGTCAAGTCAAAGGAGAATCCAGCAGATATGGGTTCAAGGGGTGTCCCACCGGAGACTTTGACAAACAATACATTGTGGTGGGAAGGCCCGAATGGCTGAAAAAAGATGAACAAGATTGGCCAAAAAGCAACATAAATCAAACAGTAGCAACAACAGTAAAGTTTTCGACTGAAAACCACTTATATGAAAGTATGATGAAGTATTCGTCATTTAAGAAACAGATACGTGTAATGGCTTATCTACTGCGTTTTATAAAAGGGCTAAAAAGAAGCGAGCAGTAAATGAGCATTTGACGGCAAAAGAGTTGGAAGAAGCAGAGATGGAGATAATAAAACTACATCAAGAAAGAGAATGGCCAGTGGAACTAAGGAAATTGAAGACATTGGGAACGGTGGATCATCAAAGTAAAATAGCTTCACTACATCCACAGTTGGATCGAAATGGCATAATGCGGGTTGGTGGAAGACTTGCTTTGTCAGAGCTGAACTATAACCAAAAGCATCCAATAATTATTCAAAAGTCAAGATTAGCGGGAAATATCATTCGAAATTGTCATATTCAAACGATGCATGGAGGAAATCGACTTATGGAAAATATACTAAGACGAAAATATTGGATTATTGGAGCTAAAAATAGGATAAAACTTTGCATTAGGTGTTGTCCAAGATGTACGCGCTTTAGAGGTGAAGTGCGAAATCAATTGATGGGAAATTTACCAGCTTACCGTGTCAGTATAAATCAACCCTTTCAACACTGTGGCATTGATTATGCGGGTCCGCTACAAATACGGTGCTCCAAAACAAGAGGAGTGAAGGCTATGAAGGGTTACGTAGCGGTGTTCGTATGCATGGTAACTAAGGCGGTTCATTTGGAAGCTGTCAGCGAACTTACAACGGAAGCATTTCTGGCGGCGCTAAGGCGATTTTTCGCGAGAAGAGGAAAATCAACCGACTTATATTCAGACAACGGAACGAACTTCGTAGGGGCAGCAAGGCAGCTTGACAGAGACTTTTTGGATGCCGTTAAAAACAACACGAAGTTAGCTCCCATTTTGGAAAATGAAAAAATAAGTTGGCATTTCATTCCGCCGGCAGCTCCTCACGTTGGAGGAATTTGGGAAGCAGCAGTGAAGTCCATGAAATATCACCTAAAAAGAATAATTGGTGATACGAAATTGACTTACGAGGAGTTGAGTACGGTGCTATCTCAGATTGAAGCAGTATTAAATTCGAGGCCGCTACATGAACTTGGAAGCGGTACAGAATAATTGACACTTTAACACCTGGACATTTCTTAATTGGCCGTCCGATGTTAGAATCACCGGCGACTATCGATGAAGGTAACTTAGGATGTCTTAATAGATGGAAACTGCTACAACGAATTAAAAGTCATTTTTGGAGCAGATGGAAAGAGGAGTATCTAACCACATTACAAAACCGAATGAAATGGAAGAAACAAAATAATAATGTGGAAATAGGCAATGTGGTGATATTGAAAAACGAAGAAACGCACGCGGCGCGATGGCCACTGGCCAAGGTGGTAGAAGTCCATCCAGGGAAGGACGGAGTTGTAAGGATTGTGACAGTTAAAACACAAGGCGGCGTGATAAAGAGGCCAATTAACAAATTATGTCCATTGGAGCATATGGACGAGGAATCTGAAGAATTGCCCAGACAGGAAAAACAGGCGGAAATTACACATACTAATATGACAAGATGTGAGCGAAAAATAAGGAAACAACCAATAACGTGGGCAATGATGCTGAACTTATTTTTACTAATATCTACCAAGGCATCATCTGTACATGAACTGAATAGTTCGGCTGCGGTATATTTGGATCCCATGTCTCAAATTCACATGGTTTCCTCATCATGGAATATGGTTGTGTACTTTGAGCTGAAACCATATTTAGAAACATTAGACCTGGCTTCCGAATTGCTGAAAACATCAAAAAGCTTATGCCCACGACTTCAAACTTTTGAGGAGCAGTGTTGGTCCACGATTAACAATATGGAACTCAAGATTAATAAGATAAAGACCAACAATCGATTATTCCTCAGAGAAGACAATCGTCAAAAAAGAGGAGCTCCGTTGAAATTTGTAGGTTCGTTTCAACACTGGGCATTTGGGGTAATGGACGATGACGATCGAGTAGCTATGGAGAGCAATATGAAAAATCTATTAGCCAACCAAAAGGATTTGAAGAAGTTAGCAAAACAACAGACATCTGTAGTCGACGCTACAGTAAATCTTTTAAGGAAAACCACAGAGGAAGTGAATTCGCACTTTTCGGATATCAAAGGCAAAATTGAGAACATAAGTGCTACAATGAATGAGAATTACTTCGTGTATAGAGAATCCATACGATTCTTTATAATAGCAAAACAAATTCATGAGCTTTTGGAAGAATGTGACGAAGTCCAAAAAGAAGTTGTTGATGCATTAATTGATGTAAACAGCGGTAAGTTTCATCCCGTCCTGATAACACCCAAACAATTACAAGCAGAGATAGTAAAAATACGAGATGCTCTGCCTGAAAAATATGTACTGCCAGGAAAGCGTACGGGAATGGAATTAAAAGAGATCTTACATTTGATGACGTGCCACGGATCGTTTGTGGGGTCCCAACTGGTAATTAATATAAAAATACCGCTGTTCAATCGGCAGTCATCCCAGTTTTACAAAGTAATTCCGATACCATTTGAAGAAGGAAATACGATATTGATAGCCCGGGTGAATTCCCCGTACATTGTATATAATTTTGAGCTGGATTCTTTTCATTTCTTAACACAGCCTATGCTGAATGAGTGCAAAGAGACGTTGGGTAAGGAGATAATGTGCGAAGAGAATTTTCCATGGAGAGATGCAACTACAAATAATTGTGAATTATCTCCTCTGAGACCGCACATAAAACTAAACTGCGCCTATGACGAAGTGGAACGAATGCCTTATTGGATGCCATTGAAACGAAATGGCAATTGGCTTTTTAAAACCTTTTCAAGTGCAACAGCTCATTTGCAATGCTCTCACAAACAACAGACGATTATGGAACTTCCAAAGCAAGGAATTCTCACGCTGGATGCAGACTGTACAGCGAGGATCGGTAAAGTAACGTTGGTAGCTGTGCATAGAGTTCATAACGAGATAAGCACAGAATTCCATTCGTTTCTTTTGAAGGATGTAAGTCCGGACGAAAAAGAATCAATCAAACCCCTTGGAAATATACTTATCAATCATCATCAAGAAATTGACGAGCTAAAGAAATTCGTGGACAAGTTAAAGAAAGAAAATGTGGAATTGCGAGGCTTGAAGTTCCATCACATCTCATCACACGTAGCTTTTATTTTAGTAATTATAGTAATAATAATTCTAATTATTTTATTTATAAGAAGACAGAAAAAATTAAAACGCATAACCGAAATTCAATTTCCCCGAGGCCAGGATGTCTAAATAAATTATTTGCCGCCCGGGAAAATGTTCATAAAACTATGAACATGAAAGACTGCTGCAATAAATTAGATCGTTAAGTGATTTAGGCTATAAAATGTTTATGTATTTTTAACCCAACATTCTAGAGTACTTGTAAATGTGTGTGCATGAAAGATAAGAGCATAAGGGATGATAACACTTCATGCTGCTGGAGACGCATTGATAATAAAGAATATTCTCCCATAAACATGCGCTCAGCTGGGGAGTAAATATAGATCACAGCAATTGTGTGTTGCATTAGGCCTATGCATAGAATTAGAAATGTCAAGTGTTTGTAGCCTTAAGTAGATGCATAAGATTAAACCCCCCTAAGATTTCTGTTGTGTACTAGCACTTAAGTAATACATTTTGTTCAATAAAATTAGAATTAAACTGACAAACGAACAAACAAGTTCTAGAATTTGATTCTCCCGCTAACAATTGTAATATCTATTTACATCAATACATAAGATTTGAATAATAAAATTTTTTAATTTATAAATACCAAACATATGTCTTTTCATTTCTATATAAGCCTTCAATATGTCAATTACACTTGCGCTAACCGGAAAGTCTTCAACTTTAACTGCTAATTATTTCCCACCAATTCAATTACATGAGGATTATGAGTGTTCATTAGTTGACTTCCACTCATACAATTCTATACCAAATATCGATTTCGATAACAATTTGTTTCATATTGGAAATAAAACAATAGAAGTTCCTATTGGTTCCTATGAACTTGAGGATATTGTCGACTACATTAAAAGTGAATACGAAAACGAAGACAACACAAAAACTATAGATATTATAGCTAATAACAACACATTACAACTTGAAATATTTTCATCCCATGATATTATTGATTTTAATAATGAACGTTCTATCTGTACGCTTTTGGTTTTAATGGTGGGGTTTTACGACCTGGTGTAAAGCATTTTTCACATTACCCCGTAAATATTTTAAGAGTGAGCGCAATACAAGTTCAATGCAATATAACAACTGGAGCATACATGAATAATGCGCCTGTGCATACTCTACACGAATTTGGTATAAATGTTTCCCCTGGATATAAAATGGATGAAATACCAAGCAATTTAATTTATCTTCCTGTGAATGCGAAAGAAATAAGTTCGCTTAAAGTGTGGATCGTTGATCAAAATCAACGACTAATAAATTTCAGAGGAGAAGAAATTACCCTTCGATTACACTTGAGACCAATATCAAATGATTATCTATAATAATATATGAATAAACACAAATATTTAAACATTCCAATAAAAACAATCAACCCTAAAACATTACCACTCACGGATAAAAGCAAACAGTTTTTAAAATCTATTAAACTACGTCTCAAGGAAAATGACTGAAATACTTAATATTGAAGACAGACCGTTCTCAGATGACACTATTATTAAAAAAGATTATCATAGCTATGTTCCATACATCCGTTCTTTCAAAAACAATGATGAAATAAGAATTACAATTCAAAATCAAGATTTATATCTATTACCAAGTGAAAGTTATATATATGTTGAAGGCTCGGTAACATTACCAGGAGGAGAATTATCGTCTAATGCTCGTTTGCGTAATAACTGCGTAGCCTATTTCTTTGATGAAATCCGATATGAAATAAATGGTATTGAAGTCGATCGCACACGCCATTTAGGTGCATCGAGCACAATAAAAAATTTTGTTTCTCTATCGAGTGCTGAACGCAACATAATGAGAAATGCAGGATGGAATAATGGTGAAGATCTAAGCATGGGTGTATTCAACTTTTGCGTCCCACTCAAAAGGCTGTTGGGGTTTGCGGAAGATTACAACAGAGTCATTTTACATAGTAAACATGATCTTATTATGTTGCGGAGTTCAACTGATCAATATGCATGCTATTCTACCGACTCGAAAGAAAAATTAAATTTGACAATCACAAATATAACATGGAGAATACCTCATATACATTTATCGGATGCATCTAAATTACAAATTATGAAAACAATTAACAATGGAAAGTCGCTCCCTATTGCGTTTCGAAGCTGGGACTGTCACTTTAATCCAACATTTCCAGGTTCAACAAAATGTCATTGGAATGTTAAATTATCAACAAATAGTGAAAGACCACGCTTTGTAATATTAGCTCTAGAAAATGATGGAAAATTCATTCACTCTAATTTAGTAAATGTTAAGGTTCATTTAAATTCCGAAACATATCCGTATGATGATTTGAACTTAAAATTTGAGGACAACAGATATGCAGTACTATATGATATGTACGCAAAGTTTCAACAAAATTACTTTTTAAAAGAACCCGAACCAATTCTATCATGGGAAAAGTTTAAAAACATGCCAATTGCAGTAATTGATGTTAGCTATCAAAACGAAGTCATTAAAAGCGGACCTATAGATGTTAAGCTGGAATTTGAAACTAATACACCAATACCATCGAAAACATCAGCATACTGTTTAATACTCCATGATCGATTAATTGAATATACACCACTCACTGGAATTGTTCGAAAGATAATCTAAAGATTTTCTCATTTAATTTATTTTCTTTATTAATACTTTTTTTTTTTTGTACTTACCTCTGTCATAAACTTTCAATAAAATAAAAAAGCATTAAAAATTACTTTATAAATGTTTTATTTATTATTATTATTATTATTTTTTTTTTTTTTATTTGAAAAAGGAAATGTGGAATAAATAGCTTACAAATAAATAACAAATTGTTGGTTTATTTAATAATACAATATATTAAATTAAATTGGTGTCAATATCCATTTCCGATTCATAATTCTGCAGTATATTACTGAGATCATCCTCATCCTCAATACCATAATGGCCCCAAGCATAGGTGTTTACTTTATCTAATCTTACTTTCCTTTTACTATCTTTATAATTTAAAACTACTTTATACAACTTGGTTGTATACACTTGGTGTAATTTGGATTTAAAATTTATCATGTAATCACTAGTACTAGTTTCATTGTATAAGGTGTTTCTATAGTTATTTATGGTGTACCGCCCAATGACACATTTTTTGACACCTTTCGCTTTTTTTACTTCTTGACCATCATCTACCGTATATGAATACATTTTAGGCCCTAGTCCAACAAATTCTGTCATAATTTTCCCACTGTTTTCGTCCTTCATCATACCGATAACCTTTTTATTACGGCGGGGTATATTATATTTATTATCTTCTGGGTATGATGATGTGTCAAAGAACCTATCAATGTCGGGTCTTATTTCTTCATAGACATCTTCAGAAAATATTGTATATATAAAAGAGTCAGTATCCATATAATTTAAAATTACGCGCTCATCGAATTTCTTCTTCATGTATTCATAGTGGAAATCATACATCTTCCACTTGGCTAATTCTAATATACAGAAACCAAGATATGTAGGCTTATTGTATGTTACTTGTAGCCGATTCATTTCAATAGCCCAAAAATCTGTACAAAATTCAGTTGCACTGCTGAAATTCGGTCTAGACATTAAAGATCTAGCACCCAATACATTTGGTGCTTTATCAAGCCAAGTCGTTACTAGCTTTATATCTCTTCGTTTATCAACATTCTCCATAGTTTTACCAAAAACTGCATTATTTAGAAGCTTAAAAAAGTTTCTAAGAAAATCGTTAGTTGCTTCTTGCCTTTCTTTATTATTTTTATTAATATACGAGGCTAGCCATGGAGATTGTGTAAATGATAAAGCACGATGAACTTTTTTTAAGACTAAACCATTTTCTAAACATTGTTTTAGATTCATGTAGTGTATTGGATAATTGGTTTTTGAAGCAAAATCTGCTATAAGTTTTGGATACTTTGAACCTCCAATCTTCTTATTTTCTGGACAAAAGGGTAAATCATTATGATTATCGTGAAGATTCTCTGGATAATCTAAGTCAACTACTAGCACATATCCAGTTTGTTGATTTACTTTAAAATTGTTTATTGTCTGAGCATCAAAAGGCGTCTTGTCGAGATCAACCCACGCAAAATCTCCTGTTGGCAGGTATTGTTGCATAGCCCAACCATACAAATTATTAGCATCTATATACAATAAATAGCTAGATGGATTACTACTGTCGAAATCTTCCATATATTTGTTATTTGCTTTGGTATGTCTTTTAGAGCATTGTGTAAGGCCACCTCTTATACCATTTTTAAATAAATTAAACATGTCTGAATCTGTTAACAAATCCAAGTCTATTTTCGTATGACGAAGCATAGCATCAAAAGATAAACCAGGAGCTGTGTAATATTGACATGCATCTAGTTTGTGAATTCGTTTACATGATTTCCTAAAATTTTCAAAAACATCGTTTAGAAGAAGCACGTCTGTTTTTAAATATAATTCCATGTAATCACGTATTGTCTTGCATTTAAATGTTTTCCAAACTTGTTTTGCATGTTCATACTCTTCTAAGCTACAACTTTTATCATTTAATTTACTATGAAATGCTTCAATAGGAGGTAGAGCAGTTTCCTCTAATTTTTCAAATGAGTCGATGTATTCATAACAGAATATACCCTTTTTCCTCATCAATTTAAACTCATCATCGTTCGAAAAATGTTTCCTTATAGATGTCAAGTCTGAATCATCACAGAAACTAGCTAATGCGTCTAAACTGGCTGCCATAAAGCGGAAAGAATCTAAAAATCTATATTCAAGCGTATCATATCTACCATCACTCATTTTTATTGTTTGTGATAAAGATGTATACAATTCTTTATTGTGAGGTATAATATTTGTTTTCCCTTCAATTGTACTCAGCAAATTTGTTACAAACAAATGACAGTCATAAGCAGAGAAATTGTGGAAGTAAATAGGGATGAATTTTGAAATTGTGTAATTTATATTACACTCATTGTGAGCTGCTCCCCTATACCGTCCAGTTATATGACAATGATCACGAACTCTATCTGTACCTAACTCGTCATCACATATATGGCAATACACCGCGGAAGAAAATGATTCTTTTTCATTTAATGTCAATGGTGTCATTGGGCGGTTTACATTCAAATAATTATTATAAATATTCCTACCTGCTCTTTCTAACGTTTCTATAAATATTTGAGCGGCATTTTCACCGGTATAAGAATAATATTTATCTAAACTACTATCAAAACTACACTTTACATTAAAACCAAAAGCGCATGGAATATGCTTATTTATGGTATTACTCACTCCCCCAGTATCTTTTAAAACACACTCAAAATCAGCGTACACTACAAAGGGAACATCCATTTGCTTCTTGTAGTTTGCAAATGCTAATCTATTCTTACCATCTTTGGGGAAATGTGTAATAACACCACTACAATTCTCCTTATGTCCCTCAAAAAGTCTCAAATCTGGTGTGTAATAAAAACATGTATTACATATTTTCAGATGATTTCCTCCTGAGGAAAGTTGTGATGACAGTAATCTAAAAAGAAAAATATTTATGTGTTATTAGAAATATTTATGTGTATTGTATTTTCATTATTCACCTTGATGTATCCTTAACTAGTATGTAGTGCGAATTGGTTTCGTTTTCCAACAACAGCAAATTGATATGTATAGGCTTCTCTTTATTAGTGACGCGATATGGTCCAACAACAGCATTTTCCTCGTACCCAAAAACGTTAACACTTATATTTGGATTATTTTCTTCAAATATTTTTATTGATCTCAATTCTAATGGAAATTGTCAACCACTAAAATTTAATCTAAATCCATCTTCAACAATTATTATCGGATCTGCAATATTTCTGATATTATATGATGATGTTTTACCAGCATTCGTAAGCCTATTTCCGAATGCGGCAATTATGCACCATTTGAAACAATACACATCATTATTCGAAATATTGATGCATGCTTTCTTCTTTGCAAGCGTCGCTGGTGTTGGTATATATTGCGATCCCTTCAGTGGAGAAGATTTGTTAACGCTTATTTCGAGTGTTTTAAATTGGGATAGAGCCCATCCAGAGTCACGTTCTTGGAACTCCGACAGCTTATTTTTCAACTCATCAAAATGCTGTTTTAAAATTTCCGCTACATCATCAGAAAATGTGATTTGTGTGGTTTTGGTGTTGTGGAATATGGTATTAAACGCATCACTTTCTGCTGATTCTTTAAAATATTCGCCAACAACATTTAGATTGAATTTAATCAAATAATGTGTGCTTAACTTGTCTTCTATTAGTGCGATAATCGATTTTTCAGAATTGCGAATTACTTCATTGAAATCGAGAGTATTATTGCTTATTTTATATTGGAACTTCTCAATTCGTTTTTCAAAGCCTGAACTCGTTGATTGTAGGTTTTCTTTAATTATTCTCTCGCTTTTATTTCTATGCAATTCTGATCTACAATGCATGATCCATGTTTCTAATAAAATATTATCATTGCATGAAATGCAATATTTTATTCTTTTTGTGCAAGGTTCATTTTGCATTTGATTATCTAAATGTTGTTCTTCTTGTTGTTGTGGTTGATTCCATTGTTGTTGTTGTGGTTGATTCCATTGTTGTTGCTGTGGTTGATTCCATTGTTGTTGTTGATTCCATTGTTGTTGTTGATTCCATTGTTGTTGTTGTTGATGCTCGAAATGTTGTTGGTGTTGATGATGATGATGGTTTTGTTGGTGATGGTTGATATTTTGATTTTGCGTCGATCTTCCTGACTGATTGTGGTCTTGATTATTATATTCCTGTGGAATGTCTTGTTCGTTCGACATTGGTGAATTATTATTAAGGTGATGCTGCACCCAAATGCTCATCTCATTGCGAAACTGATTCTGTTGTTCCTCATATTCCCAAAAATTTCTTTCTTTTTGCTGTGGTTTCGTTCCTTGCTCAGAATGTTCCACAGCATAATGAAGCTTAAGAGCTGCGGAATGCAATAAAAATTTCTTGCAAATATTGCACATTTTGTGCGTTTCTAGATGTTTTTTATAAGCTGAAGGGCTAGCTGATTTCTTTGAGCAGAGTTTGCATACAAATTTTCCGGATTCCATTTTAAAAAGGTTTTTCTTTTTTTTCACGCGTAAAAAAAAAATTTTGATACTTTATAGTCGAAGTCTCAACAGAAAGTGAATATGAGAAACAGACTTTTCACAAAACATCGATGCTGATACAACAATGGTTTACACCGCGGGAATTTTGACTGTCTTCTATAAGAATATTATTTTACCCAAACACAACATCTTAAAAATTCCCTAGAACAAAAAATTAGCCTTAAGTATGTCTCAATACTAACACCTGCATACATTATAGAAACCCTTGGTTGTCACCAATAAATTCATCTTACACTTGACGAATATCAAGATTCTATCACTCAAACAATATTTTTAGAATAATTGTCAACCTTTTTCCGAATTTATTGATAATTAATTCATAAGTCAAATATAATACACAAATTGTTAGTAAGGAAATTCCAAATAAAAAAAAAAAATCATAATTCAAACACACATTTGTAATGTAAAGAAATTAGGCGCCATCCTAAAAAAATGTCATCTCGACACTGAGTGCGTCTCAAACAACACACACACAAACATCCCCTAAAATATGCGTGCAATAACTCACTACACGATATTAACTGCAATAGAATGCCCCCGTGGTTAATAAGTCATAGGCACCATCACACACACACATAACCACCTGCATCACCCGGTCAAAAGATCATCTTAATACAGTTCGTCTTAAACATTACACACAATCATCCCCTAAAAATATTACACACCTGCATTTTCTATGCTTAAACAAACCACGCAAACAAATCACGTACAAATCAAACATCATGAAAAATAAGTCATAGGCAATGCATTGAACACTGCATTTCACATTAATTATCCCCATTTCACCTCGGCTACTGAATCCACATAAATGACCCCCATTTGCACAATAAGCCATAGACACGATCAATACAAATAAAAGGGATAACAATAACAACGCCTTGCCTTTGAAATGCGTATTGAACATCTGCATTTGCCCCCGGTTACTAAATCCGCATAAATTATCCCCATTTCACCCCGGCTACTGAATCCACATAAATTATCCCCATTTACACCACGTAAACAAATCACGTTCAAATCAAACATCGTGGAAAATAAGCCACAGACACGATCAATACAAATAAAAGGGATAACAATAACAACGCCTTGCCTTTGACATGCGTATTGAACACCTGCATTTCCCCCCGGCTACTAAATCCACATAAATTATCCCCATTTCAGACCCTAATTACTCTATAGTGACACTAATTACTAAATTTTAGCTAAATTTTGGCTATTAATATCGTCAATCAGCAACCCCTATCTACTTATAGCATATTTTAAAACGCTCATAACTCCTTAATTATTGACATTTCGGGGTTTTTTGCATCGTTTTGATTGCAGTTTCTTTATAGCCCATTTTAAAATGCTCATAACTCCTTAAATATTGACATTTCGGGGTTTTTAGCATCGTTTTGATTGCAGATATTTAAAGAGGAAAAATAGCCTATTTTAAAACGCTCATAACTTCTTAAATATTGACATTTCGGGGTTTTTAGCATCGTTTTGATTGCAGATATTTAAAGAGGAAAAATAGCCTATTTTAAAACGCTCATAACTCCTTAAATATTGACATTTCGGGGTTCTTAGCATCGTTTCGATTGCAGTTTCTTTATAGCCCATTTTAAAATGCTCATAACTCCTTAAATATTGACATTTCGGGGTTTTTAGCATCGTTTTGATTGCAGATATTTAAAGAGGAAAAATAGCCTATTTTAAAACGCTCATAACTCCTTAAATATTGACATTTCGGGGTTCTTAGCATCGTTTCGATTGCTGTTTCTTTATAGCATATTTTAAAACGCTCATAACTCCTTAAATATTGACATTTCGGGCTTTTTTACATCGTTTTGATTGCAGATATTTAAAGAGGAAAAATAGCCTATTTTAAAACGCTCATAACTCCTTAAATATTGACATTTCGGGGTTCTTAGCATCGTTTCGATTGCAGTTTCTTTATAGCATATTTTAAAACGCTCATAACTCCTTAAATATTGACATTTCGGGGTTTTTAGCATCGTTTTGATTGCAGTTTCTTTATAGCCCATTTTAAAATGCTCATAACTCCTTAAATATTGACATTTCGAGGTTTTTAGCATCGTTTTGATTGCAGATATTTAAAGAGGAAAAATAACCTATTTTAAAACGCTCATAACTCCTTAAATGTTGACATTTCGGGGTTTTTAGCATCGTTTTGATTGCAGATATTTAAAGAGGAAAAATAGCCTATTTTAAAACGCTCATAACTCCTTAAATATTGACATTTCGGGGTTTTTAGCATCGTTTTGATTGCAGTTTCTTTATAGCCCATTTTAAAATGCTCATAACTCCTTAAATATTGACATTTCGGGGTTTTTAGCATCGTTTTGATTGCAGATATTTAAAGAGGAAAAATAGCCTATTTTAAAACGCTCATAACTCCTTAAATATTGACATTTCGGGGTTTTTAGCATCGTTTTAATTGCAGATATTTAAAGAGGAAAAATAGCCTATTTTAAAACGCTCATAACTCCTTAAATATTGACATTTCGGGGTTCTGTAGCATCGTTTTGATTGCAGATATTTAAAGAGGAAAAATAGCCTATTTTAAAACGCTCATAACTCCTTAAATATTGACATTTCGGGGTTTTTAGCATCGTTTTAATTGCAGATATTTAAAGAGGAAAAATAGCCTATTTTAAGACGCTCATAACTTCTTAAATATTGACATTTCGGGGTTTTTAGCATCGTTTTGATGGCAGATATTTAAAGAGGAAAAATGGCCTATTTTAAAACGCTCATAACTCCTTAAATATTGACATTTCGGGGTTTTTAGCATCGTTTTGATTGCAGATATTTAAAGAGGAAAAATAGCCTATTTTAAAACGCTTATAACTCCTTAAATATTGACATTTCGGGGTTTTTAGCATCGTTTTAATTGCAGATATTTAAAGAGGAAAAATAGCCTATTTTAAAACGCTCATAACTCCTTAAATATTGACATTTCGGGGTTTTTAGCATCGTTTTGATTGCAGATATTTAAAGAGGAAAAATAGCCTATTTTAAAACGCTCATAACTCCTTAAATATTGACATTTCGGGGTTCTTAGCATCGTTTCGATTGCAGTTTCTTTATAGCATATTTTAAAACGCTCATAACTCCTTAAATATTGACATTTCGGGGTTTTTAGCATCGTTTTGATTGCAGTTTCTTTATAGCCCATTTTAAAATGCTCATAACTCCTTAAATATTGACATTTCGAGGTTTTAGCATCGTTTTGATTGCAGATATTTAAAGAGGAAAAATAGCCTATTTTAAAACGCTCATAACTCCTTAAATATTGACATTTCGGGGTTTTTTGCATCGTTTGATTGCAGATATTTAAAAGAGGAAAAATAGCCTATTTTAAAACGCTCATAACTCCTTAAATATTGACATTTCGGGGTTTTTAGCATCGTTTTAATTGCAGATATTTAAAGAGGAAAAATAGCCTATTTTAAAACGCTCATAACTCCTTAAATATTGACATTTCGGGGTTTTTTAGCATCGTTTTAATTGCAGATATTTAAAGAGGAAAAATAGCCTATTTAAAACGCTCATAACTCCTTAAATATTGACATTTCGGGGTTTTTAGCATCGTTTTGATTGCAGATATTTAAAGAGGAAAAATAGCCTATTTTAAAACGCTCATAACTCCTTAAATATTGACATTTGGGGGTTTTTAGCATCGTTTTAATTGCAGATATTTAAAGAGGAAAAATAGCCTATTTTAAAACGCTCATAACTCCTTAAATATTGACATTTCGGGGTTTTTAGCATCGTTTTGATTGCAGATATTTAAAGAGGAAAAATAGCCTATTTTAAAACGCTTATAACTCCTTAAATATTGACATTTCGGGGATTTTAACATCGTTTTAATTGCAGATATTTAAAGAGGAAAAATAGCCTATTTTAAAACGCTCATAACTCCTTAAATATTGACATTTCGGGGTTTTTAGCATCGTTTTAATTGCAGATATTTAAAGAGGAAAAATAGCCTATTTTAAAACGCTCATAACTCCTTAAATATTGACATTTCGGGGTTTTTAGCATCGTTTTAATTGCAGATATTTAAAGAGAAAAAATAGCCTATTTTAAAACGCTCATAACTCCTTAAATATTGACATTTCGGGGTTTTTAGCATCGTTTTGATTGCAGATATTTAAAGAGGAAAAATAGCCTATTTTAAAACGCTTATAACTCCTTAAATATTGACATTTCGGGGTTTTTAGCATCGTTTTAATTGCAGATATTAAAGAGGAAAAATAGCCTATTTTAAAACGCTCATAACTCCTTAAATATTGACATTTCGGGGTTTTTAGCATCGTTTTGATTGCAGATATTTAAAGAGGAAAAATAGCCTATTTTAAAACGCTCATAACTCCTTAAATATTGACATTTCGGGGTTCATAGCATCGTTTCGATTGCAGTTTCTTTATAGCATATTTTAAAACGCTCATAACTCCTTAAATATTGACATTTCGGGGTTTTAGCATCGTTTTGATTGCAGTTTCTTTATAGCCCATTTTAAAATGCTCATAACTCCTTAAATATTGACATTTCGAGGTTTTAGCATCGTTTTGATTGCAGATATTTAAAGAGGAAAAATAGCCTATTTTAAAACGCTCATAACTCCTTAAATATTGACATTTCGGGGTTTTTTGCATCGTTTTGATTGCAGATATTTAAAGAGGAAAAATAGCCTATTTTAAAACGCTCATAACTCCTTAAATATGACATTTCGGGGTTTTTAGCATCGTTTTAATTGCAGATATTTAAAGAGGAAAAATAGCCTATTTTAAAACGCTCATAACTCCTTAAATATTGACATTTCGGGGTTTTTAGCATCGTTTTGATTGCAGATATTTAAAGAGGAAAAATAGCCTATTTTAAAACGCTCATAACTCCTTAAATATTGACATTTGGGGGTTTTTAGCATCGTTTTAATTGCAGATATTTAAAGAGGAAAAATAGCCTATTTTAAAACGCTCATAACTCCTTAAATATTGACATTTCGGGGTTTTTAGCATCGTTTTGATTGCATATATTTAAAGAGGAAAAATAGCCTATTTTAAAACGCTTATAACTCCTTAAATATTGACATTTCGGGGATTTTAACATCGTTTTAATTGCAGATATTTAAAGACGAAAAATAGCCTATTTTAAAACGCTCATAACTCCTTAAATATTGACATTTCGGGGTTTTTAGCATCGTTTTAATTGCAGATATTTAAAGAGGAAAAATAGCCTATTTTAAAACGCTCATAACTCCTTAAATATTGACATTTCGGGGTTTTTAGCATCGTTTTAATTGCAGATATTTAAAGAGGAAAAATAGCCTATTTTAAAACGCTCATAACTCCTTAAATATTGACATTTCGGGGTTTTTAGCATCGTTTTGATTGCAGATATTTAAAGAGGAAAAATAGCCTATTTTAAAACGCTCATAACTCCTTAATATTGACATTTCGGGGTTTTTAGCATCGTTTTAATTGCAGATATTTAAAGAGGAAACATAGCCTATTTTAAAACGCTCATAACTCCTTAAATATTGACATTTCGGGGTTTTTAGCATCGTTTTGATTGCAGATATTTAAAGAGGAAAAATAGCCTATTTTAAAACGCTCATAACTCCTTAAATATTGACATTTCGGGGTTTTTAGCATCGTTTTAATTGCAGATATTTAAAGAGGAAAAATAGCCTATTTTAAAACGCTCATAACTCCTTAAATATTGACATTTCGGGGTTTTTAGCATCGTTTTGATTGCAGATATTTAAAGAGGAAAAATAGCCTATTTTAAAACGCTCATAACTCCTTAAATATTGACATTTGGGGGTTTTTAGCATCGTTTTAATTGCAGATATTTAAAGAGGAAAAATAGCCTATTTTAAAACGCTCATAACTCCTTAAATGTTGACATTTCGGGGTTTTTAGCATCGTTTGATTGCAGATATTTAAAGAGGAAAAATAGCTTATTTTAAAACGCTCATAACTCCTTAAATATTGACATTTCGGGGTTTTTAGCATCGTTTTGATTGCAGTTTCTTTATAGCCCATTTTAAAATGCTCATAACTCCTTAAATATTGACATTTCGGGGTTTTTAGCATCGTTTCGATTGCAGTTTCTTTATAGCATATTTTAAAACGCTCATAACTCCTTAAATATTGACATTTCGGGGTTTTTAGCATCGTTTTGATTGCAGTTTCTTTATAGCCCATTTTAAAATGCTCATAACTCCTTAAATATTGACATTTCGAGGTTTTTAGCATCGTTTTGATTGCAGATATTTAAAGAGGAAAAATAGCCTATTTTAAAACGCTCATAACTCCTTAAATATTGACATTTGGGGGTTTTTAGCATCGTTTTAATTGCAGATATTTAAAGAGGAAAAATAGCCTATTTTAAAACGCTTATAACTCCTTAAATATTGACATTTCGGGGATTTTAACATCGTTTTAATTGCAGATATTTAAAGAGGAAAAATAGCCTATTTTAAAACGCTCATAACTCCTTAAATATTGACATTTCGGGGTTTTTAGCATCGTTTTAATTGCAGATATTTAAAGAGGAAAAATAGCCTATTTTAAAACGCTTATAACTCCTTAAATATTGACATTTCGGGGATTTTAACATCGTTTTAATTGCAGATATTTAAAGAGGAAAAATAGCCTATTTTAAAACGCTCATAACTCCTTAAATATTGACATTTCGGGGTTTTTAGCATCGTTTTGATTGCAGATATTTAAAGAGGAAAAATAGCCTATTTTAAAACGCTCATAACTCCTTAAATATTGACATTTCGGGGTTTTTAGCATCGTTTTAATTGCAGATATTTAAAGAGGAAACATATCCTATTTTAAAACGCTCATAACTCCTTAAATATTGACATTTCGGGGTTTTTAGCATCGTTTTGATTGCAGATATTTAAAGAGGAAAAATAGCATATTTTAAAACGCTCATAACTCCTTAAATATTGACATTTCGGGGTTTTAGGCATCGTTTTAATTGCAGATATTTAAAGAGGAAAAATAGCCTATTTTAAAACGCTCATAACTCCTTAAATATTGACATTTCGGGGTTTTTAGCATCGTTTTGATTGCAGATATTTAAAGAGGAAAAATAGCCTATTTTAAAACGCTCATAACTCCTTAAATATTGACATTTGGGGGTTTTTTAGCATCGTTTTAATTGCAGATATTTAAAGAGGAAAAATAGCCTATTTTAAAACGCTCATAACTCCTTAAATATTGACATTTCGGGGTTTTTAGCATCGTTTTGATTGCAGATATTTAAGGAGGAAAAATAGCCTATTTTAAAACGCTCATAACTCCTTAAATATTGACATTTCGGGGTTTTTAGCATCGTTTTAATTGCAGATATTTAAAGAGGAAAAATAGCCTATTTTAAAACGCTCATAACTCCTTAAATATTGACATTTCGGGGTTTTTAGCATCGTTTTGATTGCAGTTTCTTTATAGCCCATTTTAAAATGCTCATAACTCCTTAAATATTGACATTTCGAGGTTTTTTAGCATCGTTTTGATTGCAGATATTTAAAGAGGAAAAATAGCCTATTTTAAAACGCTCATAACTCCTTAAATATTGACATTTCGGGGTTCTTAGCATCGTTTCGATTGCAGTTTCTTTATAGCATATTTTAAAACGCTCATAACTCCTTAAATATTGACATTTCGGGGTTTTTAGCATCGTTTTGATTGCAGTTTCTTTATAGCCCATTTTAAAATGCTCATAACTCCTTAAATATTGACATTTCGAGGTTTTTAGCATCGTTTTGATTGCAGATATTTAAAGAGGAAAAATAGCCTATTTTAAAACGCTCATAACTCCTTAAATATTGACATTCCGGGGTTTTTTGCATCGTTTTGATTGCAGATATTTAAAGAGGAAAAATAGCCTATTTCAAAACGCTCATAACTCCTTAAATATTGACATTTCGGGGTTCTTAGCATCGTTTCGATTGCAGTTTCTTTATAGCATATTTTAAAACGCTCATAACTCCTTAAATATTGACATTTCGGGGTTTTAAGCATCGTTTTGATTGCAGATATTTAAAGAGGAAAAATAGCCTATTTTAAAACGCTCATAACTCCTTAAATATTGACATTTCGGGGTTTTTAGCATCGTTTTGATTGCAGATATTTAAAGAGGAAAAATTGCCTATTTTAAAACGCTTATAACTCCTTAAATATTGACATTTCGGGGTTTTAGCATCGTTTAGGTTGCAGATATTTAAAGAGGAAAAATAGCCTATTTAAAACGCTCATAACTCCTTAAATATTGACATTTCGGGGTTTTTAGCATCGTTTTGATTGCAGATATTTAAAGAGGAAAAATAGCCTATTTTAAAACGCTCATAACTCCTTAAATATTGACATTTCGGGGTTCTTAGCATCGTTTCGATGCAGTTTCTTTATAGCATATTTTAAAACGCTCATAACTCCTTAAATATTGACATTTCGAGGTTTTAGCATCGTTTTGATTGCAGATATTTAAAGAGGAAAAATAGCCTATTTTAAAACGCTCATAACTCCTTAAATATTGACATTTCGGGGTTTTTAGCATCGTTTTAGTTGCAGATATTTAAAGAGGAAAAATAGCCCATTGTAAAACGCTCATAACTCCTTAAATATTGACATTTCGGGGTTCTTAGCATCGTTTCGATTGCAGTTTCTTTATAGCATATTTTAAAACGCTCATAACTCCTTAAATATTGACATTTCGGGGTTTTTAGCATCGTTTTGATTGCAGTTCTTTATAGCCCATTTAAATTGCTCATAACTCCTTAAATATTGACATTTCGAGGTTTTTAGCATCGTTTTGATTGCAGATATTTAAAGAGGAAAAATAGCCTATTTTAAAACGCTCATAACTCCTTAAATATTGACATTTCGGGGTTTTTAGCATCGTTTTAGTTGCAGATATTTAAAGAGGAAAAATAGCCTATTTTAAAACGCTCATAACTCCTTAAATATTGACATTTCGGGGTTTTTAGCATCGTTTTAATTGCAGATATTTAAAGAGGAAAATAGCCTATTTTAAAACGCTCATAACTCCTTAAATATTGACATTTGGGGGTTTTAGCATCGTTTCGATTGCAGTTTCTTTATAGCATATTTTAAAACGCTCATAACTCCTTAAATATTGACATTTCGGGGTTTTTAGCATCGTTTTGATTGCAGGTATTTAAAGGGGAAAAATAGCCTATTTTAAAACGCTCATAACTCCTTAAATATTGACATTTCGGGGTTTTTAGCATCGTTTTGATTGCAGATATTTAAAGAGGAAAAATAGCCTATTTTAAAACGCTCATAACTCCTTAAATATTGAAATTTCTGTATAGCATATTTTAAAACGCTCATAACTCCTTAAATATTGACATTTCGGGGTTTTTAGCATCGTTTTAGTTGCAGATATTTAAAGAGGAAAAATAGCCTATTTTAAAACGCTCATAACTCCTTAAATATTGACATTTCGGGGTTTTTAGCATCGTTTTAATTGCAGATATTTAAAGAGGAAAAATAGCCTATTTTAAAACGCTCATAACTCCTTAAATATTGAAATTTCTTTATAGCATATTTTAAAACGCTCATAACTCCTTAAATATTGACATTTCGGGGTTTTTAGCATCGTTTTGATTGCAGATATTTAAAGGGGAAAAATAGCCTATTTTAAAACGCTCATAACTCCTTAAATATTGACATTTCGGTGGTTTTTAGCATCGTTTTGATTGCAGATATTTAAAGAGGAAAATAGCCTATTTTAAAACGCTCATAACTCCTTAAATATTGACATTTCGGCGTTTTTAGCATCGTTTTAGTTGCAGATATTTAAAGAGGAAAAATAGCCTATTTAAAACGCTCATAACTCCTTAAATATTGACATTTCGGGGTTTTTAGCATCGTTTTAATTGCAGATATTTAAAGAGGAAAAATAGCCTATTTTAAAACGCTCATAACTCCTTAAATATTGACATTTGGGGGGTTTTTAAGCATCGTTTTAATTGCAGATATTTAAAGAGGAAATAGCCTATTTTAAAACGCTCATAACTCCTTAAATATTGACATTTCGGGGTTCTTAGCATCGTTTTGATTGCAGTTTCTTAATAGCATATTTTAAAACGCTCATAACTCCTTAATATTGACATTTCGGGGTTTTTAGCATCGTTTTGATTGCATTTCTTTATAGCCCATTTTAAAATGCTCATAACTCCTTAAATATTGACATTTCGGGGTTTTTAGCATCGTTTTGATTGCAGATATTTAAAGAGGAAAAATAGCCTATTTTAAAACGCTCATAACTCCTTAAATATTGACATTCCGGGGTTTTTTGCATCGTTTTGATTGCAGATATTCAAAGGAAAAATAGCCTATTTTAAAAACGCTCATAACTCCTTAAAATATTGACATTTCGGGTTTTTAGCATCGTTTTGATTGCAGATATTTAAAGGGAAAATAGCCTATTTTAAAACGCTCATAACTCCTTAAATATGACATTTCGGGGTTTTTAGCATCGTTTTGATTGCAGATATTTAAGAGGAAAAATAGTCTATTTTAAAACGCTCATAACTCCCTTAAATATTGACATTTCGGGGTTTTTAGCATCGTTTTAATTGCAGATATTTAAGAAAAAATAGCCTATTTTAAAACGCTCATACTCCTTAAATATTGACATTTCGGGTTTTTAAGCATCGTTTTAATTGCAGATATTTAAGAGGAAAAATAGCCTATTTTAAAACGCTCATAACTCCTTAAATATTGACATTTGGGGTTTTTAGCATCGTTTTGATTGCAGATATTTAAAGAGGAAAAATAGCCTATTTTAAAACGCTCATAACTCCTTAAATATTGACATTTCGGGGTTTTTAGCATCGTTTTGATTGCAGATATTTAAAGAGGAAAAATAGCCTATTTTTTAAACGCTCCATAACTTAATTGACATTTCGGGGTTTTTAGCATCGTTTTAATTGCAGATATTTAAAGAGGAAAAAATAGCCTATTTTAAAACGCTCATAACTCCTTAAATATTGACATTTCGGGGTTTTTAGCATCGTTTTGATTGCAGATATTAAAGAGGAAAATAGCCTATTTTAAAAACGCTCATAACTCCTTAAATATGACATTTCGGGGTTTTTAGCATCGTTTTCGATTGAGTTTACTTTAATAGCCCATTTTTAAAATGCTCATAAAACTCCTTAATATTGACATTCGGGGGTTTTTAGCATCGTTTTGATTGCAGATATTTAAAGAGGAAAAATAGCCTATTTTAAAACGCTCATAACTCCTTAATATGACATTTCGGGTTTTTAGCATCGTTTTGTTGCAGATATTTAAAGAGGAAAAATAGCCTATTTTAAAACGCTCATAACTCCTTAAATATTGACATTTCGGGGTTTTTAGCAATCGTTTTAATTGCAGATATTAAAGAGGAAAAATAGCCTATTTTAAAACGCTCATAACTCCTTAAATATTGACATTTCGGGGTTTTTAGCATCGTTTCGATTGCATTTCTTTAAATAGCCTATTTTTAAAACGCTCATAACTCCTAAATATTGACATTTCGGGGTTTTTAGCATCGTTTTGATTGCAGTTTTAAAGTTATAGCCCTTTTAAAACGCTCATAACTCCTTAATATTGACATTTCGGGTTTTTAGCATCGTTTTGATTGCAGATATTTAAAGAGGAAAAATAGCCTATTTAAAACGCTCATAACTCCTTAATATTGACATTTCGGGGTTTTTAGCATCGTTTTGATTGCAGATATTTAAAGGGAAAAATAGCCTATTTTAAAACGCTCATAACTCCTTAAATATTGACATTTCGGGTTTTTAGCATCGTTTTGATTGCAGATATTTAAGAGGAAAAATAGCCTATTTTAAAAACGCTCATAACTCCTTAAATATTGACATTTCGGGGTTTTTAGCATCGTTTTGATTGCAGATATTTAAAGAGGAAAAATAGCCTATTTTAAAAACGCTCATAACTCCTTAATATTGACATTTCGGGGTTTTTTAGCATCGTTTTGATTGCAGATATTTAAAGAGGAAAAATAGCCTATTTTAAAACGCTCATAACTCCTTAAATATTGACATTTCGGGGTTTTTTAGCATCGTTTTGATTGCAGATATTTAAAGGAAAAATAGCCTATTTTAAAACGCTCATAACTCCTTAAATATTGACATTTCGGGGTTTTTAGCATCGTTTTGATTGCAGATATTTAAAGAGGAAAAATAGCCTATTTAAAACCGCTCATAACTCCTTAAATATTGACATTTCGGGGTTTTAGCATCGTTTTAGTTGCAGATATTTAAAGAGGAAAAATAGCCTATTTTTAAAACGCTCATAACTCCTTAAATATTGACATTTCGGGGTTTTTTAGCATCGTTTTAATTGCAGATATTTAAAGAGGAAAAATAGCCTATTTAAAACGCTCATAACTCCTTAAATATTGACATTTTTTTATAGCATATTTTAAAACGCTCATAACTCCCTTAAATATTGACATTTCGGGGTTTTTAGCATCGTTTTGATTGCAGATATTTAAAGAGGAAAATAGCTATTAAAACGCTCATAACTCCTTAAATATTGACATTTCGGGTTTTTAGCATCGTTTTGATTGCAGATATTTAAAGAGGAAAAATAGCCTATTTTAAAACGCTCATAACTCTTTAAATATTGACATTTCGGGGTTTTTAGCATCGTTTTAGTTGCAGATATTTAAAGAGGAAAAAGAGCCTATTTTAAAACGCTCATAACTCCTTAAATATTGACATTTCGGGGTTTTTAGCATCGTTTTAATTGCAGATATTTAAAGAGGAAAAATAGCCTTTTTAAACGCTCATAACTCCTTAAATATTGACATTTCGGGGTTTTTAGCATCGTTTTGATTGCAGATATTTAAAGAGGAAAAATAGCCTATTTTAAAACGCTCATAACTCCTTAAATATTGACATTTCGGGGTTTTAGCATCGTTTTAATGCAGATATTTAAAGAGGAAAATAGCCTATTTTAAAACGCTCATACTCCCTTAAATATTGACATTTCGGGGTTTTTAGCATCGTTTTGATTGCAGTTTCTTTATAGCCTATTTTAAAACGCTCATAACTCCTTATATATTGACATTTCGGGGTTTTTTACATCGTTTTGATTGCAGATTTCTTTTAGCCCATTTTAAAAACGCTCATAACTCCTTAAATATTGACATTTCGAGGTTTTTAGCATCGTTTTGATTGCAGATATTTAAAGAGGAAAATAGCCTATTTTAAACGCTCATAACTCCTTAAATATTGACATTTCGGGTTTTTAGCATCGTTTTGATTGCAGAGATTTAAAGAGGAAAAATAGCCTATTTTAAAACGCTCATACTCCTTAAATATTGACATTTCGGTTTTTTAGCATCGTTTTAATTGCAGATATTTAAAGAGGAAAAATAGCCTATTTTAAAAACGCTCATAACTCCTTAAATATTGACATTTCGGGTTTTTAGCATCGTTTTGATTGCAGTTTCTTTTTAGCGTATTTTAAAACGCTCATAACTCCTTAAATATTGACATTTCGTGGTAGTTGCAGATATTTAAAGAGGAAAAATAGCCTATTTTAAAACGCTCATAACTCCTTAAATATTGACATTTCGGGGTTTTAGCATCGTGTTTATTGCAGATATTTAAGAGGAAAAATAGCCTATTTTAAAACGCTCATAACTCCTTAAATATTGACATTTCGGGGTTTTTAGCATCGTTTTCGATTGCAGTTTCTTTATAGCATATTTTAAAACGCTCATAACTCCTTAAATATTGACATTTCGGGGTTTTAGCATCGTTTTGATTGCAGATATTTAAGAGGAAAAATAGCCTATTTTAAAACGCTCATAACTCCTTAAATATTGACATTTCGGGGTTTTTAGCATCGTTTTAGTTGCAGATATTTAAAGAGGAAAAATAGCCTATTTTTAAACGCTCATACTCCTTAAATATTGACATTTCGGGGTTTTTAGCATCGTTTTAATTGCAGAATTTAAAGAAAAATAGCCTTTTTAAAACGCTCATCTCCTTAAATATTGACATTTCGGGGTTTTTTTAGCATCGTTTTGATTGCAGATATTAAAAGAGGAAAAATAGCCTATTTTAAAACGCTCATAACTCCTTAAATATTGACATTTGGGGGTTTTAAGCATCGTTTTTAATTGCAGATATTTAAAGAGGAAAATAGCCTATTTTAAAAACGCTCATAACTCCTAAATATTGACATTTCGGGTTTTTAGCATCGTTTCGATTGCAGTTTCTTTATAGCTATTTTAAAAACGCTCATAACTCCTTAAATATTGACATTCGGGGTTTTTAGCATCGTTTTGATTGCAGTTCTTTATAGCCCCCTTTTTAAATGCTCATAACTCCTAAATATTGACATTTCGGGTTTTTAGCATCGTTTTGATTGCAGATATTAAGAGGAAAAATAGCCTATTTTAAAAACCTCATAACTCCTTAAATATTGACATTTCGGGGTTTTTAGCATCGTTTTGATTGCAGATATTTAAAGAGGAAAAATAGCCTATTTTAAACGCTATGCCTTCTCCCCTAACAAATAGCATCGTTTTGAATAAAGAGGAAAATGCCAAAAAGCTCATAACTCCTTAAATATTGACATTTCGGGGTTTTTAGCATCGTTTTGATTGCAGATATTTAAAGAGGAAATAGCCTATTTTAAAACGCTCATAACTCCTTAAATATTAACATTTCGGGGGTTCTAGCATCGTTTTCGATTGCAGTTTCTTTAAATAGCCTATTTTAAAAACGCTCATAACTCTCTTAAATATTGACATTTCGGGGGTTTTAAGCATCGTTTTGATTGCAGATATTTAAAGAGAAAATAGCCTATTTTAAAACGCTCATAACTCCTAAAATATTGACATTTCGGGTTTCGGGGTTTTTAGCATCGTTTTGATTGCAGATATTTAAAGAGGAAAATAGCCTATTTTAAAACGCTCATAACTCCTTAATATTGACATTTCGGGGTTTCTAGCATCGTTTTGATTGCAGTTTCTTTATAGCCTATTTTAAAACGCTCATAACTCCTTAATATTGACATTTCGGGGTTTTTAGCATCGTTTTGATTGCAGATATTTAAGAGGAAAAATACCTATTTTAAAACGCTCATAACTCCTTAAATATTGACATTTCGGGGTTTTTAGCATCGTTTTGATTGCAGATATTTAAAGAGGAAAATAGCCTATTTTAAAACGCTCATCCTCCTAAATATTGACATTTCGGGGGTTTTTAGCATCGTTTTGAATTGCAGATATTTAAGAGGAAAAATAGCCTATTTTAAAACGCTCATAACTCCTTAAATATTGACATTTCGGGGTTTTTAGCATCGTTTTGATTGCAGTTTCTTATAGCCTATTTTAAAACGCTCATAACTCCTTAAATATTGACATTTCGGGGTTTTTAGCATCGTTTTGATTGCAGATATTTAAAGAGGAAAAATAGCCTATTTAAAACGCTCATAACTCCTTAAATATTGACATTTCGGGGTTTTTAGCATCGTTTTAATTGCAGATATTTAAAGAGGAAAATAGCCTATTTAAAACGCTCATAACTCCTTAAATTTGACAATTTCGGGGTTTTTAGCATCGTTTTGATTGCAGTTTTCCTTAATAGCCATTTTAAATGCTCATAACTCCTCCTTAAATATTGACATTTCGGGGTTTTTAGCATCGTTTTGATTGCAGATATTAAAGAGAAAAATAGCCTATTTTAAAACGCTCATAACTCCTTAAATATTAACATTTCGGGGTTTTTTAGCATCGTTTGATTGCAGTTTCTTTAAAGCATATTTTTAAAACGCTCATAACTCCTTAAATATTGACATTTCGGGGTTTTTTTAGCATCGTTTTAATTGCAGATATTAAAGAGGAAAAATAGCCTATTTTAAAACGCTCATAACTCCTTAAATATTGACATTTCGGGGTTTTTAGCATCGTTTTGATTGCAGATATTTAAAGAGGAAATAGCCTATTTTAAAACGCTCATAACTAACTCCTTAAATATTGACATTTCGGGGTTTTTAGCATCGTTTTGATTGCAGATTTTTAAGAGGAATAGCCTATTTTAAACGCTCATAACTCCTTAAATATTGACATTTCGGGGTTTTTAGCATCGTTTTGATTGCAGATATTTAAAGAGGAAAATAGCCTATTTTAAAACGCTCATACTCCTTAAATTTGACATTTCGGGTTTTTAGCATCGTTTTGATTGCAGATATTTAAAGAGGAAAATAGCCTATTTTAAAACGCTCATAACTCCTTAAATAACATTTCGGGGTTTTAGCATCGTTTTGATTGCAGATTTTTATTCCTATTTTTGAAACGCTCATAACTCCTTAAATATTGACATTTCGGGGTTTTTAGCATCGTTTGATTGCAGATATTTAAAGAGGAAAAATAGCCTATTTTAAAAAACGCTCATAACTCCTTAATATTGACATTTCGGGGGTTTTTAGCATCGTTTTGATTGCAGATATTTAAAGAGGAAAAATAGCCTATTTTAAAACGCTCATAACTCCTTAAATATTGACATTTCGGGTTTTTAGCATCGTTTGATTGCAGTTTTCTTTATAGCCTTTTTTATTAAAAACGCTCATAACTCTCCTAATATTGACATTTCGGCGGGGTTTTTAGCATCGTTTTGATTGCAGATATTTAAAGAGGAAAATAGCCCATATTTAAAACGCTCATAACTCCTTAAATATTGACATTTCGGGGTTTTTAGCATCGTTTTGATTGCAGAGTTTCTTTATAGCCTATTTTAAAACGCTCATACTCCTTAATATTGACATTTCGGGGTTTTTAGCATCGTTTTGATTGCATTTATTATAGATATTTTAAAACGCTCATAACTCCTTAAATATTGACATTTCGGGGTTTTTAGCATCGTTTTAATGCAGATATTTTAAAGAGGGAAAATAGCCTATTTTAAAACGCTCATAACTCCTTAAATATTGACATTTCGGGGTTTTAGCATCGTTTTAATTGCAGATATTTAAAGAGGAAAAATAGCCTATTTTAAACGCTCATAACTCCTTAAATATTGACATTTCGGGGTTTTTAGCATCGTTTTGATTGCAGATATTTAAAGAGGAAAAATAGCCTATTTTAAAACGCTCATAACTCCTTAAATATTGACATTTCGGGGTTTTTAGCATCGTTTTGATTGCAGATATTTAAAGAGGAAAATAGCCTATTTTAAACGCTTATAACTCTCCAAATATTGACATTTCGGGGTTTTTAGCATCGTTTTAATTGCAGATTTTAAAGAGGAAAAATAGCCTATTTTAAAACGCTAATAACTCCTTCAATATTGACATTTCGGTCGGGGTTTTTAGCATCGTTTTGATTGCAGATATTTAAAGAGGAAAAATAGCCTATTTTAAAACGCTCATAACTCCTTAAAATATGACATTTCGGGGGTTTTTAGCATCGTTTTGATTGCAGATATTTAAAGAGGAAAAAGCCTATTTTAAAACGCTCATAACTCCTTAAATATTGACATTTCGGGGTTTTTATAGCATCGTTTTGATTGCAGATATTTAAAGAGGAAAATAGCCTATTTTAAAACGCTCATAACTCCTTAAATATTGACATTCGGGGTTTTAGCATCGTTTTGATTGCAGATATTTTAAAGGGAAAATAGCCTATTTTAAACGCTCATAACTCCTTAAATATTGACATTTCGGGGTTTTTAGCATCGTTTTGATTGCAGTTTCTTTTATAGCCATATTTTTAAAACGCTCATACTCCTTAAATATTGACATTTCGGTTTGTTGTCGGGGTTTTTAGCATCGTTTTGATTGCAGATATTTAAAGAGGAAAAATAGCCATTTTAAAACGCTCATAACTCCTTAATATTGACATTTCGGGGTTTTTAGCATCGTTTCGATTGCATTGCAGTTTCTTTATAGCCTATTTTAAAACGCTCATAACTCCTTAAATATTGACATTTCGGGGTTTTTTAGCATCGTTTGATTGCAGTTTCTTTTTTATATCATCCTTTTTAAAAGCTCATAACTCCTTAAATTTGACATTTCGGGGTTTTAGCATCGTTTTTGATTGCAGATATTTAAAGAGGAAAATAGCCTATTTTAAAAACGCTCATAACTCCTTAAATATTGACATTTCGGGGTTTTTTAGCATCGTTTTGATTGCAGATATTTAAAGAGGAAAAATAGCCTATTTTAAAAACGCTCATAACTCCTTAAATTTGACATTTCGGGGTTTTTAGCATCGTTTTAATTGCAGAAGATTTTAAAGAGTAAAGCCTATTTTAAAACGCTTATAACTCCTTAAATTTGACATTTCGGGGTTTTTTAGCATCGTTTTGAATTGCAGATATTTAAAGAGGAAAAATAGCCTATTTTAAACGCGCTCATAACTCCTTAATATTGACATTTCGGGGTTTTTTAGAGCATCGTTTTGATTGCAGATATTTAAAGAGGAAAATAGCCTATTTTAAAACGCTCATACTTCTTAATATTGACATTTCGGGGTTTTTAGCATCGTTTTGATTGCAGATATTTAAAGAGGAAAAATAGCCTATTTTAAAACGCTCATAACTCCTTAAATATTGACATTTCGGGGTTTTTAGCATCGTTTTGATTGCAGTTATTTAAAGAGGAAAAATAGCCTATTTTAAAACGCTCATAACTCCTTAAATATTGACATTTCGGGTTTTTTAGCATCGTTTTGATTGCAGATATTTAAAGAGGAAAAATAGCCTATTTTAAAAACACTCATAACTCCTTAAATATTGACATTTCGGGGTTTTTAGCATCGTTTGATTGATTGCAGATATTTAAAGAGGAAAAATAGCCTATTTTAAAACGCTCATAACTCCTTAAATATTGACATTTCGGGGTTTTTAGCATCGTTTTTATTGCAGATATTTAAAGAGGAAAAATAGCCTATTTTAAAACGCTCATAACTCCTTAATATTGACATTTCGGGGTTTTTAGCGCATCGTTTTGATTGCAGATATTTAAGAGGAAAAATAGCCTATTTTAAAACGCTCATAACTCCTTAATATTGACATTTCGGGGTTTTTTAGCATCGTTTTGATTGCAGATATTTAAAGAGGAAAATAGCCTATTTTAAAAGCTCATAACTCCTTAAATATTGACATTTCGGGGGTTTTAGCATCGTTTTGATTGCAGATATTTAAAGAGGAAAATAGCCTATTTTAAAACGCTCATAACTCCTTAATATTGACATTTCGGGGTTTTTAGTAGCATCGTTTTGATTGCAGATATTTAAGAGGAAAATAGCCTATTTTAAAACGCTCATAACTCCTTAAATATTGACATTTCGGGGTTTTTAGCATCGTTTTGATTGCAGATATTTAAGAGGAAAAATAGCCTATTTTAAAAACGCTCATAACTCCTTAATATTGACATTTCGGGGTTTTTAGCATCGTTTTGATTGCAGATATTTAAAGAGGAAAATAGCCTATTTTAAAACGCTCATAACTCCTTAAATATTGACATTTCGGGGTTTTTAGCATCGTTTTGTTGCAGATATTTAAAGAGGAAAAATAGCCTATTTTAAAACGCTCATAACTCCTTAAATATTGACATTTCGGGGTTTTTTAGCATCGTTTAATTGCAGATATTTAAAGAGGAAAGTAGCCTATTTTAAAACGCTCATAACTCCTTAAATATTGACATTTCGGGGTTTTTAGCATCGTTTTGATTGCAGATATTTAAAGAGGAAAAATAGCCTATTTTAAAACGCTCATAACTCCTTAAATATTGACATTTCGGGGTTTTTAGCATCGTTTTGATTGCAGATATGTAAAGAGGAAAAATAGCCTATTTTAAAACGCTCATAACTCCTTAATTTTGACATTTCGGGGTTTTAGCAATCGTTTTGATTGCAGATATTTAAAGAGAAATAGCCTATTTTAAAACGCTCATAACTCCTTAAATATTGACATTTGACTTGCGGGGTTTTTAGCATCGTTTGATTGCAGAATTAAAGAGGAAAAATGCCTATTTTTAAACGCTCATAACTCCTTAAATATTGACATTTCGGGTTTTTAGCATCGTTTTGATTGCAGATATTTAAAGAGGAAAATAGCCTATTTTAAAAACGCTCATAACTCCTTAAATATTGACATTTCGGGTTTTTAGCATCGTTTTAATTGCAGATATTTAAAGAGGAAAAATCCTTTTTTAAAACGCTCATAACTCCTTAAATATTGACATTTCGGGGTTTTTAGCATCGTTTTGATTGCAGATATTTAAAGAATAAAATAGCCTATTTTAAAACGCTCATAACTCCTAAATATGACATTTCGGGTTTTTAGCATCGTTTGATTGCAGATATTTAAAGAGGAAAATAGCCTATTTTAAAAACGCTCATAACTCCTTAAATATTGACATTTCGGGGTTTTTAAGCATCGTTTTTAATTGCAGATATTTAAAGAGGAAAAGTAGCCTATTTTAAAAAGGCTCATAACTCCTTAAATTTGACATTTCGGGGTTTTTAGCATCGTTTTGATTGCAGATATTTAAAGAGGAAAAATAGCCTATTTTAAACGCTCATAACTCCTTAAATATTGACATTTCGGGGGTTTTTAGCATCGTTTTGATTGCAGATTTTAAAGAGGAAAAATAGCCTATTTTAAAACGGCTCATAACTCCTTAATATTGACATTTCGGGGTTTTTAGCATCGTTTTGATTGCAGATTTAAAGAGAAAAATAGCCTATTTTAAAAAGCTCATAACTCCTTAAATATTGACATTTCGGGGTTTTTAGCATCGTTTTGATGCAGATATTTAAAAGAAAAATAGCCTATTTTAAACGCTCATAACTCCTTAAATATTGACATTTCGGGGTTTTAGCATCGTTTTGATTGCAATATTTAAAGAGGAAAAATAGCCTATTTTAAACGCTCATAACTCCTTAAATATTGACATTTCGGGTTTTTAGCATCGTTTTGATTGCAGATATTTAAAGAGGAAAAATAGCCTATTTTAAAACGCTCATAACTCCTTAAATATTGACATTTCGGGTTTTTTAAGCATCGTTTTGATTGCAGATATTTAAAGAGGAAAAATAGCCTATTTTAAAACGCTCATAACTCCTTAAATATTGACATTTCGGGTTTTTAGCATCGTTTTGATTGCGATATTTAAAGAGGAAAAATAGCCTATTTTAAACGCTCATAACTCCTTAAATATTGACATTCGGGGTTTTTAGCATCGTTTTGATTGCAGATATTTAAAGAGGAAAAATAGCCTATTTTAAAACGCTCATAACTCCTTAAATATTGACATTTCGGGGTTTTTTAGCATCGTTTTGATTGCAGATATTTAAAGAGAAAAATAGCCTATTTTAAAACGCTCATAACTCCTTAAATATTGACTTTCGGGGTTTTTAGCATCGTTTTGATTGCAGATATTTTAAAGAGGAAAAATACCTATTTTAAAACGCTCATAACTCCTTAAATATTGACATTTTCGGGTTTTTTAGCATCGTTTTGATTGCAGATATTTAAAGAGGAAAATAGAGCCTATTTAAAACGCTCATAACTCCTTAAAATTTGACATTTCGGGGTTTTAAGCATCGTTTTTGATTGCAGATATTTAAAGAAAAATAGCCTATTTTAAAACGCTCATAACTCCTTAAATATTGACATTTCGGGGTTTTTAAGCATCGTCTTGATTTGCAGATATTTAAAGAGGAAAAATAGCCTATTTTAAAACGCTCATAACTCCTTAAATATTGACATTTCGGGGTTTTTAGCATCGTTTTGATTGCAGATATTTAAAGAGAAAAATAGCCTATTTTAAAACCGCTCATAACTCCTTAAATATTGACATTTCGGGTTTTTAGCATCGTTTTGATTGCAGATATTTAAAGAGGAAATAGCCTATTTTAAAACGCTCATAACTCCTTAAATATTGACATTTCGGGGTTTTAGCATCGTTTTGATTGCAGATATTTAAAGAGGAAAAATAGCCTATTTTAAAACGCTCATAACTCCTTAAATATTGACATTTCGGGGTTTTTAGCATCGTTTGATTGCAGATATTTAAAGAGGAAAAATAGCCTATTTTAAAACGCTCATAACTCCTTAAATATTGACATTTCGGGGTTTTAGCATCGTTTTTATTGCAGATATTTAAAGATTAAAAATAGCCTTTTTTAAAACGCTCATAACTCCTTAAATATTGACATTTCGGGGTTTTTAGCATCGTTTTTGATTGCAGATATTTAAAGAGGAAAAATAGCCTATTTTAAAACGCTCATAACTCCTTAATATTGACATTTCGGGGTTTTTAGCATCGTTTGATTGCAGATATTTAAAGAGGAAAAATAGCCTATTTAAAACGCTCATAACTCCTTAAATATTGACATTTCGGGGTTTTTTAGCATCGTTTTGATTGCAGATATTTAAAGAGGAAAAATAGCCTATTTAAAACGCTCATAACTCCTTAAATATTGACATTTCGGGTTTTTAGCATCGTTTGTTTTTGCAGATATTTAAAGAGGAAAAATAGCCTATTTTTAAAACGCTCATAACTCCTTAAATATTGACATTTCGGGGTTTTTAGCATCGTTTTGATTGCAGATATTTAAAGAGGAAAAATAGCCTATTTTAAAATGCTCATAACTCCTTAAATATTGACATTTCGGGGTTTTTAGCATCGTTTTTTTGCTGCAGATATTTAAAGAGGAAAAATAGCCTATTTTAAAACGCTCATAACTCCTTAAATATTGACATTTCGGGGTTTTTAGCATCGTTTTGATTGCAGATATTAAAGAAGGGAAAAAATAGCCTATTTTAAAACGCTCATAACTCCTTAAATATTGACATTTCGGGTTTTTAGCATCGTTTTGATTGCAGATATTTAAAGAGGAAAAATAGCCTATTTTAAAACGCTCATAACTCCTTAAATATTGACATTTCGGGTTTTTAGCATCGTTTTTGATTGCAGATATTTAAAGAGGAAAAATAGCCTATTTAAACGCTCATAACTCCTTAATATTGACATTTCGGGGTTTTTTAGCATCGTTTTGATTGCAGATATTTAAAGAGGAAAAATAGCCTATTTTAAAACGCTCATAACTCCTTAAATATTGACATTTCGGGTTTTTTAGCATCGTTTTGATTGCAGATATTTAAAGAGGAAAATAGCCTATTTAAAATGCTCATAACTCCTTAAATATGACATTTCGGATTTCGGTTTTTAGCATCGTTTTGATTGCAGTATTTAAAGGGAAAATAGCCTATTTTAAAACGCTCATAACTCCTTAAATATTGACATTTCGGGTTTTTAGCATCGTTTTGATTGCAGATATTTAAAGAGGAAAAATAGCCTATTTTAAAATGCTCATAACTCCTTAAATATTGACATTTCGGGGTTTTTAGCATCGTTTTGATTGCAGATATTTAAAGAGGAAAATAGCCTATTTTAAAACGCTCATAACTCCTTAAATATTGACATTTCGGGTTTTTTAGCATCGTTTTGATTGCAGATATTAAAGAGGAAAAATAGCCTATTTTAAAACGCTCATAACTCCTTAAATATTGACATTTCGGGGTTTTTAGCATCGTTTTTGATTGCAGATATTTAAAGAGGAAAAAAAGCCTATTTTAAAAAACGCTCATAACTCTTAAATATTGACATTTCGGGTTTTAGCATCGTTTTGATTGCAGTTATTTAAAGAGGAAAATAGCCTATTTAAAACGCTCATAACTCCTAAATATTGACATTTCGGGGTTTTTAGCATCGGTTTGATTGCAGATATTTAAAGAGGAAAATAGCCTATTTTAAAACGCTCATAACTCCTTAAATATTGACATTTCGGGGTTTTTAAGCATCGTTTTGATTGCAGATATTTAAAGAGGAAAATAGCCTATTTTAAAACGCTCATAACTCCTTAAATATTGACATTTCGGGGTTTTTAGCAATCGTTTTGATTGCAGATATTTAAAGAGGAAAAATAGCCTATTTTAAACGCTCATAACTCCTTAAATATTGACATTTCGGGGTTTTTAGCATCGTTTTGATTGCAGATATTTAAAGAGGAAAAATAGCTATTTAAAACGCTCATAACTCCTTAAATATTGACATTTCGTGGTTTTTAGCATCGTTTTGATTGCAGATATTTAAAGAGGAAAAATACCTTTAAAATCTCATACTCCAAAAAAAAAAAAACATTAATCTTCCATTTCGGGGTTTTTAGCATCGTTTTTGATTGCAGTATTTAAAGAGGAAAATAGCCTATTTTAAAAACGCTCATACTCCTTAAATATTGCATTTCGGGGTTTTTTAGCATCGTTTTGATTGCAGATATTTAAAGAGGAAAAATAAGCCTATTTTAAACGCTCATAACTCCTTAAATATTGACATTTCGGGGTTTTTAGCATCGTTTTTGATTGCAGATATTAAAGAGGAAAAATAGCCTATTTTAAAACGCTCATAACTCCTTAAATATTGACATTTCGGGGTTTTTAGCATCGTTTTGATTGCAGATATTTAAAGAGGAAAATAGCCTATTTTAAAACGCTCATAACTCCTTAAATATTGACATTTCGGGTTTGTTTTTTAGCATCGTGTTTTGATTGCATATTTAAAGAGGAAAATAGCCTATTTAAACGCTCATAAACTCCTTAAATATTGACATTTCGGGGTTTTTAGCATCGTTTTTGATTGCAGATATTTAAAGAGGAAAAATACCTATTTTACAACGCTCATAACTCCTTAAATATTGACATTTCGGGTTTTTTAGCATCGTTTTGAGATTGCAATATTTAAAGAGTAAATAGCCTATTTTAAAACGCTCATAACTCCTTTAATATTGACATTTCGGGTTTTTATTAGCATCGTTTTATTGCATTTATTTAAAGAGGAAAAATAGCCTATTTTAAAACGCTCATAACTCCTTAAATATTGACATTTCGGGGTTTTTGAGCATCGTTTTGATTGCAGATATTTAAAGAGGAAAAATAGCCTATTTTAAAACGCTCATAACTCCTTAAATATTGACCTTTGGGGTTTTTAGCATCGTTTGATTGCAGATATTTAAAGAGGAAAAATAGCCTATTTTAAACGCACTCATAACTCCTTAAATATTGACATTTCGGGTTTTTAGCATCGTTTTGATTGCAGATATTTAAAGAGGAAAAATAGCCTATTTTAAAACGCTCATAACTCCTTAAATATTGGACATTTCGGGTTTTTAGCATCGTTTTGATTGCAGATATTTAAAGAAAAATAGCCTATTTTAAAAACGCTCATAACTCCTTAAATATGTGACATTTCGGGGTTTTAGGCATCGTTTTAATTATGGCAGATATTTAAAGAGGAAAATAGCCTATTTAAAAACGCTCATAACTCCTTAAATATTGACATTTCGTCGGGGTTTTTT